>NC_089686.1:59788815-60143815 GCF_031753505.1 Anomalospiza imberbis
GGAAAAAAGGAAAAGGAAAAAAGGAAAAGGAAAAAAGGAAAAGGAAAAAAGGAAAAGGAAAAAAAGGAAAAGGAAAAAAGGAAAAGGAAAAAAGGAAAAGGAAAAAAGGAAAAGGAAAAAAAGGAGTCAATCAGTCCCTCCCCTCTATTGGTATACCCAGGTACAGTCTCACTGACTTTTTTTCTCTGTGCCCTTTATCAAACTGATAAGGCTTGTTTTCCCATGGCCTGCAGCACCTGCTTTTGCTTGTGGGTCTTAGACTACAAATCTTATCTCACTTGACCTGCAAACTTATTCTTTCATGATCTAAAAAAAAAAAAAAAAAAAAAAAAAAATGGTGAGGGGACAAATGAAATTCTAGACTTTAAAAAAGCATGCTGTGAATTAAAAAGCAGGGGAGGCAAAAGTTAACATTCATCCAAAACCTCAAACCAAAAACAGGAACTTAAAATAAAAACAGTATTGAAGTAAAAACACTAAAATAAAATCCCATCCGATTTTCACCAATTTGAATTTATACTTCTTTCATCTTGCAGCTAGAGAGAAAATTGAAAAAAAAAAAAATTGGTATTTTTCAATTTTCCTTTCCCCTGCAACTGCATCCAGATGTCCCTGACTGCTGAGACAATTCAGAACAGCACCACAACCCCCAAGAGAGCTCCTCTGAACTGCGCTGCGTGCGAGAGGTCATTCTGCAAACTCCATTGATTTACCCTTCAGTCTGGCACAGCACAAAAGTCTCGCCTTAATTCGCAGGCTCAGGCAGCAGCCCCGCTGCTGTGCTCCATCCCCTCATCGCCTCCCGCGGGTGTTTCAGGGTAAATTCGGAGCTGTGTCCCTGGCAGCCCCCTTGGAGCAGGGCCCTGGAGCCGATAAACACACCTGAGATCCCGGCATGCAGGTATCACATCGCATCCTCCTTTCCTCCCTGCGCAGCCTGCCGGCTGTTCACGAGGTACCACAAAATTGCTCCGGTGATTCTACAGCGAATCTCGGATGCACAGAGGGAAAACACTAAAAAGGCTGCTTAAACTACAAATCACTCCACTGGGACTCCACTTCGAGCAGAGTCAGCATTAGCCAGCAGTCTCGGGCACTTTCCTCAGCCATGAAACACAACAGACTGATTTTAAATGTGACATGGATATGTGCTCACTTGTACTCCCAAACTGCATGAAATATGGCAATTGCAGTTCAAGCAATTACCACTAGCCCTAACACTGGAATTAAAAATAAAACTAAGACCCTTCTTTCGTTATCTTTACAAAACATGTTTCTTAGCCTTATTTTAATTAAAGATGCTGAAATCAGGAATGACCAAACCAGTCCCTTGCTAGTCCCACTGCAGGATTTATCTTCCACAGTCCATATACCAGCGTAAACTCTAAACCAGAGCAGGCAGAACCTTTCTGATGGAGCCATCATTGTGAAACTAAATGGAAAGCAATTTAGCTTTCATTTAGAAATGCACCAATTTTCAGATAATGAATTAAATTAAATTTTATGGAGTCTCAAAATAAACC
Organism: Anomalospiza imberbis; assembly: GCF_031753505.1. NCBI lineage: Eukaryota > Metazoa > Chordata > Aves > Passeriformes > Viduidae > Anomalospiza > Anomalospiza imberbis. Next base: position 59,790,339 of record NC_089686.1, read on the forward strand.
AGAAAGGGGAAATGCACTCTGGAAGGGGACCTTCTGCACTCCAGCTGCAACGAGAGCAAACCTGCAGGAAAAGCTCCTGAAAGGACTCCGGTGGGGGTGCTGGGAGCTCAGCACCAACTGCTTTGTTCCAGCAATTGCAGATCCAGCCCCCATCTGATGCACTGAAGGCTGATGCAAATGTAACCTGCTGAACAGGCTTTAACCTGAGTGTGTATTTTACAGCCTGATTAAATCTGACTTCTCAGGGACAGTAAAAATCCAATTCTGTCTTTCTTTTTGGAATGAAATCAATGGATTAAAATACAAAAACACTTTCAAGTTTTTCCTGTGCTGTAATTTCAACCAGCAGTAGGCTGTTTTGGTTTTTTTTTCATAGCAACTTTCTTCAGCTGGTAAGCATCCCATATTGATGGGCAGTTCAAAACAATGTCCAAGATTTATCCTTTTTTTTTCCCTTTAGCTGGGACCAAGATTACACATAAAAAGAAGCAAATGGTGCATAGCATTGGCAACAGCCTCTAATAAAGCATAATTTGCATTTTAGGGGCTTCAGTGGGGTGTAAAATAGCACTGCAGTGATATTAATTCCTATGTGTGTTTGTGATATTGTGTGTTGCACTTTTGTAGATCTAGTCTTAACACTGGATGGATAATAGTGGATAAATAGATGAGCACACTGGAACCAAAATGGAAATGTCTTTTCTACATCATTTTTGATACAAATGTCTGGTTTCCAGCTGGCACCAGCTGCATCCATCTGCAACAAACCTAAGATAAGTAGAAAAGAGCTGTCAAATGTCTCATGCCTTCCTTCAACTCTTCTTCCAATCTACATTTTTCAGCAGAAGCAACAGAGCTGAAATCTCAATAATCCTGCTGTCTGTAGCATTCAGAAACCAAAGAAAAAATTCATCATCTCAATCCCACACCAGTGGAAAAGAGCAAAGCCATCTAAAAGGGCAAAGGAACAGTCTGACTCACACACAAACCCCATAGGCTAAAAACTCCTATCTTTGGGTGGACCTGATCAAGAGCCATTGAATAGCAGCATTGAGAGGGCAGGTTTTTTCACTATGGAGATAATACAGCATTCTGTGACATCCTTCTGTCAGAGGATCAAACTGGAACTGCATTTGATTGGGAAAAAAAAATGGATATGGATTAATAATTTTAAGAAAAATATAATTGCTTGAACCCAACCAGAAATATACACAAATAAATTAGAAAATCCAAAACACCTAAAAGAAAAATAGTAGGAGAGAAAAAAAAAAATTCAAAGTATGTCTATTCTGGATTAGCAGTTTGGGAGGAGAACTTTGGTTAGGGCCAGATCTGAATTGCTACCAAACTTCAGACATTCCCACCTTCAGCAGGCAGGAACAGCTCAGGACATGGGTTTTGAGGTCCTACAGGAGATGTGCTGATGTAAGCTGTGAGTAACAACCCTTTCCATTCCAAACATCCTTCAACTGCATCTATCCAAGAGTCACAGCCTCAGCAGGAAAATGGACTTTTGGATCTGGAGCTAGGTCACTCCTCGGGGTCCAGGTGTCGAGGTGACCCCGAGATTGTAAAAGTCCTCATTTCCCAGCCCATGCAGCCAAAGGAGGAGTCTGAATGCACAGGGTCAGCTTCTCAAGGTTGTGTATTTTCTCTTATCTATAAAATTATTTCTCTGCCCTGCTGAGCTCTGTCCAGCATGGCATTCTGTCTGCCCTCTAGGGCGGTGTTCACATTTTATATTAAAAACTACACGTACTATATTTACAATACCGTTCCAATACCTATCATTTATGTTGGACAGTGTGTCTCTACCTTAAACCAATAGAAAAGTGTCACCATCACAGCAAGACACGGAGAACAGGAAGAAGGAGAAGAAGGTCAGGACACACCCAAATCCCTCCATCTTGTCCCCTTGAACCCCATTCTAAAAGGCCCCAATATTCTACTTTTTCACCCGGTGTTAAGTTAACTATCACACTACTCAAACTCTTGTGACCTGTAAATCTTCACACAGAGCTGGCATTTTTATCCACGGGCTGAAATCGAAGCCACAGGTGTTTTTGACTTTGTGCCAAGGTCTCTGAGCCCCCTGCCAGGGTCTCGAGCCAGCCAGGGCAGCCAGAGGGATGTCCTGGATTCCCACAGTCACTGACCTTGGCTCTCTGAGGCAGGTTCATCATGGTGTCTGGTTTGAAGTCGTTCTTGTTCTTCCTGCACAGCACCGCGGTGATGATGATGATGATGACAGTGACCACCGCGATGGGAGCCAGAACGGCTGCAATGATCCACAGGTTGTTTGGGGGGTTCTTCACCACAGCTGCAGAAAAAGGCAAACCAGCATTGGCAAGCTTCACTGGGCAAGGTTCCTGCTGCTTCCAGCCTTCAATTGCCTCCATGCAGAAATGAGTATAAAAGCACTGCAGTTAATCTAGCTTTCTATACAGGGGAATACCTTTTGTATTACGTTACTAGGGGAAAAAACGGGAAAAATCAGCAACACTGGAATTCACCCAGTCTCTGGGCTCTCTTCTCTTAGCTTTATATTACCTGGTTATATGCAAAAGCAGACATGCACTCCAAAGACAAGATAGATGCCATATAAGATATCACTCCAGCAGTTCATTCACACAATAAACAAACAAATAAATGGTGCAAGTAATGCATCCTTACCTATTTTTCAAACACAAACCCAGCTTAGACCAAAGTAACATAGCATGTGTGTTAAAAGAATACACATGGAGTCCATACATGGTGTCAAAGACTGACTGGCTCAGCAGGAGCAAACTGGCGGAGCTTTTTAAAAAATAATGAAACTAGCTCAAATAGTTACTATCAATATAAATAAGGCAATAAGAAGATGCTTCTCCTGTGCTATAGAAATAATTTATCATAGTTAAGGTCAAAAAGAATTCATCATTTCTGAAGGAGTGGAAATAATGAGGTTGCAAAGAGCTACTTGCAGATATATTAATGACAGCACCAGGAAAAGGGTACATTTCAGAAATGCAGCAATGTAAAAAAATTTTGAACTCCATTTCATCAGAGTAATCTCTCTTAGTATGAACCTTCAACTTGTTCATACATATGAGATCCTCCTGTGACACATTCCCAGTTCTCTCATTTAATTTCATTTCTTTTTGGAAAAACAGACAACCTCTTTATAATGCTGAACTTTGCTGCAGTGAAATATTTAGTGGACTTCCCCTGTTTATTTTGCTGTGGCACTGGTTGCTGTTGTGGGCAGGCAATTGTGAGAACACCAGCACAAAGCAGCCGTTCCCATTTCCTGGGGGACCGGCGCTTTCAAATGCCACTGAGCTTATGAGCTGTCAGAGGCACTCAGCATCTCTCAGGATCAGACTTCAAATGCAAACCAGCTTGTTCTGCAGCAGGCATTGGGAACTTTACAGTTCTCCAGCTGAAAGCCTGGCTGGAGCCTGAGCCTGCTTTCTCTGTAGATTTGCAACTTTTTGCAAAGCCGGTGAAGTTTGTTGGGTGACGTAGGAACAGCACCGTTAGGCTCAGAGCTTCAGCACAAGACTGCAAAAAGGCCAGGCTGGAGACTTTCAAGGCTCACTTTTCAACAGACTCGCAGAGTTCTTAATTACTGACTTTGACATTTAGTTTGGGGATGAAAGGGCTGTGGGAAAGGAAACAGAATTGGAATTTTAACAAATATCAGAAATTTTAATTATAGACTGCTGCTGTGGAAGCAGCAAACAATGGTTGAAAAATTATATTTATTCCTTTTAAGGGATGCAGAGGAAATTATGACCTTATAGCTAATAGGATAGACATTTAGGAGTCCTAATTTACATCTTTAATTCAGTTACCAGACTCCAATGTGACCTAAAGTCAACCCACGGTTTATTCAACTCAGTAAGGCTTCAGTGGAATTTGAAACAAGCCTTTCATTCTGTTGTAACTCAGTCTCTGGCTCATAACACAGGAACATCATTTTTTTTATGCTATTATTCCTCTGTCTCATGCAACCCAGCTATGAGCTCCCGAGGGTACATGTCTTTTCTTACCGTGTTTTGGGATGGAACTTTTCATTCTGCTAGAACAGAAATGATAATGAGCAAAAATGAAATCCACACAAAGTATTTTCTGTGGCAATACAGACTATGAATAACCGTGTCCAAAAGGAAAGAAATTGTGGGTTTTCCATAATAAGGTATAAAGATGGAATTACTTCCTACATTTCAAATACTCTACCTTCAGAATCTCAGGTACCTCAGGTCACAATTTCAGTTTCTGTCTATTCTATTTTTACAGTGTTCTATGCATACGTGGCTGGTATGAAAATCTACAGATGAATAAGGCTGCCTTATCAGACCATGGAAATACAAGGGTAGAAGATGAGCAGTAGATTCCATAATTGCCTAAATATCCATATAAATATAAATCACATCACTGCACAAAGAGCTAGGAAACTGCTGTATCTTCTTTAGGAAAAGATATATTAAAGAAATATTCTTATGGAAAACAAAATTACTTGGAATTTAAATGCTGGAAATCATGGAATGGAGATCCTCGGGATCAGCTCAATTAAAGTCAGTAGCAGATCACGATCAAATCAAGGATCAGATACAGTACATAGTGCATTCTCTGGAAATTATATCATATTTCAGTCTTCTTACTCAATCCTATGTTTATGGATAATATATAAGTTACTTATTACAGTGGTTTCTTCTTTTCCTGTCACCATTTCACGTAATTATTTCAGTACCACCACTCCTCCAGGCAGATATAATTGCACCAAGGACTCCCATTTTATGTGCTGTTTCACCAGTAAGGAGATCCAGTGCAGAAATCCACTATATAATTTTGATTCCTTCTAAAGACACTCTTTGGCCAAATGGAGAAATCCAGTTAGCAAAAGGCATGGATTTGTACACTGCATGAAACATAATTCTACATTATGTTAACTGCAGGAAAAAACACTCCAAGCTTCACCACAGGTTTATGACTATGGGCCAAGTATATAGGAATAGCTAAAAAAAAAATTAAAGAAATCTATGTCCACAATCACTCAGTAACTGATAAAGGTCTTGAAAGAGAAATTTGAAAACACTTTACTTTTCAAGAATGGAGTATATTTGGCCACATTATTCTGAATGGTACTTGATTCATATCTTGAATCTGAAAACTGCCAATATGCACAAGTAGCTCTTTTCAACCTCACTTTTCTGATTTGTGTTTGAACTATATCTTTACCAACCATGTCATTTTCTGGGTGAAAATTCTTAAATAAAAAATAATCATCCCTTTGAGATAGAAAGAATCTACACTATTTTGACCAAGTCAAAAATAAGGGATATCTTAATATTCACCACATTTTACTTTCTTTGGCCAAGTTATATGAATGGCAACTTCGTCCCAGTCATCATCAGTCTGTGGTGTCATGGTTTTGTCAGCAACAGAATTAATTCTGTCTTTCCATGGAGTTCCGTTCATGGAATAAAACAATGATTAAGTATGGAATTTTTGAAAGGACTCTTACGATCAGCTTGAACTTGGATGACATAGCCCAGGGTCAAGGCCATCCTCTGGGAGTCAACTGTACTCAAAATTTTGGCAGCTGCAGTGCCCAGCAAAGGCTTCCCGTTGTACAAAGTGTAATATGTCAGTTCAGCTGGCTCCTTGGGTCCTGGAATACGTTGAATTTTTACCATCTTTAAGGGAAATAAAATAAATAAATAAACAGATGAGGAGAGAAAGAGAAATAAACTGTGTTTGTGTTATACCACTGCAAAACTTGCCAGGAGCTATTTGGAGGCAGTGTCCACAGGGCACTCCAAGATCTCCTACAAGCATAAGCTCCATGCAAATATTCTCATAGGATCAGAGCTTCTCCCCTTCAGAGCCCAGGCTATTAAATCAGTCAGTCAGAGAAATGGCTAAATTTTTTCTTGAAAAAATTTTAAACATAATCCTGAGGTAAAACCCTACAATAAAAGCATGCACTAAAGAGGAAAGGATCACACTTTTGGACATTACAGTCCTCTGTAAAGGGGGAATTCTTATAATCTGTTCTAATACTGAAATCTCTACTTTAGTGGCATATTGCAGTTGAAAAACAGCCTCACATTTCCCTTCTATACTCAGTATTTCTTTTGTCCCAGGTTGATAACAAAGGAGTCATGCTTTTCCCATTTTATTCTGCGGAACACTGGCAGAATTTTTCCATTGTACCGCTACCTTTCCTGAGAGTGGAGAAAATGTCAAACATTTCTAATGATGAGAAGAAAAAGGAGTTTTGTGATTCTTCTCCATTATGTTATGGACTAAAATTTTACAAAGGTTCAGACTTTTGGCAAGTAAAACGTGTTCCTTCTTTTCAATTCTTTCAGTGGAACAATACAAAGAATTGTGTGGGCAAATGGGAAATGCAATTACTTTGGTTTATACCCTACAACAAACAATTCTTGAAAAACAATTTTTTTTTTAAATAACTAATTTTTGAAGATTGAAGAAGAAATCTTTTAATTGCCCATAGCATCATTTGGCTTAATTGGTGAGAAAACAAAATATGATCAGTTCAAAATACTGAATGAGAAATGCTGTAAATAAGAGAAAGATGTTTAATAAATTACTCAGGTCTCAAGTAGTCTCTACTTCATAACATGATCTGGGGCCACATGATTTGATGACTAACCCTGTATAAATAAAGGTTGCTTTTTACATTTTTTTCCCCAACAAAAAGAGAAAAAAAGAAGTTCTAGCCTTGAGTTACCTAGGAAACTTTTATCAAGATGAAAAAACTTGGAACTCTTCATTATGCTGAATACACTAAAACATATACTTTGCACCAACCCTCATAGCAACTAGAGAGAAAATATTTATGAACACTGATTAACTGATGATGATTTCTCGAGGGTGACAGGCATGCCAACATGGCTGGCTGCAGAAAAAGGCACGACCAGCAGTGCCAGGCATTCCGCCCTTGCTGCTTTAATACCCATGAGAAATACAGGAAATTTCAGCCTAGAAATTTAGCTAGACATGTCTTTTACAGGAACTGAAGCAGGACACACGCAAGCAAAGCACTTCTTTGAACACACTGAGCACCTGCACAGTGTAGCTGCCCACGGTGGTGGCACGTCTGAACCGCCGTCCCTGCTGGTGGGACATCATGAACAGCGGGGCCAAGCGCTGCTCCATCAGCCTGGCAAAGCTCTGGTTGTTCAGCCCCAGCAAAGCAATATCAACCCCTTGGATGACTGTGGGAACAGAGAAAAGAACACAGATCAGCACTTCATGTGCCGACAGGTCAAGTAACACGTGGTCTGTGGGACAGTTTGGGACAGGGAGGTGCAGAATAACTTCGAAATTAAAGACCTGGACACTGTTATCCCCTCTCAGTAATTCCCTGTGGGGATGTAACACACTTCTGTTTTAGTCCTTACACTGCTCATCTCAGATAATATCAATGATGCTTCACAGAGTAAAAATTTCAAAATACCATTTCTAGACTTTCAGCTTACTAAAATGGCTCAGAGGAGCATCTACTCAATGATCTTCAATATAAAAATTAGGTTCAAACCTATTTGAGAGCTGCTGGGTTTATGCTTATCACCAGATGCTCCTATTAACCAGTTTCTATCCTGAGGATTTGAACTCTGAAGTTTGGATTTTGTACAGTCTCAAACAAACTATCCTGTTTGAGAGCACTGAAACCTGAATAAACATTTCTGAAGTATAAATGAAGGCATCTGAAATATAAATCAATGCAAGATTTAAAAGACACTGGATTCTAAAGTTCAAGAAGAGTGATATGACATGCTGATTCAAGTCATACATATGTATGGTTTTTTCAGTATTATTTCTAAAAAGTCTTCTGGGACCACCAGGATCTTTTTGAAAACAGAGTTTCCATTGTAATGTCAATAATAATCCATCACAGCAAGTGCACAGAGGCAAGAAATGGAGTATCAGGTTCACAGGGTCCATACTGGGAGGAGCTGCACCACTCTCTTCAGAGGATCATCATCTCTGTGTAAACTTATGTTTTATTTCAAATTTATGAAAAGATGGAATTGGTACCAAGTCTATTTCATGTCAGAGCTCTTTGCTCTTGCTCTCGTGAGCATTAAAGAATTCCAGGTACAGACACATCAACTAGAAAGGCTTTGGTATCACTCAAAGATGTCTGAGGGAAAGGGTCTCTTTCTTGCCCAGTTGTCATTTGTGAAGTCAAAATGATCGTGCATGAGAATGTGGCATCTGTGAAATGACTTGATAAAAGAAGTATTTTGAAGCCTAAGAGCTTCAAGTGAAAGATGCAAAAATCCCTGTGCCCAGATAGTCAGCAAATCATAAAGTTCCTTGGTGAGACAGCTTCACCTTTGTTCCTGTATTATGTCTACGTGTCTGTTTTGATTTCAGATTTAAATCTATGTCCCAGGGTATAATAAATAAATAAATAAAAGGTCTGTTTGTGTCTCAAAACTCTCAGAAGATAATGCTGCTCTCAGAATTGTTTCAGCCGAAGTGCTATAAATTCTGAGGTGGGTGTTGGTTGCTGGAGATGTCACTGTTCCAGGTGATCTATCACTGATGCCACAGAGTAACTGTAAGTGCATTTGCCCAGCTGAAGGCAGGTTCAGTGGGCAGCCACTTATTTCTGTGTAAAATTACTGCACTGCTGTGTTCAAATAAATGAGCACTAAAAATTATTACCTGGAGTGCCCGGAGGAGGGAAGGACATTAGAAAGTACCTGTTATCACCCAGTAGTCTCTAGTTGATTCCGAGACATCAAGGTTTGGATACTCCAAAGCTTTAAAAATAGAAGATTAAATTATGTCATAATATTCCAACATCCTACACATTATGCATCCCAAAACTGGCTACCCTGACAGCAATAAATAAAATTGAACTATGGCCCGAGAGGAGATTTAGAGCGTAATTTTCAGGGTTACAATTTCTTTTCTGTCTGATAAAGAGCACCAAGTGTAAACAGAAGAAGCACTGCCATACAAAGTAGAGCATATATCTCCTGTTGCCAAAATACTGGCTGGGACAGAGTCTGGGATGAAGCCCAGGAATGCCCAGAACCAAGAAGGATAGGTAATAGGTGTTGTATTAATCTCTGCTGCTTTCTCCCCTGCAGAAACCCTGCAGATGAGATTCCATGATGATTCTGTGATTATTCCTTATGATTCCTTATTCCTTATTATCCCAGACCATAGTTTTAGCCTAAAATAACATGAAAATATACCAGGATCAGACTCCACATGGACTGCAAACGAGACTAGCAAAACTGTGAGCACACCTTGGAGTGTGGTGCTCTCTCACTGTGCAGCGTTTGAGGCATTATTACCATATGTGTCTGCATCTGTGAGAAACTGATATTTGCTGTTGTGATGCCTTTTGTTAGCTCCCCCATCTCCAAAGTGCACTAGGCTGTAAAGCTCAATATGCTGCTAATTCATTCCACAGCTCAGCGTTTGTTCAAGAGATGAATACCGGGAACTTAATTCAGAAAACATCCATGCTCTGCACGTTGATAGGCTGCTACTGAGTCACCTTGATTTTTAAACCCCAAAGTGGCCCAGAATAGTAAACATTGTAAAGGATTTGATTACACACAGTAGCTGCTTTTGAGGAGGATTTCACAGCATGCCCCGAGCTGTGCATTTCCAGGACAGACTGCAAAGGCTCTGGAGGAGCCACTGGAGCCTACTGGGAAATAACATACTCTGAGAACAACCTCAAAATTTGTTTGATAAACTGAGACAACTACACTGCCACATGAATTAGCATCAAACACTCTTCAAAGGAAACATTTTCCAGACACGCTATCAGTCTGGAGCCGTAAACACTGCGTGTGCATTAAGTTCATGAGTTTGCAGTACAGCTGCTGCACTGGGAATAAAACCAAGAGCTCCAAAATGAAACATAAGCCATTAGTTGTTAAAGAAACACTAGCTAAAGACTTTATCAGGTCTGTTCATCATGTGTGGGCATCAGCAGACAACTGCAGTACCACACGAGGCTTGCTGTGTGACAAATGGCTTGCACAGCTCCTGACTACCAAGCATATGCTTGTATTGCTTTTGTGAGAAGCACCGCAATCCTCTTCCTATGCAACAGGCTTATTTTGGAGGCCAAGCACTCAAACTGAGCACAGCTAGCATCAAAACTTCCTCCAGCTCTCTCCTTGTGCTCCTGGATGGCCCATGAAGACATGTCCTGAACACAGGTTTTCCACCAGCCATCACAAAGGAGCCTCTCTAATGAGGAACAGGGGACATCCCTTCTAGGTCCATGACCACAGCCTTTATCAACAGCATCTCTCTCCCTCTGCCTCCCCTTGCCTGTGGAAAGACTTTATGAAAACACAAGCCCACCTTGAGTTATGTCTCTTACCCCATGATGGAAACTCAGATTTAAAAGTGCACCAACACAGTGCAAGAACTTACAGGGCAGTTTCACCTACTTGTTTCCAAACATCGTAATTTGATAGGTAATGCCTCAATAACTACATACAAACCTCCTTTCCCAAAGATTTACACAGCTACCTAAGCTAGCTGTGATTCCTGACTGCCTCACAGCAGAGGAAAACCACTTATCCCACAGAAAGCTCATGGTGCAAGGCACTGGTGAATTGCACCATGTAACTTCTCTGCTGTTGGGCTGTTTGCAAACAAAATGGACTGACCAAAAAAAAAAAAATAAAGGTAATTTGTGTTTTCCTCAAGGCTCACTTTCCAACAGTCTGCTTCTGCATGTACCCAGCATGTCCCTGTCCCTTCTCACTCCCACTGAACACAGAATTCCAGTCTGCAGCAAGCTTAATTTCAAATATCACATTAACAAGCAGATTAAACATAAATCCCCACAATCAAGTGTCTTGTCCCTTTAATCATTTTAAAGAAAACAGCAGGCAGAATCAAAGAGCACATGCACCACATCGGCTGCCCACACAATTGTGTCCAGCTCTCTGCACCTCAGAGCCTTCATAGCAACTGCAATGCAAGAAAACCATTGATGCCAAAGTGCTCAGGCCACGTGTAAAATGAGGATGCAGTTCTCAGCAAATGCACCAACAGCTTTTTAAAAGCGAAGCACAGGTGGAGCTCACCCCACTACCCAAACACACACTCCCAGCCTGATCCCACTGGAGCAACCATTGGGGCTGAGGATTCCACTGAAGCAAAGGGCATGCTGAAGCTAAAGCTCATTCAGAGTGCTGTGCTAAGCACTCCTGAAATGAGGACTTTGGGACCTTTTGTGCTTTGCTTTTCACAAAACTACAATTTTATTTTGTTTGAAACCTAACACAGGACTTTTTTTTTATATATTAGTAACAGAGTATATATGTTTTTCCTTAGTTTTTAGCCAGTGTTGCTAGCAGCCAAAATAAACACTGAGCCCAGGGGAAAAACAATCATCTAATTCCCCCCCTTCCCTTTTTTTTAAACAAAATACAGTTTAAAAACTAAACAGAAAAACTACCTACAACAGCATGACAACAAAGCCAGATTCTGATGTTGGCTAGTCTTGATGCTGGGAAGCACATACTTACATTCAGCAATGGTGAGAGGTGGGTAGGTGAGGTAGAAACCCACCAGCTCAGCTGACAGCTGATTAAGAAGGTTGCTGGAAATAGTGCCATTTAGAGTTGTGCTTTGATTTTTCACTACGTAAAACAGAGTGACAGCTTGGGAGACATTGGAGGTGTTCAAAATCTGAAACAGAGGCAAAAAAATAATGTGTTGCTGTGGTTCAGCTCATTAAAAAAAAAAAAAAACAACAAAAAAAAAACCACCAAGGCAATGCAAACTGGGGAAACATTAACCTGAAGAATGGATTAACTACATCTCATCCAACTTTACTTGTGTGATACTTTAATCCCTGCTTTAGCTCTTGCAGGATTCCTGGAGGACAGCAGCGGGCAGAAAAGGTGCAGTCAGGACTGAAAATGTTTTCCCCTGTTTTTTACCAGGAAATGTGGGATGAGGGAGAGGATGCTTAACAGAAAAACCATCCAGTGCTTGATGCAGAGAAATTGCCCTGTTTATCTTGCTGTCTTTGCTGCCTTCCTACTGCTGGTTTCTAGACCCACACATTTTCCATATGAAATTAAGGGACGTCATGTCTGTTCCTGACATCATATGAATCCCTGCTCTCCTCCCCACTCTAGCCCAGTGCCAGTCTCTTGCTGACTCCAAATCTGATTATTTCGTTTTCAGGACCAATTCTATTCAGCAAGTAGTGGATGAGATTCTCAAACACCAGGAACAAAACCCACATGTTTTCTTGAAAACCTTATGCCCAAGGGCAAGAGGGATGGGGTTATTTGGCTACTGATAGGCAGGCTCAATGGCATTCATTAATGTTATTTAAATATTCCATTTTTATGGTTTGGATCACCAAGTTAAAAGAAAAACCATGGTATAAGAAAAAGCATCAGAAGAGCCCAAGGTCAGACCAAAAGTCTGCCTAGCTAATATCCACTTACAAATGGCTGGAGCAGAGGGTTGGAGGATTAGCCCAGGACAAGAGGAATAAATGGCTCTCAAGAGTGTAAGTTATCCCACACCTATGTCAGAGCCATAAATCATATGCCTGAGTTTAAAAAGGGTTGATGTCTTTTTATTCTATATCTATGGCCAAATGTTTTTTGTAATTTCCTTTTTTTCCCCTCCAGTTACATCTGGACATCTTTATCACACAGTGTGTGAAAGGATTTTTCTTTTTATTTAAATTTCAGTAGTTCTGTTTTGGGAAACTCCAAGTGACCAGTCCTGATTCACTACTGGCTGGAGAGCCATGGCCAATTTCATTTCTCTTTACATGGAAGATGCTTCATGCCTTTTACCCACCTTCCCACTACTCTCCTAGGGCAGCAATGCCTTTTCTGAACTGGCTCTGCTGCTCCAGAGCTCTTCCCCAGTTTTCAATTAATCTAAAGCCCTCATACAGCATTTTGTTGCATGGACCTAATCTTTTTCGTGATACTGAAATAACTTCCAAAAAATTGATCATGAAGATCACACCCTTGAGCCTCTTACTTCCCAGCCTATATGTTGCCTCCAGGACCTCCATCCTATCTCTCCTTAAATTGGCAATACCCACAAAAACAGCCCTACCTTCTCCTAGGGCTCTTTCCAAAATTGCTTAGGTGCTTTGTGAGATCTGCCACTTCCACCACAAGCAAATTAGGCATCATGAAGTTCCCCGCAATGCCACAACCCAGCTATTGAAAAGTTTTATAATTAATCACTTTACCTACTGTGGTAGGCCCTCTCTTGCCCTGTGCTTTGCTGCCTCTCTGAGCTCCTCCAGTCTGAGCACAAGCCCACAAGAAACAGCACCAAAATTATTAGCAGAGTGTTGATGGCAAATTTTCTCCTTCTGAGGGGCACAATCCATACACAGTTTTATCAAAAATCAAAAACATATCATAATATTGCCCGGAGGATCATTTCTTTAGTCCTGAAGTATGGCATAGAATGTAAGAGTGTTGGTCCACTCTACATATAAAGGTGTGTAAAAATCTGTGGTGAATTTGTGCCCATAAGTATGAAACTGAAATGCATACCAAGAGAAAGAAATCCATTCCATTATTTCAGCTCTTGAAAACAACTGTGCCTAGCACCATCTTTATACCTGAATGGCCTCACTGAAAGCTACTAATGTGTCAGAATAACATGTTCACTAAAAATGTAAAATATGGAAGACTGTGCTTTTATACATGGAATTTCATTTATATGACTGAACTGCAAGCAGTAAAACTCCAACTCATGAAAAGCAAGAGCCTTCTATAAATCATGCATTTGTAAGTTTTCCTGCAATGTATAAACTATCTTACTGCAGACAAAAACAAACTTCCTTTCACAGTGGCTAGCAAAGGCACTGTGTTGGAATAAAAACACACACATGGCAAAGAATAACTAGGAGGGGTTGGCAACAGGCACTGGCAAAGCACCCAACACTGTACCTGCACAGTTAAGTTGTTGCTGGTGTTTAGGACCTTTCTTTCAGCATCCTGAAATGCTCTCTGGAGCCGCTGTTCCATGGTCTGAACAAATTTGCATGACTGGATATTATCTGTTTGACCCACAAACTGCAGCTCTGGAAAAAGGAAGGCATCAGCATGTGGACAAAGTATTCTCAGTTGCAGCACCAAGAACAAAATGATCAATTTACACATTAAGCAGGTGAAGATAATGCCACTTCAGGAACTGCACTAAATTAGCCTTAATTAAGACAAAATGTAAGCATTAAATTGCATTATTAGAGGTGATACTTTCCACAAACAAATGGAGATTGCTTCTGCAATGATATATAGATGGTAGGGTCTGTTCACTGTGCATACATTTGCTCAGGGCCAGGCAGTAAGCAAAGTCATTCTAAAAGACAAGTTATAATCTTAAATCTTGCAGGCCATTTGGTCCTGCAAAATATAATCAATCTTAATATTGATTCTCATTCTCTTTTATTTGCACTCTAGGAAAAATGTACTTAACTGTAACTGCCATAAGTATGTGTGATACAAACATTGTAAGCACACATGTGAGAAATATTTTTTATCATTTAATCCATCATTTCAGAGCACTCTGCCCTCTCCTAATCTTATAGTGCCCCTCAATTACTCTGCATTGATGCTTGCTGTCACATCCCCTTGATGCCTTGTTGGGCTACTTAAAAACAGAGGCCAGACAAAATTAAGGGGGAAAAATGCAGTTCTATTTATTGAAGGGCGTTCAGGTACATTTCAGGGAGACAAAGCCCTCCCAGAGGCTACACCCAAAAAATTGGATGATGGATCATGGGTTTCATACTTTTATAAGTTTGGTTCATTTACATATTGGGGGTTGATCTTCTAATTACAGTTTCAGGTAATTAAGTCATTTACCCCCAGTTTGCTCCTCCCCAACTCACTTTTGTTTCCATGTCTCAGGGCCTGAGACAGTGAGTTGTCCTTGATGGCCAGGCCTGGAGAGGAACTGTTGTGTCTGCCCAAACTGGGAGAACAGCAGCCCACACTGTACATGCAGTTGAGTTATACGCTAAAGAATTGCACGGTTACAAATCTACGAAAAACACAAAAGCTAAAACCCTAAGGCATCACTCTCCCAGCAGCACCCACGGCCCTGGCGGCAGAGCACAGGGATGCCCACAGGACACCTGAAGCCCCAGCAGAGCCTGTCCTGCTGCCACCCCACTGCCCAGAGAGCCCCCGGGCACCGGTCCATGGGCACACACCCAGCCAGGCAGGGACCGCTCGCTCACCCGTCTTCAGCTGGAAGTGGTAGGCGGGCAGGGGCTGCCAGGGCAGGGCCAGGGCCACCAGGGCCTGCAGGTGCGGCACGTGCTGCTTCATGTCCACCGTGGCGTTGCCGAGGCCGTAGGCGAGCAGCTTCTCCGCGACTGCAGCCGGCGTGAACACCAGCCTGCCCCGCGTGACGTAGTAACCAACGGTCAGGTTGCTCGACTGCTCCAGGATTTCAACCTAAAACACACAGGCCAGCATGGCTTTTGTTATTTATTATTTCGCTTGCAGTTCAGCCGCTGTTTGAAGGGGTTTCTCACCCTGAGAATGTGCCCCTTGCAGGGTTTTTATCCTGCAATCCCCTATAAACCCTGTGGGATCAGTTAGCGTCGTACCAGACATGGTGTGGATGCTGAGAACTGGTCAGAGGAGAAAGTCAGATAAACTTTCCCAGGTATTGCTCTGTGAAGTTTTGGGAAACTTCAGAGAAGGAATTAAAAGAATTCTTCATCATTGCAGCTGGTGCTGTTTTCTCATAAGATATTTACAAGAGGGTGGTGTGCCTAATTAGCCGACGGTGTGAGGGATGTTGGTTGAGGACCAATCAGGCCCACCTGTATCATAACTGTCTTTAGGAAGTGTGTGGTTTTTAATAAAGTAGCATTTTGCCTTCTGAGACTTTGGAGTTTATGTATCGCCTTATTGTAAAATGCAGGCGAACACAGTGGGAAGAAATTATGATGTCTAACTCCAGTTCAGAAGGCTGAATGATTTCCTTATTATAACTGTGCTATAATACATTAATATACTATATAAAGGAAGATACTAAAACTACAAACCTACTTTGCTAACTCCCATATCTAACTCCTCACAACTCGTGACCCTCTCTGAGAGTGCAGCCACAGGTGGGTTGGATTGGCCATCAGCTCAAACAATCCTCACCAGAATCCAATCAAGCAATCACCCCAGGTGAACAATTCTCCAGACACATTCCACACGGAGAAAAACGAGGAGCAGAAATAGAAATTGTTTTCTCTTTCTTTCTCTCTGTGCACCTCTATGAAAAATCCCGAGAGGGAGAGAGAAATGTGCTTACCACATCGCCTTATTCATCCGTCCTCAATACAACAGCGACAAACACAGTATTAGCAGAGCTGCTCAGAGAGTTTTAGGCTCCGAATTGAAGAGTGCAGAACTGCTACCACAGCTGCAAAGCTCCAAGTTAGGCTGGGCCTTCATCCCTGCAGATACTGGGACATTTTCCATATGCATGGAAAAACACAGAGAGCTTCCAGCTCCTCCTCCGTGCCTGAAGTTCACTAACTTTATGCATGTTTCTGTCATTGCAGGTTTGCAGACAGATTTTTGAAAGACAGAAGTTTCCAATATTTGATTGGGCTGTCTCTTATCTCCTGTTCTCCTGTACTGTCCCACATGGTTTAAATCTATCAGTGGACCCATACAAGTGGAAATGCCAAACCACAAGAATGAGTCAAAACATGAGCTGAGTCTTACCTCAAAATTCTGTATTTCCCAAAAAGTTTTAGCCCTGGAACTGGTCCTCCTCACTAAGTTTCAGCTGTTATCCTCTGTTAGAAGAAGGCAGCTCCTCCCAAGTTTGTAAAAAGGTAGGGGACTAAACCTGGAAGTTTTTATTGCTGCTGCCATGGAGCACACAATTCCCAAAGCAACTGACATCCTCCACACTTACAGCAATAAAGCGTGAGGACTAAAATCAACTTGATGACCTCTGTTTTGAGAAAAATTATTTTTTCCTTCCCAGAGGCTTGGTGAGTGTGGCTCCTAACAGCCTTAGGCCCCACACAGACCCCAGCCTGAGTGCACAGGAAGCAGTGTCCAAGGAAAAGGGCCCTGGCAGCCCATCCGAGCCTGCTCCCACACACAGCACTACAGAGGTTCATGCAGTTTAGCTGCAAAGTGATGAACACATCACCTCCATTTATTTTCAATAAAACATGCTTTCTCCATGCTCGGGATTCTTGTTCCTGGGAAATTGCACCTGTCAGGTACTAGGTTTTCAAAGCTGGGAGTGGACTGACAGCAGTGACATCCCATTTACCAGCCATGCTCCTGCCATTGATCCGGGCTGAGCACAGCAGCACCCGGCTGCCCCTGAGCAGAAGTCACTCCTGAGCTGCAGGGGGAAGAGGAAACTGCTGTCAGTAGTCATTTCCCAGGGCACACTAAAAAGAAGTTTGCATTTCTCTCTTCTTCTTCATCAAATATACTGCTAAAAGCTTTGGAGTATTCATTATATTTTTAGAGACCAGAGTGGGTCCCACCTCTGCCTGGTCTCCATAAGGAAATCTCAGTGCTCCCCTCCAAGAGGCTTCCTGCATCCAGAGACACCACTGGAGCTGCAGGCAGCCGTGGTTCTTTGGTGGGAGAGCTGTTTTGGTGAAATCAAGCAGGGAAAGCCAAGCACGCTTACCTGAGCGCTGACATTCTGGTTGAAAGCTTGTCTCAGTACTTGGTTGAGGCCTTTTCTCACACTCTCCCTGAAGGCATTGCTGATCATCATCCTCCTTGTGTTCAGAAACAGAACTGTGGAGCAACAAAAGCCACAGGGTGGTTTGAGACATCACCACGCTCTTGTTTGCTTTATTTGTTTTACATTGGGCTGGCTGTGCAGGGATCATCAAAGCAGCTTGGATTAGCAGCAGCTCCAAAGACAACAACTGCAGGGGCTCAGCAGCTCCTGACCTCCCTATTCATCCCATGGCAATAGCCCATTGTTTCCATGTTTCCAGAGCAAGGTCTAACAAATGCAATTTCATTAGCAGCAACAACAAGTCTCTGCCATGCTGCCTCTCCAAGGAGGCGTGAGGCCACTCACTGCCTGAGGACAGACTGGCACAGCATTCCCAGGGGACTGAGCCAGAGCTGCACAGGCAGGCTTCACATCTTCATGGCCTCAGTTACATAAAAGAAATCTGCTGCTCTAGTGCTACAATTATTTTCTATTTACAAAGCATCTGTATGCTTTCTTTAATAAATCTATCACTCTCTTATTTTTCTCTTATAATTTTCAAGAGTTTCATAGCTGTGCTTGAGTACTTTCAACCATATACTGTATACAAGCTACTTTTATCTTTAGAAATAGCTGTTGCACTCATCATGCTACTGATGGGGATATTTAGCAGAAAACAAACACACATTAGGTCCAAAAGCTGCTTATTTCGCTGTAGCCTGCGTCATGCAAGGTCACAAACTCTTTTCTGTACCTATTCTTTGCTGAGATCTCCAAGACACACACACATTTTCTGGTGCTGTGCTGCCACAAGGAGTCCATGAGAAGCCTGGGCAAGGTACCTCTCCAGGCCCCTTTAGTTTAGAGTTCTTACAGATTACAGATTACAGAAGCTGCCCGTGAAAAAACAGCCAGAGCCACAAGTGGCACTGTTCACATAGAAAACTCAAAATCCTCCCACTTTGAAGTGTGCAACTCTAAATGCTAAACATAATTTTCAAATGGATCTGTAATGATAGAATTAGGTGTTCATATTAGAGCAGAATTAGGTTTTTGTGCATAAACAGGGCTGAGGACCAAGGCAGGTCACTGCACAGTCCTCTCCAGCAACACAGACTCCTCACTGCAAAGCAGGCACCAAACCATCCTGGCTTACAGGGCTGTCCCTCCACACAGGTGGTCCTGCAGTGACCCCTGAACTCCACAGCACCTGATCTCACCACCTCATTTGGCACATTCATGTTAAAACCCAAGCCACAAGTAACACCATCACCATTTCCAACTAACAGCCCTGCTCGTACCCATCTGGTTCATCAGCACAGATCAATCACTACTGCCCCACATTCCTGGACACTGGGGTGTGTTTCTCACACCTCACAGACACAGGAGAGCCCTTCAGCAAGCCCAGAGGCCGCACGTACCTGTTTTCACCATCATGTTGGCAGAGAGCCGGCAATCCAGGGAGGGAGCTGCCGTCATGTTAGCGAAAGCGGCTGCTGCCGTGGTGTCGGGAGGAGCAGGGGTGAGTTCCACTGCAGGAGGGGGAAGCCTAGTTGTTTTCGCTGATGCTGTAATAGATGTCAAAGCTGCTGTCATTGTCAGTGGGTATGGGGTTGGCGTTTTGGTGATGTCTGAGCTCGGGAACTTCTGGGTGTCAGTGACTCTTGTTTCTATCTGCCTTGGTGCGTGGGCTGTGGGTGCGAGTGTGGAAGCTGTGACCGTGCTGCTCTTGGGGGTTATGAGCAGAGCTGGCATGTCCAGAGGTGAGGCAGTCGTGTTTCTCGTTGCAAAAGGAAAATCTGCCCGTGTTCCTACTGAGCTTAGATCCGGTGTCAGTTTTGTGGCAGTGTTATTTCTTGTTAGTGTCAGGATCGGTGTGCTTAAAGCCATCACGGATGGCAAAGGTGTGTTTTCAGTGCCTAGAGAAAAGAAGGAAGAAGCTGGCACTGGTGAAGCTGGAGATGATTTTCTTGTTAGTGGTTTTGCTTCTGAAGTTTCTACTGTAGGTATTGCACCAGAAGATACTCCAGATAACACTGTAAGAACAGAATGGGTAAAGTTGGTTGTTGACAAAAAAGGAGACTATCTGTGTTGGTGATGCATGGACAGAAGTTATGATGAATTGACTGCAGAGCACTGGTGGTAGGGGTTTGCAATGGGATGCCCTTGGTAGCTTTATTAGATATGTTACTGGGAGCTAGACTATGAGTTGTAGCACTTGTGTCCCACTCCTCCTCACTGAATGTGGCTGGATATTTATCAGCCATAAACAAATAACCAGGGGACTCAACTGGCTGTCTGCAAATTCTGGGAAATTCCCAGAACCAGTGTCTTCTCAGATAAAACTAGTCAAGAGAGTTAAGCCAGAAGGCTTGGTGACAGGGAAGGGGGACTTGGCTGGCAGTGTGCTGAGGGTGACACTGCTTCTGTTTGGGGCTGAAGTAGTCAAGCTGTCAGTGAGCTGAAAAGCCAACACTGGTGCTGTGGTGAATGTTTCACTCAGTAATCTTTCCAGCATCACTTGTTTGGGATTCTAGAGAGCTAGGGAGAGCATCTGCAGCATTAACAGGTGGCACATGTAAATGGAGAGGTGCTTTCTCATGTATACTGATAGGAACATCTCCAACACGGAAGAAATCAGCAACATTTTCAGCCCTGTTTCCATGTTTTTTTTGCAAAGAGGCATTGTCAATGCAGTAGCAATGGATGAATACTGAACAGGAGATGTTTTCGGTGCAAGAGCATCTATATCAAATTCTGAAAAGTTATTCTTTTCAGGAAAGGGTAAATTTGAAATATTTTGACTATAGGATGCATATGTATAGTTTGCTGAAGGGGTGGAGAAGAGTAGCTGCTGATTTGTATTAATTTTGTTTTGCAGACTTGACACTACCGACTGTGGTACACAGTACTCTCTTCCAATGGGAAAGTACTTGGAGCAGCTTCCCTTTTATCCATTTGGACTGAAGTTTTTACTGAAGGAATACTAATGCCAGCTGCAGACAGCAATGCTTTATTGGTCCACGTAGAAGCTGAAGTTACAACTTCAGGTAGGCTGACAGGATCTAAATTGCTTTCGGTGTCTGCATTCAAAATCCTGGAAGAGCCAGAACTGTGGCTGTCCATCACTGTTGTCATGGAAACAAATGATGGCAGCATACCCCATGCTGGAGGCATGACAGAAGCGAGTGGCTTTTTATCAACTGCATGCAAAGCCTGACCAAAGGTTAAATGATTTAAAGCTCTTGGAGATGAATATTCTGCATGAGGGGTCACAAGAGTGGGTACTCCCATCTTTCTGTCTTCATTCACAGTTACATCTGAACTTTCTGCATCTCCAGGTGGAAGATGTGCAGTCACAAAAGCAGTAGTGGCAGAAGTATTTGTGGTAGCAGGTTCAGGTTTGGAAAGGCATACAGTGGAAGCAATTAATGGCACCGCAGCTAGATCAAGACAGAGTTGTCATGGCCATCTCCAAAACACTGTCTAGTATCCTTGCTCCTGTGAGGAGTGTACAGGTTTGGATACCTGGAGAAACTTTGGAAAGCTGAGTTCCATAATGCAGAACATTATCAGCGTTAAAGTTCATGGACATCTTTGCTGTCACTCTTCTTGTGAAAGGCTGTTGAGCTGTCCTTGCCACAGGAAAGCCACCAGGATTTGGGAGAGCAGGGCCAAACCAGCTGGGAGTCTCACACTATTTGCCTGCTAAGTTCCACCAGTCAGGCCTTCTGCAAAATTCTGGTTCCGAGGCAGCAGCGGGAGGGATCTGCAGCCCGTCCTGCTCGGCTGCTGCCGCCCTGGGACTGGCTGTGCGTGCTGCCCCAGTAAACACCTCGTTTGTCTCCGTTAGCAAGGGAGACCTTGGGCTTGTTGGAGAGGAGTGTGCTGCATTTCTAAAGAGAAAATCTGTTTTGCTTCTAAATTCTCCTACTGGCAGCACTGCACTGCGAGCGTGCTTCGCATCTGGAAAAAGGGATATTGGCAGTGAAAGGGAGGATGTGCTCAGTGCTGAGCTGGAGACCTCAGCCAAGCTCTTGGAGGCTGATGACATGAAAGGTGCATGGAGAGAGGCTGTAGTGCAATTAGTCAGTGCTATGAAAGACTGAGGGTGACTCATTGGTGGTTTCAGATGTGGAGTACCCACAGCATGGAAGACTGATGTAGGAACCATTGCTTTATCCTGAAAAACTGATAATGACAGAAGAGAGGTACCACTAATTCTGCCACTCAGGGCTGCCCTAAATGGCTCCAGTAGAAGACACATTATACATACTCTCATCAAGGAACCATGACGAACTTTTGGAAATTACTGTCAGGGGAGACTGATGCATTTTTGAGCCAGGAATATCAGCATGTACAGATGACAAAGAGGTCCTTTCCAAAGGAAACCCTTTTCCCACTAACTCTGTGAAATACACTGTTTTTGATCCAATGAAAAGCATGGCCCCCATGAGCAAGCTGGGACCCCTTTTGTGATTCACCACACTAGAATGCACCATGCTTAGAGCACTATTCCTGCTTTCACTAACCTGTGAGCTAGCTGAATCTGTGCTGAAGAAACCTTCAGGATCTGCAGATAAAGGCACTTGGATGGGCAGTACAGCTGGTTTAGAAAAGTTAATGGCATGAGGTGACTGGATGACCAATGAGAATGATGGTGATGAAACAGCGGCAAGCATGTCTGATCCTGATGTGCTTTCTTTGGAAATGGAGGGTGTTTTCTAATGGCACTGGCTGAGATGGCACAGCTGCACTCAAATGTGTCACTGGTGGTGTGGTGGACAGTGTGGCAAACATACCAAGCTGAGGCAAACCTGTCAGAGCAGCTGTGTCATCTGCATCTTGAGACGATGGCCTCAGGGGCAACTCGGCTGAAACCTCAGCGGGTTCCTGGGGTGCACTGTTCCCACTGCCTTGATAGAGGGAGGGTGACAGGTGCATCTGATCCAAAGTCCTGGTACGGGCACCAGTCAGCGTTGTTTTTATCATCTGAAGCAGGTCTGCGTTCTCCAAAGTCTGTCCCAGAGAAAGGTCAGCTACTGAGGGAGTCTTGGTTTCTGTGGAAGGCCGTGTTGGTGATAGTATAGATCTCCAATTAGGAAAAGGTCCTGTAGAAGGATCATCATGGACATGCTGTTGCCTGACACCTGTGAAAAAAATAAGTAAAATGAGTATATTCTTCCCCAAAATGAGGATTTGTTATCTTGTTGCTACAAATCACAACACAAAATACATTAAGTTTGGTAAAAGAAGTGAATTTTTTTTGTTGTTTTCAGAGTGCATAAAAATTCAGAGAAAGTTTACCGGGAAAAAAAAAAAAAAAACCAAAAAAAACCAAACCACCAAACCCAAACATGAAACCCAGTGAAAGGTTCAACTCAACAGATTTTAAACCCCTCAACTCAATTCATCTGACAGAAGAATAAGGAAAGCTGCCTTGGCCAAGCTATTCCAAAATCCTACTTTTACCAGGGATGTCTCAACATACTAAAAGACACACTCTTAAGCCTGGGACCATTCTTGAGGTTATCATGAGTCACCCTATGTCAAAATACTGTGTGAGAAGATGGGTTTCGAAGCAGTGCAGAAAGGGTATGGGTTTTGACAAGCAAGCTTCACTGCCTTGGCATGCAGTCTGACATGGGAATAGAGTCAGCACTGGCTGCGTTCCTGTAGGATGCATCTGGAGGTGCTCATCCTGCCAGCTCTAATAACGCGCACAATTACAGGCACAAAGGGAAGAAAATAAAGCAGGGATGAACAAGTGGAGAGGGGGGCAAGATCCAAAACAAATTAGGACATTAAACTCTCTTTTTGACATGTGCAGATGCACAACACATCATTTCAAACACCAGTTTACTCTGCATTCAACACTATAATGTTCCTAGGCTTTGTTTCCTTGAAATGATTACAGTTATCCTAAAATCACAGAATGGGAATACTCACATTTGTACTAATTCAAAGATTAAGATTCACTCAAGAGGAAAATCTAAGGTGGTGGTTTCAGGTTTTTTTTCCCCTTCCCCCACATCAAGACAATAGATCAAAGCTCAGTCCTGGCACTTGGTACCATGCCAATCTCTGTCCCCTTGCATAGCCAAGCAGAGGCAAAACACAGAGCTAAATCCTGCCCTCCAGCTGCAGCACATCTGGATCAGACACAGGGGATGCCAAGCTCCTCCACAGCCCCATGAATAACCCTGCATAATGGTGGGGAAGGGCAAGCAGAGAAGATCTTGAGACACATAAAATGGGCTGGACACTGGCTCCAGCCACTCATGAACCCAAGGGTCAGCAGAGCCAATAGCACCTACTGGGATCAGCCCACATGGACAGGAGCCAGCAGCAGGAGACCTTATAGCACAAGGGAGGAGAATGGGTCACACTGCACCTATTTAAAGCTAAGTTTCTTTCTTTCTGCAGTTTGCTTTCCTCCTAAGCTTCTACACCACCCATCCTTCATATCCCCAGGTCACAGTAGATGATTAGACCAGCTCCTTCAGGCTCCCATGTGCATGCCACAGGAATGTGCTGGAATTATTCAGGGTTTTCTCTCTCTTAAAAGAAAAAAAAAATACACATGCACAAAAAAACACCAAGAAAACCAAAAAAGAAAACCCAAACTGATGAGAGATCTTCCATTTTATCCCTGTATTTAAGAGTTTTATTAAGCTATGGTGAAAAGTGGCCATTACTATCTCCTTCACTGAGATGCAAGAATAATTATAGTCTCCAGAATTTGGAGACTATCAATTTGGTTTAGGGAAGCAGCTCCAGGATGGGCAACAGAGCAGAGCTCTGCCCTCCAAGCAACCAAAAAAGTCCCCAGACCTTTCACCTGACACAGGTTAACTTGCACACTAGTGATCTGGAGAAAAGCAAAGAGAGGCAGACACAGGGCTACCCATGGCAATGAGAGACAAGCAGGGGAACAAGGAGCCCAATCCACTTTTATGGAGCTGCTCCAGAAGGTCAGAAGGATGGACAGGAGGCTGCAGAGTCCACCAGGGAACTTGACCCACCAGGAGAGATTTGCAGCACAGAAGGGATGCTTTTGTATTTGGGCCTTGGCTGCTGATGCGTCATCAGGGGATTGGAGACCGGTGTGCCCTGGTTTCTGATACTCTGTGTGCTCCACCCTATGATGGAAGGCACATTGAGTTGTAGACTGTGTTTTGGTGGCTCTTCCGTCCTTGTGAGTGTGGCAGATTTTTAATAGAAGGTAGGAAAGAAGACAAGATGAATTTTGCTCAGCTAGAATGGATTCAAACATGTGCTGGAATTAAGAACTAGCTGATGTGCTTTGCAAAACCAGACTTTAGGCAACCTGCAGCTTAAATATCTCTGCTGGTGAAGTCATCATTACCCAACCTGCTGCACCTCTGTCTTGTTTCATCTCAGAACCGAAAAATGATTGCGAAGCCCTTGTGTAGGATTTCTTTTAGCACTCAGTCCTAGAACTACTCTAGCACAAGTCCTAAAGGGGTCTTAAGAAAGTCAATGTTTTCTACTTTTCTAAAACAGCAAAACCTGTCAGCATCAGTCCTCTCAGTCCTCTCACAGACTGCACCATTCTTCATACATTTCTTCACACATTGGTTTAATGGGAATGATTATGAGCAGAGAGACAACATAAACCTGGAAAAAGCCTTGCTGTTACCTTATATTGACAAGAAGTCAAGAAAAGTTCAAATACTGCAAAGGAGATAAAACACTGAATAAAAATATCCTCTAGCCACTTCTTTATTCCAGTCCTTCAGTTCCTGATCCTTCCATTCCCTACCAACTGCCAATTTCTCTGTTCATGCCCATTAGTGAAGTCAAGCTCCCGAGTTACTGAAGCATTAAGAAAATTATACAATATTCTGCAACCTATGCATGGTGCATTCCACTGCAGCAGATTTTCTCTTACTCTATGTCTATGGAGAGATATTGACTGTCAGCATCTGTTTCAAACTGCCATAAATTCAGCATCCTGGTAGTAACCAGACAGACACAATACATGGAGTTTAAACTGAAGGACGTACTCTGTGCTTGAGAATTGTTAGGATGGCATCAACTACTACAGCTCCCTATCAAAAACTGTGCAAACCAAGACTGCATCATGGAAAAAAGGGCAGGCAGGAAAACATATCACTTCTACATATATCAACAGCTGAACACACTTGATGGAGGAGGAGACAACCAATTCAAATCAACAGGAAAGCCACAATAAGAACTGCCCGCAGCATGCCTTGTGCACTGAGCCACTGCTGGTATACACCAGTAGCAGCTCCTCCTGCCCCTAGATTTCCTGTTATTCTCTCATATTTCAGCCTATTGATGAACCACCCCCTCCAACAATCCCAAAATCCATCTAGCAGTAACCTCACTCCAACAGCCATCACGGATGAGGGACCTTTCCATTAGCAATAATGAGGAACATTTCCAATATGCCAGAGCAGGAAGTTAAAAATCAGTCCAGTTTGGAGAAAACCACGTTTTCTACATTTCTGAGCACTTTTGGGCACACCTAAAGGTGTGATAAAGACCCTGACCTCTCCCCTTTAATAAAGTGAGGGTCCCCATGAGGAAGGTGTAGGCTGCCATGAGGGCACCCCTCACCTTCTCTTCTCCAAGCTGAGCAAGCCAAGGGACTTCAGTTGCTTCCTCCACATCTTGCCCTCAAGGTCTTTCATCACTTTCATCACCCTTCATCATTCTAATAATGTCCTTCTGCCACTTCTGAGTCAATACAAAATATCAACTCAAAAGCATCTTCTACAACAGAAGATTTTTGTTGTCTCAACTTTGGTTGCATTACTTACAGATCACCTAGATTAATAACATTAAAAGTGAAGCTGATAAAGAGCATGTTCAGAATTTTTATTGCATGACTGACAAAGACATCTTCCCCATTATGTGTCAAGTATGTATCTTTCCATAACCTTCAGCTTACTGAAGACAGAATTCCGATTTTCCAATCAAGTTGCTTTAATTATTCATTTCTGAGACAAAATATGACAAAAAAAATCCCCAACTGCTATTAAGTACTGTAAAGGCTAAATGTTAGGATTAAAATAATACCTATGTAAGGCTAATTGTAGCCATATAAAGCACAGCAGAAATCCAAACATTATATTACATAAGCAATCTGGATTTTATACAGCTCTAAATCTATCAGCCCTAAGGGACAGTAACTCCAAAGATACCTTACAAAAATTTCAGATTGTGAGAAATACAATTACTTGCCAACAAACACTTCAGCCAAGCCTTTGATAATGTCTCCCAAACATTCTCCTGGAAAATCTGGCAGCCCATGCCTTGGACATGTGCAGTTTTTGCTGGTTCAGAACTGGCTGGATGGCTGGGCCCAGAGAGTGGTGGGGATGGTGCCACATCCAGCTGGGGACAGTCAGTAGGGATCAGTGTTAGGGCCAACCCTACTTAATATCTTTATTGATGATCTGGGTGAGGGGATCAAGGGAGATGTTCACAGGCAACATTAAGCTGGGCTGGAATGTTGAACTCCTGGAGGTTAGGAGGGACCTGCAGGGTCCCTGCATGATCTGGACACGCTGGAGGGATGAGACAAGGCCAACAGGATGATGGTCAGAAAGTGCCAGGACCTGGGGGTGCTGGTCAACAGCAACTGAACATGAGCTAGGCTGTGCCCAGGTGGGCAAGGAGACCAATGGCACCTGGTGTGGATCAGAAATATCCAGCAGGAGCAGGGCAGTGGCTGTCCCCCTGTACTGGGCACTGCTGAGGCCACGCCTCGAGTGCTGTGTCCTGTTCTGGGGTCCCTCAGTTCCAGAAGGACATTGAGGAGCTAGAGCGGGTCCAGAGAAGGGCAATGGAGCCAGGAGGTTCTGGAGGGTAAAAGCCCTGTGAGAAGCAGATGAGGGAGCTGGGGGTGTTCAGCCTGGAGAAAAGGAGGCTCAGGGGAGAGCTTGCCACTCTCTAAGCTGCCTGACAGGATGGTGGAGCCAGGTGGGGATCGGCCTCCTCCCAGGCAAGCAGTGACAGATGAGAGGACACGGCCTCAAGCTGCATCAGGGGATGTTCAGGTTGGACATCAGCAGGAATTGCTTTACAGAAAGGATTGCTGAGCATTGGAAAGGGCTGCCCAGGGAGGTGGCAGAGTCACCATCCCTGGAAGTGTTCAAGAAATTACTCGATGAGGCACTTAGTGCTGTGGTTTAGTTGGCATGGTGATGTTTGGCCAAAGGTTGGACTCGATCTCAGAGATCTTTTCCAAACTTCATGATTCTAGGATTCTAGAAAAACAACAACCCACTTATAAGTATTGCTGAGAGACCCTTTGGCTCTTTACCCCACCCTATCCAGTACCAGATAGGGCTACCCTAGGGCTGCACCTCCTCTTTAAAACAATACCACTAACATATCAAAAAAACCACTTTTTTTCTTCTCAAAAGTACAATGCTTCCCGCTTATTATTGTTTTCCCACAAGAGATTGAGTGACCGAAGGTCAGATATGACTGGTAGGGGATATGATAAGAAAATTAACAGAAATTAACAGTAATCTCTGTTACACCAGTGAAAAAAATGCACACCCTAATCACAGGGTTCTGCAATTTACTTCCATTGAAGAGCATTAAGCCTACACTGTATGATGATAGCACCACTTCTGAGTTTTCCTAATGCTATCATTTTTTTTTCATTATTCATTAAGAGTTTACAATTGGAGAAATGGCACAAAAACACAGATTTCATGAGCCAAAGGATGTGAAATACATTACCAATGAAAATACAAATGCTCAGCAAAGCATTTATAAAAATAGCTATGTAGCATATCAAAATCTTGCTCACTGTGCAGAATGGCAAAAACTATGCCTTCATCATATGTTGTCCCAATTACACATTGATGAGATCATTCTATCACAACCTATGTATCCCATACATCTCACTTTGGCATCATTCCACAGGCATTTGCAGCTTAATTACACACCTTTTACAAAACAATTAACATGTAAGCGTTTTTTTTAGCCCTGACAACAAGCCAACCTACAAGACAACTGTCCTGAGCCCTGGTTCCCAGAGGATGAGCCATGCCTGCTTTTTCTGGTCAGTGTGCTTTGTGTTCATCCTCCAAAAGTCTGCCTGGAGGGACCGGCAGCATCATACTGGAAGGGAGAACAAAGGTGTTTTTGGCAGCTGCCAAACCCACAGCTACTACAGCAGGAATTGTGGATTGTGGAGAGACAGAGGAAAATGCAAAAGAGCAAAGGTAAAGAAACCAGAAAACGAAATCCTGCTCTTCATGGGTATCTCATTAATATCCTTTTTTTCAGGCAGTTTCTAGGAAAAGTTAAGTAGTTCAATAGACACCTTCTCACATTTGCTTCAGATGTAACTTTTCCCAGATTAGATCTTGACCTTCCAAACCCAAAATTCTGTCCTGATGGATTTAAACCCAGATTATTTTACCAACAGCTGAGATTGTTTACATCCTAGCCTCTGTTTATTAGTCAATGTCTACAAGAGCCAGACAATAAAAAAGCACCATTACATCTAAAAAAAACCTTTATCCAGTGATCTTAGAAATTTATAACTGTAAAAAAAAAAAAAAAAAAAAACTTTTCAATCAGGAAAAAATATTTTGTCCTGATACCATCAGAATTCTGTTGAAATTAAACACTTTTACTGTGAGGGAAAATCTCTGTGAGGAGGTACCACAATGCACAAGGTTTCCTTCTCAACAAACAAAAGTTTGGACTTTATAACAAATAATAGAAAAACGTTTGGGCACAATATTTGGTCATTTCAATTGTGCTGCCGTGTGTTTTCTCACACGAAAACCAAAGCAGCAATCTTGTGTTTGGAGTGGTGGTGAGCTTTCCTTGCTCTCACGGAGTTAGCTCCCTTTGGGTCCCAACGCTCCAGCAGCAGAGCTTGACACATCAGGGACAACCCCTTGGCCATCAATTAAAATCCAGGGCTGCAGGGATGGTGCACTTTTTGCCAAAATGCTTTTGGCATGGCCTGCCTTGCTGGCTTGCCCGGCCCAAATATCAGCTGCTGGGATTCGGGAGCTCCGTGGCTGTCACCAGCCCTGCTCCGGGAAGCCACAGGCTGGTGTGACTCGTCCTGAGTGCCAGCCTGGCCTGGGGCTCCAAAATGTCCCCTCTGCCACCCAGGCAGCTCTGCTGGGAGGCTTTAATGCACTCCAGCAGCGGGAGGGAGGGGAAGAGCAGTGCAAGAGACAATGGATCAGCCAGGATGAGAAAACCACGCTCTGGTGGCGGGGGTGACAACTCTGCCAGTGGCATCATCTGCATGTTGGATTCAGAGCAGATGCTCGGCTGGATCCTTAGGAGACGAGAGTGCAAGAGAGGAGGATTCACCACCACGCTGTACCACGGGATAATTGCACATAATCACACAGAAACCAGAACCTGTAGCAAAGGGTTTGAACAACTTGGGCCACGGTGTGTCCCAGCCAAACCGCTCGTAGCTATTCCTATCAGAGCCCTCTGGAATTCATCAGGGCTACCAAGACATGAACTGTGCTAAATTAAGAAAGAAGAGGCTGAGAAACAGAAGGCCAAGACCACAAGAACTGGATAAAAGAGGGCAGTGAAGCACCCGGACTGTAACCAAGCACATATCCTGGGAAGTGCACGCAGAACACATGGACAAGACAGAAGCACCAATCAAGAAATGTGTGATTAGTGTGTGCAATAGTTCTAGAATGTATAAATAGTGCATAATGTAAACAATAAATGGTTTCTGCTTAATCATATTGGTTAGTTGTCCAGGAGACCTGATTTCCTGCAAGAACCTAATCTGGGGTTCTGCCCTTAAGCCTGCTGAACGTCCCTGTGACCATTTCTGCCTGGGCTGATCTGGTTTTTCACAGGATTGAAGTGAATAAACGACGTATCTATTTATGTATTTGTCATTCTTTTGTGCATTTGTTATTATTTTAATTAATTTTTAGTGCTTTTTCAGCAACACGTTCAGGATCAATACCCTTGTGAGCCTGACAGCCTGCTTTAGCACGCCGCTTACCTATTTATTTGTAAACAGACATTTGCACAAACCTTTGCAAAGGAATTGTGTTTATTCAGGAAAGTTTCTGTAGACACTGCTAGCATCAGCATAAATGATTTAAAGAACAACGTAGCAAAAAAAATTCAAGGTCATTTGGGAACATAAAACAGCAAAGCTGCCAGTTCTCCTGCTTTTACCTTGAGTTTTACAATATTTGAGAGGCTTTTCATGGGACAAACAAAAGAACACTCCAAAAATCCTAAGTAAAACACACTGTATGAGTGGTTGATTTTTCATTTTTTACACGAAAATTCTGAATTCTTGACATTGTGGGTAAAAAGAAAACTAAACTGTTTTTAAATGACATGATTTTTAAGCATATGACATTTTCACAGAACTGGTTACATTTATTTACTTATTTTAAATTTCCAGAGCTAGGATAGACTGAAAGGGTGGCACCAAATTCTGAAAAAGAGTGAGAAGAGTTTGGGCTGCAAACTCTGATCTTCTTCGACCTGGAGCTAGGCAGCAAAATACTGGAAGCATGTGGCAGTTTTGCTACTGCCAGTAACTAAGCAGCCAATAATAGTAATAGTAGTACAGTTTTATTATTATATGCAATAAAAATATGTATTTTCTTAACTAAAAGCTACTCCTTTAATAAAGCTTGCAGAGTTTAAACTCCCCACCAAAATCAGCACAAGAGGAGACAGCAGAGAGCTCCTGCTAAAAGCCATTTAGATTATTCTCCAAAGGAAAAAAAAAAAAAAAAAAAAAAAAAAAAAAAAAAAAAAAACCACCACACAACTATTGTTTGCAGAACTTTCCTAAAGAAACGACAGTGCTTCCAAAAGGTTGAACTGTGGGCCAAATTACATAATACAATATATTCTGACATGCTTGTTGAGCAATTGTGAATGTTCCCTTGAGCCAAAAAGCTTTCTGCTCACCAGCCCAAGCACATCTTCAAGGGAACATTTGAGGCCACAGCCCAGGAGCAGAGAAGACCCTCTGGACCAAACTGGGAGAGCCAAGCTGGAGCTGCAGCAGCAGGAGGCTAAACCAGGACAGCAAAACAAGGATGTGCAGGTGTGTTCCTCACGTGCCTGGGGTGCCAGAGGGGCCACACCTCAGCAGAGAGGAGGTGACAAACTGGCTGGCAGCACCAGCACCTGCAGCCACTGCCGCTGCTAATTGAGCTCAGGGGCTAGCACCCTCATTCTTATTAATTTCAACTCATTTCAGAGCTGTGGAGTTTTAGTTTGTGGAGGTAACGCTCACACACACAAGGCTGGGAGAGGACAAGCCCTGTGAGCTTTTCAGTGACGATTTCAGGGCAAGACATGAAGGGCAGGCAGGGAGGCTGTGCCTTGGGCACCCCTGTGCTTGCCCTGGAGGCAGATCCTATTTGGGGTCTCTTGCAGCAAGATAACCAGCAGAGAAGTTAATCCTGCCTTAGGAGAGATGCAATCTTGGAGGTGCCAAGCACCCAGCATCATCACAAGGACCAAGGTTCCCACAATGTCTTTTGCTGCTTTCCAGCTCTTTCCACTGCCTGTGATGAAGGATAAAGAGGTGAAGACCAGGAAAGAAATGTAGGTCACACACTGAAGTATCCTGTCTGCACAGGGTCCAATTGCCCCACTGATAATGCTTTCAAAGTACAAAAATCTCTGCTCCAAAAAAAAAAAAAATTAAAAAATTATATTGATTTTTAGATTAGAAAGCTTTCAGGTCATACTGAAGAGAGGGTGAGAAAAGAGCAAATTACATACCTTTTTTTTAATGCAATAAAATAATCAAATCCAAATTCTATTTTCTCTTCAAGATTTGCCCCAAATAGCCAGTGCTTATCCATCTGGGTATACAACGTAGTTTCTCAACCCAAAAAAGTGCAGTCTATTACAGAGCCCCAAAATGCAGAAAGGTTAAAATACTGAATATATGAATGAGCCAAAAGACAAATATTGAGTTGAAATGTTGGGACATTCTTCTTTGGAGGGGAATTCTCCTTATGACCATGAATGGGACTACAAACATAAGGTGTTGCTGGGAAGGAGTCCACATAAAATGCAGAAAAACTATATTCTGGAGCAGGAGAGACAGCACTGAAGGTAAGGGACAGCGCAGAAAGTTGCTTTATAAGGCTTTGTGATTTTCCTCTGTCCCCACTTAAAAAGGACAGAAACTAGGGAAAAAGTCTTACATACAACACCTTGTTCTTCCTTACATATAGGCTTTTTGGAAATTATTAGTTTTATAGCAACCGTTTTTCAAAAAAATCTAATTTTTGTTTTTTAGTTCCATAGGGCCCTTTGATTCCTACCTTTTACAAACGTAGCAGAGGCCCACTCTCAAAAAGGGAAAAACCCTTTCCTATGGAGCAAACTTTCAGCTTCCAGGAAGCAGTCAGAGAACATCCTGAGGTCAAGTCAGAATGACAGGCAGCAATTAAATTCTCCTGAACAACAAACCAACCTGCAACTTTGCTGTGACCTGCTGTGGCTATTCAACACAAAGTGCAATATCCATTACACAATTATGAGCTATGCATATCAACTAGGTAATGAATTCTTAAGCTCCTTGTCTGTTCCACAGTAAACAAAGACTTGGCTCAGGCTGTTTAAAAGTTATTTCTATTTTCTACGACTTTCACTGTGCACAGCCCATTAGTCTTTATTTTCAGGGTGTTTTCTTTGCTACATAAAAGTGCCAATAGCTCAGGTTTATAACAATATGTTGCCTCATTCCCCTTTCTCACCTCTTGGAAAGAAATGCAAAAAAAAAAATGTATCTGTACTGTCCAAAACAAAAAAAATCAGCCCCGCTCATGGACAGAGGACAAGAGGCTAAAAGCAGCAAGGGGGTGCCTGAGCACTGGTGGCAAAAATGTTACAAAACTGCCCAGTCAAATCTCCCTTTTCAGTCCAAAATCCAGACGAAATATGGCACAGATGCAAATATATTTGAGAATTGCTTCTAAATCTGAAAAATTAATAGGAACACTGGCAAACTGTGGGGCTCCCAAAAACACTGCAGAATTACTTTAGGTCCCAGCCCAGCTCCAGAGAGCTCCCCTGGGAGCAATGAACACTCAAACCACCACCAGGACAAGGTGCCTGCACCTGCTCCTCACCTATTTCCCTGCAAAAGTGATGGATCTGTCTGAATCGTTTGGGATTTTAATTTCCAGGTACCCAAGCAGCAAACCCAAAAGTCAGGAAGACCCAACACAGGGATAAAGCAGGTGGATGCACCCAAAGGCAGTAGCTCTGTGCTTGCATTGGCTGCCTAAGCACAAAAAATGTCACAACTAATCTGTGATGTGGTGTGAAAAAGTTGATTCTTCTCCCTGAGATAAAGGAATTAGCATTTTCTGTCACATCATTAGACAACATCTTCCCTGTGAAGTGGCAGGAGCCCTAAAAAAATCATTTAAAAAAGCAGGATCACTGCTACAGGGCCAAAAATATTCTACTAATAGCTGAAGTCACTTTTAATTGTAAATGGTTAACAATTACCAAGTGACCAGCTGGTCTCACAAAAATAAGACACTGCCTGGAAGAAAGGGCATTATTAGGAAGAAAAGATGATGCCATTTCCAGATGGTGAAAAGCACTGCACAAGTTGCTGGATCTCCTAACTTAAATCTACAAGGAGAAAGATTTGGGGCTTTTGAACAGACAGTAAGTAAAAGATTCCCCCTGAAAAGTTCAAAACAAAGCCAAATAAGATGCATTTTTCCCTCCACAGTAATATGATTTTCTTGGCTGTCCTCTGCTGTGCTTGCTCACGGAACTCACACGGTCCATCACACTGCACCTCACTGAATGGCAAACACAGCTCTGGTGGGACAGAAACTGAAAATCCTCCCCCCTGGATCCCCAGCTGAACCCCATCTTTCTAACTTCTAGCTAAACTCAGAACTAAACCCCCAAAAAGCCCATCTCTGTGACCCACTTTGGGTACTGCCACGATATTTCTTGTCACCGGATTGCTGCTCTTTTTGCTAAAGTTTCAGAAGATTCTGTTCTCCAAAAATTTCTGGGAGCTATTTCTAAAAACAGCCTCAAACAAAAGCAGACCCTAATTTCTTTCCAGCCACTCAGTTAATCTTTAGGGACATGCATAGTCACTTCTAACAAAAAGAGAAAGACGATGCCCTACTCAGACAGGCTTTTCCTTTGTACACAGACTGTGGAAACATTTTGCATTCATGTCAGTATAACTGAATATCTGGATTTTAAAGCCCTCAGCCTAACCAGGATTTTAGGAGCTTTACTGCCACACTGTCAAACACATGCACTATATAGTATTTAAGAAGGTTTTCCATTAATCTGCTCTATGCTGGTATTGTTATTTAAATGAGCTAATTCAAATGAGATAGGGATAACCAGGGGAAACTCATGAGTACGGGATATTTCTGAAAAATTAAATAGAGATATAAAAAGAGAAAAAGCACGGAGGAAGAAGGTCCTAAAACTCTCAGGTCATGCAGCCATTTATTACTCATTTTACTCAGTTAAGAGTTTAATCAGTCAAAGGATCAGCATTAAGATCCAAGTACCTGATGCTACAAAAAAAGCAACCCTGACCATCCAAGGCTTTGCTCCAGAAGGTGAAGGTGAAAGCTTCTTCCCATAACCTTCCTGACATGTGACATATTGCACAAACCAGGGCAGAGCATCAGAGAATTTCTCAAGTCAGATTTATGGCACTTCAGGTACTCTTTCAACACATGCTCTTCCTCACTGTCGAGATTTACTGGCCTGGATGTCAGGAAAACATTTCAGGAACTGTGAGTGCAAACAGAGAGGTGACACACCACACTCATGAGAAGAAATTTCCATCCAAACGTTGCTGCCTTTCTGCCATCAATCAGGACACTGGCACAGAAAGCTGGTGACTCCATGGGTGAGCCATGAACTAAAGCTGTGAGTACAGTAAAGAGCTATAGTGTGGATGCAGAACATGAAAAGATCAGAAGATGCTTGTGACAATCTCACTAGCAGGGAAAAAAAAAGTATCTAAATTATTTTTTTTCAAATATTTATTTGCCTCAGGTGCATCTACCCCATGGTTTTCAAAATTCTGCCAGAGGGTCCTTCTTTGCCACCTTTTCCTCCAGGGTGCTTTCCTTCCCTGCAAGCACCAAGAGGAACATGAGCTGTGGGACCTGTCCTGCTCCCCAGCAGCTCTCACACCACTCCTATTGCTGCTCTATCTGCTTTCCTGTCCTCCTGTCGCTCTCCAAGGGTCCCAGGCAGGAGTGTGGATCGTGAGTTTACAAAGAATTAGAGTTCCCTGGGGCAAAGTTAGCCACAGAGAAAGTCTGGTTTGCACAGCGCCAAAGGGGCTGCCTTGAAAGAGCAAAGCAAAGCAGCAGAGGGGTGCAGGGGAAAAAAGCTGAAACCCCAAGACAGCTTCTGGTTGCACAATTAGCTATGGCCAACACCAGATCAGAGCTGAGCAGCAGAAGGAAAGCCCAGAATGCTCCTTTGCACCTCTCTAACATGGTGAACATGGCTCTTCCAGCTCACCCTGCTGGAGGCTCTTCTGGCCCCACAAGGAGAGGGACACACAAGACCCCCACCTCAGCATCTGGGCTCAAAGACAGGTGCTATTCTGAATCACCTTAAGCTGGAGCCAAATGCTTTATTTGCAGGAAAGGGCAGAAATGAGATTGTAAATTCTGGTCATAGTCTAGAGATTTGTCTTGTTGGCTTTGCCATTAATTTCTTTTTCATGGTTTTACCAAAAGCGATCTGAATCTTAAGAAAATACTAACAACTAATTTCATTCTTCACTGGCTACTGCTTTTTCATTAGCAGGTGATGCTTAAAAGAGTACGAGGAATGTTCCCAGAATTCCAATTAAAAAACTAAATGACAACAATTTTCCGCAAAGATTTGTCATCTCAGACGTTGTCACTTCAAAGTCATAAATATGTTTCAGTCACATCCCCTTCCTACAAACCATGGGGCACCAACCAAAAGCTTCTTTTACTGCATCAGTTATTTAAAACTCTGCCTAGAAACATTAAAATGCTGACAATAACAAAAATACATTTTGACAACAGAAGGCAGTACATTACATGACTTAATAGCATCAATCACAGGACCTCAGTTGGCAGCTATCACAATGAGGCTGCACTGTTATGAAATGAGATGGTTCATTGGCAGTGCAAAATTTAGCTAGAAGCTAAAAAATTAATGCCACGCATTTATCCCCATGACAAAGAAACAATGCTACACCGGTGGATTGGAAAGGGAGCCACACTGCAGGG
This sequence comes from Anomalospiza imberbis, assembly GCF_031753505.1. Classification (NCBI taxonomy): domain Eukaryota; kingdom Metazoa; phylum Chordata; class Aves; order Passeriformes; family Viduidae; genus Anomalospiza; species Anomalospiza imberbis. The sequence continues at coordinate 59,827,346 of NC_089686.1, forward strand.
GGAGCCAGGATGGGACTAAACTCTGTCTCCCCCTGTGTGACTGGTTGTGTCCTACCATGAAAGCACAATTATCTTCTCAGCAAGGCCTTGCACAGCAGCATTTGCACAAACATCGGTTCCGTTTGTTTAGGAGAGAACTCTTTGAATGGAAATACAGCCAGCTTTCTCCTCAGTCAACTTTTTTGGGGTTTTTTTTTAGTTATTGACATAAATGCATTTCAACCTACAGCAAACATGCTAAATCTAATCCCCACTGCCCTGAACCTGCTGAACCACTTGAGTTTTAGTCAAGCTCATCTTAACTGGGGTGACTTAATACCATCTCATCCAAGGAGGGGTCTGGAAGTGCTAAAATACCTTGGCTCCTGTTTTTAAAACCTATCCCTTCTAAGAATAAAGGCCCATCTGTTGATCTGGCAACATTTTGATCTTGCTTTTCACAGCTGCAAACATCTGCAAGAGCAGCAGGGCAGGGATGAATCACACCTCTGCTTCAGCACTCAGGAAAATCCAGAGAGCTCTGGAAAATTTGGGGTATTCTTTTAAAACCCCATAAAAATATGCCAGAAATCCTCAATTATTTCTATTTTATTATTATTTTTACCCTTTTTCTTGTATTTTTTATCCTTAGTCTTGGTCCCCAGCTTTTCCAGGGACACAAGGCTATTGAGAAAGGGAAAGCACAAATAAGATTTCTGGGAAATCACTCAGCAGCACACTCAGAACAGGTGTAAAAGCAAAAGAAATGGATAATCCTACAGGCAAGTCTTACTTTCTGAATTCTAATGAGAAATAAATTAATTTTCATTTAAATTGCTCTCTGTAGCTTCTTTCTTTCCCCTTTTCTGGAAGCTGTTCTGTAATCACCTTCATTCTCAGGTATGTATGAAATGAGATATGTGAAGAATCAGTCATGAAGTGTACTATATGCCTGCAAGTAATCTAGCCAGGAAAAAAAAAATCTCCAATTTAAATCTGATACCCAGTAGATCAAAACTGAGTAGGTTACAGACAACAGGTTAAAATGGGAGGCTGCACCTCTGCTAAGGCAAATTCAGGAAATCTAATTTACCAGAACACCAGAATGGATGCAGTGCAATTACTGCAACTTTCAGCATCAAAGTCTTTGAAACCTCTTGGCACTAACATATGAAAACATAAATCTCCAGGAACTTTATTTAATTGTGGATGCACATTGATGTCACACTGCACTTGGTACCACACAATGTGCCTCGAGGTATTGCATTCCAGTTATCCAAGAGCTACCACAGCCAGCTAAGTGAAAACAACACTTGGGAGGTAAAAAATACCTTCCAGTGGTTCCCCTCAGTGTGGCAGAGGGCTCCAAGGTTAAAAATATATTGGTATATTTCGTTTTCTGTAAGAGTTCAGGCATGCTGCACTGATTCAGCCTCTGAGCTGACCTGAGCCAAACCTGACCTGAGGGGTCTGGAGGAAGAGCCACCAGTGATTTAACTACAAAATTAATCCTTGCTGGCCCAACTGTTTGTCCGGGAAAATGTGATCTCTTTAGGCAGAGACAAATAAATCTTGGGGTAAAGTTTGCACCAATGCTGAGAGTAATGCTGCTCCCTGCTTGCAAGACATAATGCCAAAAAAAGGCACACCATTGAGACAAATATCCTTAAGATAATACCACTCCCTTGGAAAAACAGGCAGAGGAAGAATCTGTGTTCAGTGATCAATGACCTGCTGCTTGGCTACAAACTACCTCACAAGTTAGCAAGCAGGATTCTCTGCAGACAAGCCATTTCTTATTTTAAAAATGATGAAAAAAAACCCACCATTGCATTTTTAGGTAGATAAATAATAATGCTTCTTTTGATTTCTTTCATTATATACTGAATAATATAGAAAGAGTTGCTTAGGTAAACTGCAATGCAACCTCATCAACATCCAGGCGAGTCAAAGCACCATCACGAAGTTTCTATCCAAAATATTGAGTATCTCCTTAACTGAGCACCCAAACATTACTTTCCTGTGGCCTCTGATTTTCCCTTTTTACCTTCTCTGCTCTCTCCTGAAGAGTTTCAGAGCCAGCTTTGCCTGCCAGGCACCCAAGAAAAGCTACTCTGAACCACAAACCTCACCAAGGCACAAGTTTGGAGCAGTGGTTTGGACACTTCTACCAAACCCACTCTTGCTGCAAATCATTTCCCTGCTGGGGCAAGTCCCATCTCCACATTCACCCACAATTCCTGACTCATGGACACATTCCTTCAGAGAGGATGTGTAGGTCTGTGCAGTACTTTCCATAAAGATATTTATTCTCTCCGTGGGAAGGAGGAGGTTGTACAGAAGCATCACTGAATTCTGTGCCCAACCAGCCTCCCTGCCTTCCTCCCATATTCCCAAGGCTTGTAGGGACCAAGCTGGGACACAGAGTGACAGTGCTGTGCGCTGTGTCAGAGGGAAACTGCCCAAAGCCTGCCCCTTCTGCACTTTTATTTATTTATAGCAACATTGAAAAACTTGGTGGACTAAATTCCAGACTCAGTCACCAGAACAGAGCAACCTGTTTTCCTGAGCTGTGTATCTGCTCTTTACCCAGTGACCAAAACTTTCGAGAATCATTACCAAAGACAGATACATTTGTGATTCCTGTCCCCAAACAAGACCCCCAAATACATGCATTTCAGCTACTTGGCCTAAAGCATATTTGTTGCTGAGCAGAGACACATTAAATTGTAAGGAAACGAAAATATAAGGAGAGGAAGCTAAAATTCACAATATTGCATTCCTGGGGTGTTTCTTCTCACCATCCCTCTACGATGAGTTCACTAAACAGTCATTTAAAATTCTATGCATTAAAGATTTATATGGTAGCTTGGTCTTAATCTTCTGAAATACATAAACACTTTAACACAATATGAAGCATCCTCAGAGATTTGTCACAGTTCTAGGAGCTTTGGAAGTTCTTTTGGGGTTTTATGAACATGCACATACACACACACACACACATATATATATATTTCTCAAAAAAGAGGCTCAGTTTGCCATCTACTCATCAGCTGAAGTGCCTGAAAATAATTTCATAAACATCTAATAAGCACTTGGCATTTACAGGCTGCCAGGCCCACGGCAATCAACATTTTCATGCAGAGTCTGGACATCTGCCCTCTGTGAACTGCCCTCTCAAAAATTAAAAGTAAATTCAGAATAAATTTTAGGTATTGTGCTCTTCGAGGTGATTTTATGGGGTTTTTTACCCAAAAAAAACATCTTGTGTACATTGCTGCTTTCAGTAGGTAACAGTATTTTTAAGAAAGGTGAAATTTAACACTGAGTGGCAGTTTGTGGAAATAAATATACTTGATTTTCAAGCATATACTGGTCTAAATGGTACTAGAATTAAAATAAGGGCAGAAAAATACCCAGAGAATTATTCCAATCCAGATGAAGAAAACAGTAAAGAATTTTAAATGGAACTATTTAAAATTAAATAAAAGGCAGGTAAATTACCTAAGCTATTAGAGCATTTTGATTTAAAAAAATCTACAAGGAAACATTCCTGAAAATAGAGTACTTCAAATTTTCGTTTTCCAATAAAGCATTCTTTTCTTAGACCTGGTTACAGGATAAGCTATCTTAATGGAAATAATGAATGTCACCCAGAGAGGTGACAACCCTCCTGCTGTGGAACTGCCAAGGAATGTGGGCAGGCACCCACTAAAGCCCCTCTACCACTCCCCTCCACAGCTACACAGGAGAGAGAAGCTCTAACAAAAGGTTGAGATAAGGTCTGGGGGAGATCACTTACAAAATATCACAGGCAAAACAGGCTCGAATTAGCGGTATCAACTGAATTATTACTGACAAAAGCAGAGCAGGATAATGAGAAGTAAAAAAATTCTTTCAAAACACCTTCCCTTCACCCTTCCCTCAGAGAAGGGCAAATGCTTATTTCTATATCTAAACTCTGACTGGGATGCTCATTCCAGATACAATTTATTAAAAAACCACGAACCATGAACACAGATGCGTTGGTGCACCAGAAATAAAAGCAGATAATTCTTCAAAAAGCTGAGAGAAAACAAATATTTTTATTTCTGTCAGTAATGTAACAAATTTGCCGCATTTCCAATGAGACCAAGAACAACCTTTTCCACACACACAGGGGCAAGATCTTACCAAGTATTCACCCAGAACTAATGTCACAGTACCAATTCCCAGGGGCCGCTCATTAAAATATCACAGCACTAGTAGGGAGGGCATAAAAACACACATTTTCCTAAATTCTTCAAATGCCAGCAAGATGAAGAGATGCCTCTCAGGATCTCACTCAGGAGAAAAGGAGTTACAGCTGGAACATAAACAGGACAGGATTTGCTCTCACTCTGCTGACCACACATGACCTTGCATCATCCTGGGTGCTCAGCTTGAATTTGGAGCCTGTGCCAGTCCTGAGCTGGTTTCAGTGGCCATGGCCACACTTGCTGACCATTCAGCAGGGGAAGGGGGACAATTCTCCCTGCCTACCTCTCCAAACACATTTTTTTCCTAACTTAATAATATAATTCTTTCACCCAGAACCACGTGGGGGCAGAAAACTATTGTCTTCTTTATATGACAAGGAGAGAGGCCTGCCTGCACATCCTGGAATGTTTCCCTGAAGGAGCCCAAACACACCTTTCCACAGCCCTGCAGCAGTCAGCTCTGCTCATTCTGCCAGCTTTAAGAGAGTTTGTGCTTGTTTTCTGTGTGTGCTCTCATCTCTCTGCTCTCCAGCGCAGGTTTTGATTAACATGAAAACCAATTTGGAGCCTGTGCCAGTCCTGAGCTGGTTTCAGTGGCCATGGCCACACTTGCTGACCATTCAGCAGGGGAAGGGGGACAATTCTCCCTGCCTACCTCTCCAAACACATTTTTTTCCTAACTTAATAATATAATTCTTTCAGCCAGAACCACGTGGGGGCAGAAAACTATTGTCTTCTTTATATGACAAGGAGAGAGGCCCGCCTGCACATCCTGGAATGTTTCACTGAAGGAGCCCAAACACACCTTTCCACAGCCCTGCAGCAGTCAGCTCTGCTCATTCTGCCAGCTTTAAGAGAGTTTGTGCTTGTTTTCTGTGTGTGCTCTCATCTCTCTGCTCTCCAGCGCAGGTTTTGATTAACATGAAAACCAATTTGGAGCCTGTGCCAGTCCTGAGCTGGTTTCAGTGGCCATGGCCACACTTGCTGACCATTCAGCAGGGGAAGGGGGACAATTCTCCCTGCCTACCTCTCCAAACACATTTTTTTCCTAACTTAATAATATAATTCTTTCACCCAGAACCACGTGGGGGCAGAAAACTATTGTCTTCTTTATATGACAAGGAGAGAGGCCCGCCTGCACATCCTGGAATGTTTCCCTGAAGGAGCCCAAACACACCTTTCCACAGCCCTGCAGCAGTCAGCTCTGCTCATTCTGCCAGCTTTAAGAGAGTTTGTGCTTGTTTTCTGTGTGTGCTCTCATCTCTCTGCTCTCCAGCGCAGGTTTTGATTAACATGAAAACCAATACTGTGCCACGAGTGGGGTCACAGCTGGACAGTTCACATGGCTCTAGAGAGGAACATTTTGGAGCATTTTCCCCTGTCCCTGTGCAGCCCAGCCTTGCCACAGCATCTGCTTCACCCTGCAGTGAGCATTTTTTCCCTGCTCGTTCAGGCTGTAAAACAAATTTCTCCTCTAGGACAGCCACTTTTCCGGCCTGAGATGTTACATATGCTCCTGAAGCAGCCACAGAAGCCCTTCAGTGAGATGTCAGATCGGCCAAAACCTACAGGTCCCACACCCCCAGCAGGAGTCCATCAGCCAGAAGCCTGGAGAGAAAAAAGTGAGGAAAACCAGGTCACACCAAAAAAGCCTCGCCTTTACTCCAGGTCTGATCCACACTACCTGATGTCTTGAATCCAGCAGAAAATCCAGGTCATTTCTTTTGGGGGGAGAAGGGGACACTGTGGTCCAGGGAGGAGTTTCTGCCCAGACATTCCCAGCCCAGCAGCTCTGAGCAGTGCCGCTGCCACCTTGGAAAAGCAGGCACAGCACCTGCCTCTCCCAATTTACAGCCCTGCCCTCAACAATTCCCTGGCAAACATTTCCAGCAAGGCAGCTAATTCTGGGAGTGGATAAGCTGGAGGTGAATCCTCCTCAGGGGGCAACTCACCTTCTTGTCTCGATGAGGCTCACTAATAGGTTTAGTAGGTTATTATTAAAAAGATTTTCTGTGTGAGGGATTTTCTTTATAATCCACACTCTCAGGGCACAGAGAAAACACGCTTTTCCAATTAGTTAATAACCATTATTTTATTTTTCAAACCGCCTAAATAGCCACAGGACGATAAAAATCTGCATTAAATGACGCATTTATGCTCACACACAGAACACCCCACAGCAGAGTGCCACAGAACAAGCACACCAAAACGACATCAAAGGGAACTGGAAGAGCCAGAAGCCCAATTTTGCTCTGATTCAAGACAAAGAAAATTCACAGGTCTAAGCTCTAGGTACTGAGTAGGTAAAATACATTTATATTTATCACCTGCCATTCCTTGTTTGCTCACCAAAAGCTGGGTGTTGCTTGTATCAGTCAAAGAGCAAAGTGATACCAATTACAATACTGTATTTTCTCCTAAATGGCAGTACCATTTTTTGTAACTTATTCAAAAGCAAATGTAATTCACACGTTTCTTGCACATCTTACTGTGCATCCACAGACTACTGCAGATTGATACGTCCTCAGAAAAACACCTCAAATTTCTCCAAAAATCAGAAAAATAAGTAAAGCATATGAAAAACTAAAAAGAAAATTGTTAAAACTTGCTTCTTTCTTTTCAGTTTACCAGGCATAAAGCCCACCAACTCATTAGGCAGAAGTAAGATTGTTTTCCCACCATCACTAATACATCTTCATGGTTCCTTAGCAAATCAAATGCAATTTAAAAAATCATCTGCCACTTGTATTGGCAAAATACAATAATGTAGGAAATACTTCAGAAACTGCTTTTCTGGAGAGAAGTCATTTCATTTTGGACACAGTGAGTGACTGTTGTGCACTCAAAGGCCTAAGAATATTTCTCTCTAAAGCACAAATACATCTTGGCCATGGCTTACATTTTTCTCAGCAGCTTAAGGCCAAACTAACCCACAAAACCCTGAGGTGAAGGGGGTTGTACAAATCTGAGCTGTCAGCATTACAAGAGCAACCCCTCTGCCTTTTGCCTCTAGAGCAACTCTGCAGCAGGGCACAGGTGTTTTTTTACAATGCCAGGAAGAGTTTTCACTGTACTAATCCAAGCAAAAATGGGAAATCCAAATATTTTCTGTGCTTAGACCAATGGCCCGAAGTGCTCAAATGTCACTGGAAGTTTAAAGTGTAGCAGGATCACCCCAGGCAGACAGCCTGAAGCTCTCAGTCATGGCATTAAACACACCTTGGGGAGCAGGTATGGTCTACACCATGCTTGATTGAGCTAAATATACAAAAACATGGTTTACTCTTTTAAATATTATTTCTTCACCTTTTTAGTTAGTAGTTATAGCAACATATAAAAACTTCAGAAGTAAGGTGAGGTGGAATGGTGATTTGACTTCAGGATAACCCTGGGTTGTTATTATTATAACCCTTTTATTCCTGGGCTACACTTCAACAGAGCAGGTCTTCCCCCCTCCATCTGGAGAGGAGAGGATGAAAATTCTTAAATCTCTGTGATGCTGGAGTTTGCCCTGATTCTCCTTCCTTCAAAAGAACCACACCAGCTCTTTTCGGGCACTTCAGCTCATTCCTCCAGCATGACTCCCAGGAATTCTGGAGGAACTACAGCTTGGTCCTTCAGCAGCTGCACCTCACATTTCCATGTAATGGTTGGAGAGAGGCGGGAGAGATCTCAAAGGTTTTTCTGAGCGGGACAAAGGAACTGAAGAACTGTTCAGGGGCTGAGGAGTGGTCACTGCCCTCCTCTCCCAAACACAGAGACCACACACTTCCCATTCCTGAGACCCCACTTCTCCACAGCAGCTCTGCTGAAGGCAAAAGGGACAACTGGTGCTGAGTGCGCTTCTTTGTCGCAGAATGAGAAAAGATAAGGAGTAAATGCTAAAAATACTTAGAAAATGCTGGAACAGTGGCTCACACCCACTGCTGAACCCCTGCCAAACCTTTGGAACGCTCCCTCACGCATCTGACCCACTCCCAATAATTCTTTCTCCAGGACACAGCCCCAGGTGTGACCAATGCCGTGCTCTCCCAGCCGTGCCACACCAGCACCTCGGGGACGCCGCAAGGTCACGGCACAGCAAAGGCAGGGACCGGGCTCAGCACCACAGCCTGGCACAGCTGCCCACGAGGCTGCAGGGCAGCCTGACTGCAAGGTGGTTTCATCTCAAAACAAAACTCCTCTCACTCCCACTGTCCCACATGTTGGAACCCTGCTTACTGAGCATTTCAGACTTTCTGTGCTGACGGGCACTGGCCCCCAGGAGAACACTGCACTGACGTGAGGCTGTGGAGAAGGCTTCCAAAATGGAATGACAGAACTGGGATTGTGGGTGTGTGGTTTGAATAGAAGTGTGTAACATTACAGGGTGGAAAACTTAGATTTTAAGGTTTCAGAATATAGTAATATATATAAAGCAAGATGGAGGTTTTAGGGCAGTGGCTGGTCCTTCTTCTTCACCTTCTTCTCCATGGGTTTGGGTGGTTTTGTGCAACTGGACAGAAAAGTCCACATTTGTGGGCCATGGGTGGTTGGTTATTGGGTTAAAAGTAACAATAATTTAGGTGTCATTTCTTAATTGGACAGTTTATCCTTAGTAGGCCTTGTAGAGAGAGATACAGGGCCTCTTGTAGCTTGTTAGTGAAGTGCCATAGAGCTCAGGGTTTGTGAGACTGTAACATAGATAAGAACTGATAAACACCAGAGTCCAAACACAAAATACTGTCTCACGATTTCATCCCAATCCTGACCAAGGCAGAAAAAGAATATAAAACTCAACACCCACAAGTGCCCAGAGGAGTGTGATGAAGACTTTTTGACAAGGAGCTCAGTGAGTCTCTGTTTGCAGTATGTCCTTTCTTTCAGTCTGGGTAAATCCCTCCTCACTGCCGTGTCCTGAGATGTGTTTCGTTCCAACCCCTTTTCTCTGCCATCCCTTCTACCCCCAGACACCCCCACTTCACACCAATCTCACTAGCCCTCCCTGTAACAGAGCACCATGAAAACTTATTCTCCAGATTTACAGTCTGCACTGTGATATCCTTTACACAATATTCCATAACACATTTCGCCCGAGCTCGCTCGCTGCTTTTTCCAGCACAAATCCTGAAACGGCAAGGAAATGCCAAACAAGTGGGAGCTTTCTAGGAGGTGTTTTATTGGGACCCACAAGAGAGATGATGGACTTTGGACCTGGTTAGCATAAGAGATTTAATAACAGGATAGCTTGGCAAGAGCAAACAGAACTTTGAGGATTAAATCAGGATTGCAAGAAGATTAAATCAGACTGACCTACCAGAAAAAGAAAATTACATCAAAATCTTCGAGCGAGAGATATTTAAAATGTATAAGTTTATGCGATGATTAACTCAGTCGTTGTAGTAAAACATTACTAGCCTTCCTAAAATAATATATAAGGTGTTCCACAATAAATTTGGATTCTTTTGACCATCTCACAGTCTACCCATCTCTGTCATCATCCCCAATAGTGTCTCACCTACAACAGTCAGCGAGACCAGCATGAAGGAAGACTGATGGTGAGTGAGCAACTCAAGAGTAATTTATTATCACGTCATCCTTCCCCAGTTATCTTATAAATGGACTGCCAATTAGGTCAAAACAAGATGAACTTCAGAGATTTTCCTCAATTACCACTTATTTAATGGCCTGCCAGACTCAGAGACCACACAAAGGCAGGTTTTCTGTGGAAAACCCGAGACTCTGAAACACAACAGATTGCTGACAACAGCCTTCCCCCCACTGATAAAAAATGGATTTTAAATCTCATTCATCTGGTGGCTCCAAGAAAATTATAAACAAATAAAATGGGTACATTAATTAAAATGAAAGTAATGGAAATATAAAGTATTTGTAAGTCTGAATAGCTTCTCACAACAGTACATCTGATGTCATCTGGAAATAATTTTAATATATAGGAAGCCTGAAGGAGAGCAGAGCACTCAGTGGCAATGGGACCTCTCCAGTCAAACACTGAACTTGTAAAACCAGCTTTAGAACACAGCAGCAACAGACTTAGTTTCAAAATTAAAAAAAGAAAATCACTGATGAATACAGCAAAAATATATTGTGATCTTCATAAACAACAAAACCAGTGACATTCAAGGTATGTAAAAAAATGAGTGAAACTTCAGTATCCTAATAGAAGTGGTTCCACAATTCATACATAAATGTTCCTTTCCTTTTTACACATCCTGTAATAATTCACAGAGAAAATCATGGAGTGGTGAATTCAACAATCACGTTGTGTGCAAAACGAAGCAGATGGTAATCCAGTATTGTATTCCTCTGTATGCAAGACCACTCTGATCCTCTCATAAAGTGATATTTCAAAATACGAACCACCGTTACAAAGCTCTGTTACTTGGTGGAGCGGGATCTGGCCCAGCTGGCAGGGTGACTTCTCAAGGGTCGCCCAGCAAGTCAGAGCACAACACATGCAGCACCAAAGGTTGAGACTTCACTCAGAGCCCTGGGTCTGAGCAGCTCATTGCCATGTTTTCCCTTTCTGGTATTTCTACTGACATGACAAAGATTTTGTACAACAGTGCTGAATATCACATTTAATCAAAAACTGGAACCTGATGCTATAAATGTTACTCAAATTGGAAAGTCGAGTGTTCTAAAATTAGAAAACGTTCCTCTTACAACAGCCTTTGATTGCAGACCCTTTCCTCCAAATCCTTGCCTCATTCAGCAGAGGAACTGGAGAGAAATCAGGAATTAAGATGTCAGTTCATGTTTTTTTTAAATCACCCCCTTCACACCATACATTTGCCATATTTGCTGCCTGCATCGTGTTTCAGTCATGAGTTCCTGTTTCCTGTTTATCACCGAGGACGCTGTCCCTAACAAAATTGTCTCAGTCATTCCCTAAATGAAAAACAAAAAGGAGTTTTCACATCAAGAATCTGAGGTGCAGGAAAATGAATGCCAAAATTAATCCTCTCCTCGCTGCTTTTGGATATAAAGTTGGAATCCCAAGAAACTGATTTTTCCAAGTCTATTGCTCTTGGGGTTTCAGAGTCCAAAACAGATACTAAATATTCATTTTCTATATTGTCTTTTAAAGACAATATAGAAAATGTTTTTTTCCTGTCTTAAGAGAGGAAAACGTAAATAGAAATGTAACTGCCATAAGTACATGGCATCAGGAAACTGAAAGGATTCAAACCCTGTACATTTCCCATGTCTTAAAGAGCAATCCACCTCTTTCTGTCTCCCGTAAGGCCCTGAAAGATGTTCTAATTCATACCTGTCTAACTATACTCTGAGCACCCATATTCATGCATTTAGCTTTGCAAGCTGCTGCTCTTCTTCCAGATCTAAAAGATGCAGAAAGGCTTGTACATCCACAACAGGAATTCTGTCAGCTCTGCAAGTTGTTCCCAATAAAACATCTCATCTATAAACATTGTCCTGCTTATACCCCTACACCATCCCCCTTGCAGTAGTGCCACCAACAAGGGGAGTTTAAAAAGCACAAAGATCGTTGCACAGGAAAAAGAGTCTGTCAGATGATCTTTTTTCCTCCATCAGAGGTTTTGCATACATTTTATGGACAAAAGCATCAGCAGAACATGTACAAACCCTAAACCCTAATAAGAAAAAGGCACAGGGAAGGGATCTACAAACTCACACCACTTACCCCAATCTGTACAAACAGCAAAGAAAAAAAATTTTCACTCTTGGTCTGTGAATTACAAAACACAAAAGTCGTATTGAAAATGCTAGGATTTGCACCCTTAAAAAAAAAAAAAAAACCCTTAAAATTGTAAATATGGAGAGCAATATGCTCCACAGCTATTTGCAATGAAGTTGTAAACATTTCTGCTGAATTAGGGAAAAGTCAGCTATTGGTTGCAAGGGTTTAAAAATAGCTAAGTCAAGTGATTAAAAAACCATTAGTATTTGTATTTCCCTTTGTTCCTGTTGAATGCAACAAATATCTCATTTAGCAGAAATATTCATGGGTAAGAGATTATTTCTTTGCAAAAGAAAGTGAGACAAATGGCATATTTTTAGGAAACGCTATTAATTTCCAGAGTGGGTTTTGATGTGCCTCCAAATAGCCACATTTCTGGCTTGCCCACAGTTACAGAAATCAGTGAAATCTGAAATCAGGCTCCTAGAGGAGTCTGACTTGATGGGTGTGCTTCATTTTTCATACCACTCAGCCTTAGACCAGGAGGCATGATTGTATATCCCTCCCTTCAAAAAACCTTCACATGTCCAAGCAATTCTTTCATTTCAGAATCACCACAGAGTGTTTATGAAGTAAACAAGTACACTGCAAGCCAACAGCTTATTTGGAATATGTGAGAATGTGAGAAGCTATTCAGACTTACTAATATGTTATATTTCCATTAATTTCATTTTAATCAATGTACCCATTTTATTTGTTTGTAATTGTCTTGAAGCCACCAGAAGAGATTTAATTTTTTTAATTGAATGTAGAGCTACCTCTGCTCCACACACTGAAATCAGGAGAGGTAGGACCAAAGCTGCTGTATTAGTCACTCCCACTAGGTAAAACTGGCCAGATTTTATCTGTCATAAATCAGTGTAAATCCACTGATGGTCAAAGCATGCCAAGAAAAGACCTGTCCACTTCAATATTGTTTCCTAATCACTTAAAGACGTACATATTCTTCATCAAAGTAAGGGCACTGTGTTCTGTTTCAATTAATTAGCACTTTAATGATGCTGTTACTTGTGATCGCTTGTTACTTGCTTGGAAAGCATTAATTTTAAGAGAAGAAATTGTGATTTCTCTTTGGAATTTATTTACAAGTTTATAAAAAGAGCAAAGAGGGATTCCTTTGGAGCCAATCCTGCCTGTAGGACTTGAGCAGCACCGATGGCATGGCCAGTGAGGTTGTGGTCCCTTTCCTATTCCCAGGGAAGGAGGCTGTGCCCAGGAAAAGGGAGTTCTCCTGAGCCAGGGCAGGGGGAAAGCAGGTGGGACAGGCAGGCCAGAAGGAGATGGGGAAGCACGTGGGTGGGGTGTGCAGGCAGGGAAAGTGTGAGAAAAGAACTGGTGCAGTGGGATCAGAAATGATGCATCCACATATTTTTTCCAAATCGTTCCCAGGCACTAGCTGGAGCAACCCTTCCTGCATGCACCGTGACAGTAAAGCCCTAAAACCAACCTCACTGGGTGAACAGTGAAATAAGAAGGAAGATTTAGACTTAAACTGGGAAGCTGAAAAGCAACTAGAGTGCTCCCTGACACTGGGTGATGGATTTGTTATTAATGGAAAGGATTGAATTGAATGCACCTTAAAAAAGCAGGTGACAGAGCACGTGAGAAAGTCTTCAAAAAAACTCCTAGTCTCTCTAGAGGGAAGTAGACATTTTCACAAAATGCACAGACATAATGCCAAAAAAAAAAAAAACTATTAAAATATTCATTAGAGAAATACAAGCTAAATCAGAATGTGAAGAGACTCAGATTTTTCTCTCAGGCTGTGAGATGAAGATTTTCAGGGCAGCAGCTTGGCTTGCATTTTGCTAGTCAGAGCAAGCAGATATTCACCTGCATGCTGCCAGCTAAAAGTGCACATGCTGCAGTTATATTCCACTTCAAAAGGAATATTTTTTAACTGTCTTAGAAATTCACTTTCCTGCATCAAAGTCACAGAAGGCTCCAGTACTGCAACAGCCTCTGCGAATATAAAACCTTGCCCTGTTACATCAGTTCCTACAAATCTGAGACTCAAAAATCAAAACTCTGATACCTTTTCTATGGAATACAAACAGGCTTTAATTAAGTGTGTAGTAGTTAAATCAAGAGATCAAAGGTACTTTCATTTTGTGTCTCCTGTATTCCCATCACCCAAGGGAATTGCGTGAGAGATTTCTGCAAATCTGAAACGGATTTTGGCCTCCAGGGTTCAGCTTTGGACAATAATTCCCTGTGTGAGCCCCTGGACAGTATTTAATCTCTTCATGTTTTTGTGCCCCACTTGCAGTAGGTGTAAAGAGTGATCACATGAGAGGCAATGGTCTCCTTTGATTTATTTTAATATTTACAGAAGTTCAGTGAACTTCTTGAATATAGGGGTGAATAAAGGGGTTGGCATACATCCTCATGGCAAACCTGTACCTAAGGTAGAAGAGTGAGGTATTTCTGAGGGGACTGGGGGTTTATTAGGAGAGGGATCTGCCAGCTAGGCCAACTGCCTGGTGGATTAGAGACCTCTCCAACCCAGGCTGTGATAGGGAGGCACACCAAACGAGAAAGAGGCAAAAAAAAAAAAAATAAAAAAAGAAAATCCTAAATCTGTAAAATATCTAGTTCTCAAAGTTACTGTAGAAACACTGATGCATAAAAATTCAGCAGCACAAAACTCAGATAGTGATCTGTTTATTCTAGAAGGTTTCTGTTTACCAGAGTGACCCAGATGATCAGCTAGTATAGCAAACACTTCCATGCAGCTCCCTGGAAAACAGCTCATGGTAATGAATAAGGCACAAAGTAAATATATCATATAGGAAATTCACTCTCCTCACACAAAGCTTTAGAGCTGCTGTTATAAATCCACTGCTAACAGTCAAAGCTCCCATCACCCAAAAGAGAATCTGCCCAAAGCATCTCAAATTTGCAGGGGGTCATAGGAGGTCTGTCCTGATGGGATTAACAGCCTAGGTCTGTGCTCAGAACATTTCTATCGTCAAAAAATGTAAATTTGGTCTTTGAAGTGGTCTTCCTATAACAAACCTCATTGGTTTTTGACCAAAGGCTATAGAAACTGCCACACACAGAAATTGTGAAAATCAGTTTTTAGTTGAACCCTTGATGCTGTGACTGAGGCAACAATATTCCATGCTCCGGATGAAAGGGAGTAATAATGTAGTATTGGAAGACACAAAAGGATTCATTTTGCAGCATGCAAGATCCAACCAGCATTGCAATGATTTATTTTATGGCCTTAAACACATATTGAATAAGTAAAGAAAACAAACTTTTTTTAGATTTCATTTTCAAAGCAGCTCTGAAATGGCTGCTTAGGGGGGGTTGTTGTAATGTCATTTTTACTGAATTGTTACATTTTACTGAGTTGCTGCTACCAAGAGATGGAGTCACCATCTCTGTCAAGAAGATGCGGATCTTCATGGCTTCATCCCATGGCTAAGGAAATATTTTTATAGAGTAAGCCATTCTGGGGGAAGAGCTTTGAATTTTCAGCCCTTTCAGCACAAGCCAGCCTTGCAGATGGCAACAAAAAGAAATTAGTCTGGACCTCACCAACCCTAAGACCAGTTGTGCAGCAGGATTCCCCTGTTCAGACAGAGAAGGAACCATAATTCACCTGTACTTTCAGCCATTCTGCCACAATAATTGCAATGCATTATTTCAAAGTGGTGAGTAAGGAAGCAAAGCCAGTGAATCCTAGTCCATGGATTAATGGAAGTTTTATGACACCACTGAGCTGGTTTTGGCTGCCCTTCTACTCATAAAGCTTCCCTATTGGCAAATATTGTCTGAAAATTACCAACTGTAGGTACATCACGAAATAATACCATGGTAATAGGCAGATCAAACTTCTATTTATCTATTCTGTGCAGGAGAAAAAAAAAATCTGCAGCAAGAGAAGGCATTAAAGGCAAAAAGTTGTGCTAACAGAGACTTTACTGCTTCCCAGGAGCACAGATTAACACCTAGGGTAGCTGCTGAGTGGGAAGTTGCCTAATAGGCAACAGCAAGTGAGTTGGTGGATGTGTCACTAGAGCTCCATCAGCAGCTGTGCAATGCAAAGATTAGATATTGGTTACATTTTGTCAGCCTTCCCCAAAGGACTTACAGCTCTGTTTCTGTCCCCAGGCTAGAACATAATCACCATCCAGTCAGAAATCTGCATTCTGTGGTGCACTGGCAAGTATCCACAGTGGGATGGAGAAACCTGCTAGTCACAGCACAGAAGATGCATCTGTGAGATGAAAGTGAGCTGTGGAAGGGCTCAGGAGTTAGGAGCAATAAATAAAATGCTTGTTCTGTTACCAAACACTGATTTGTTCTTCCTACCTCTCTACATTATCAAAATTACTATTACAGGCAAGAAGTGCAGAAGCAGTATTAGGTAATACCCTCTCACCCATAATAATAAAAATTATAATAATAATGCACCTTTCTCATCATATATTGGCAGCAGGAGAAGCTCTGGGGTTTTTGTCCAGAGAATCCAGTAAGTTTGTCATGCTGCCCAAACAGAAATATCTGCAGCTTCATGTATTTCTTAGACCTTACAGCAGTTCTGCTGGCTCCCTTTTTATTACATTCAAATTGTTTTGTTTTTTTTTTTTTTCTCCACACACACTACCTGTATTTTTTTTTTCATGCTGTGGAGTGTCTGCAGGGCTGATTTAACAGGTTCTGCCTATCCAAGGCAGATGTTGTTTCCTGATAACTTCTGAGTTAACCTCCAGAAGATGCACTGCTCCTGTCAGTTCATGAGGTATGAGAACAGCAAGTGTTGGAGAAGGTTCTTCCAATGGCAAAGGATTTTTAGTAAAGCTGATCCCCCCAAAAAAGCAGGAGACAGGACATAATATTTTTTTCCTACCTAGACAAAGCTTAGGACTCAGGAAGTGCTCTGAATGGATACACTGAGTGCCTCCAAGGACTGGGACACACTGAGCAAGAGCACAATGGAAAACAAATACATACACATATGAAATAAAACACAAAATAAGGCCAGGAAACTTAACAGCTATGCTATTCCGTGGTACAACAAGTATTTAAACAGAAGCAATAACCTAAGGTAAGATTATAACACACTGCTCTTATGGGTCTGGTTTTGTGGGATTACTAAGCACAGTTCAGCTTCATTTTGTAGGTCTAAATTTTATCCATTTTTTCCCGTTCCATTTCCAGCACTGATTTTTTCAGTTTCATGTAAAGCATTCGCAGCACTGAATTTCTTAGGAGTTCCTCATTCTTCCAGCATGACACTATAATTTATGTGCTGTATTTTTCCATTTCTCATTTAAATGCATGAGGCTTCCTTGCAATTTATTTTACTTATAATAAAATCTAAAAACAGTTGACATCAACATATAAATGTATCTACTAATGGGTAGGGATGTTATGAGTAATATCAAATTATTAAATCAGGATTTCCTTTGTCAGTAAGGAGTAACTGCTACATCCTCTACAAAGCTCTCAGAGTAACTGAGACTGAATCAGACTACCGTGTCTATAGGACATTTCACACAAACAAAGTGAGAAACAATCCCCACTTCTACATACCCTGGAGAAGGAGATTTGAGGTTCTGTACTGATTCACTCCCAGAAGATATCAACCCAAATGCAACTGGGGTGAAAAAAGATTTTCCACCACTAGGCCAAGACAGACAAGTACAGTCAAGGATTTCTCAAGCTCTGCGTAAGCTAAAAAGTGATTGCCCCTCACCCCCACACTCACACTTAAGTCAGCAAATACTGTGAAATAACATGGGAATCACCTGGGGAAAATGTAATTTTGGGCTGCATGAGACAGTTAGCAAGTTAGAGCAGTCTTCCCAGAGAAGATTTCGTTGAGTGTGCTGAAAGTTCCGATGCTCCTTCCCACAGCCCTGCCAGTGGAGTTTTCCTGCTGCTCACAGTTCATCTGAGAACAGCCGGGTTTGGAACAAGTAAATAACAAGTGACAGGTGTGACTCAGCCAGCTCTGACTGAAACTGAGGCAGCACAGCAGCTATTGACAGACTGAGGGAAAAAAATGGGAGAAAGGAGAGTTATGGTGATGGTCTCAGCTTGGGAGTCCAAGGGATATTTACCCAGTCAGCAGATTGACTGGTAGAGCCAGGTCTAACTCACAGTGGGGCTGGGGCAGCAGAGGAATGTGTTTGTGAGAGATAGAGAGTGACAAAGCTGTGACAAGACATCCACACTGTGCCTGGCTGCAGGGTAATCAGTCCTGGCCATCACCTCTCACTGGCAAATAGCTGAATTTTATTTCTAATAACTTGCAACCTTTCAGATGTACGCAACGAAAAACCCTGACGAATCTTAGGTATTATATAAGTTGCCTGATCCACCACAGAATAATGATGCCTTTTCAAAATAAGTCTAGCTGGGTAAGTTCTTGGTGCAGCTTGAAAAGGGCATTCTGATTAGGCTGCAGGATGGCATGTGATGGTCAACATTATCTCATGTTTTCTCTGTCATCTGCTGGAGCTCTTCTGCCCATTCATGTAATTTTGCTCCTGAATACCAACTGATTCGATGTTTCAGTTGATTTAAGAATTACAGCTGACATATTTTATCTTGTCAACAAGCATTTGCCTCTTGAGGAAAGTCAAACCAGGAAGCAAGATTCCAGAGGGAGGTTCCTTCCCTTCCCCTGGAGCAGGGAGACCTGCAGGGTGCAAAACCCTTGATACCACTTGACGTCCAAAGGACAACAGCAGGACAGAAAGAGAAATGGAAGCCAAGAAAAAGGACAATGAAAACGCAGACCTTCAACCAGGCCAAGTGTGCTGGATCAGTAAATGTCCATTCTTTGCTTCTTTTCTGCCAAGGTCAGGATTAAATGTGTGAGACAGTATTTCTTTTTCAGACCCAGGTGTTTATCAGTTCTTATCTATGTTACAGTCTTACAAACCCTGAGTTCTACAGCACTCTATCAAGCTACAAAATGGAGCTGTAGCTCCCTCTCTACAAGGCCTTTTAAGGAAAAACTGCCCAATTAAGAAATGACACCTAAATTGTTACTTTTAACCCAATAACCAACCACCCATGCCCTGCAATGTGGACTTTTTGTCCATTTACACAAAACCACCCAAACCCATGGAGAAGTGGGTTGAAGAAGAAGGACCAGCCCCTGCCCTAAAACCTCCATCTTGCCTTATATATATTACTATATTCTAAAACATTAAACTCTAAGTTTTCCACCCTGTGATACCACACACTTCCATTCAAACTCCACACCCACAATCCCAGTTCTGTCATTCCATTTTGGAAGCCTTCTCCACGGCCTCAGGTCAAATGCAGTGTTCTCTGGGGGGTCAGTGCCTGTCAGCACAAAGTCTGAAATGCTCAGTAAGCAGGGTTCCAACAAGTAAAGATTAGATTTTGATTAAGCAGACCACTGCCGTGTGGAGAGCACCACTGACACTCCATGTAAGCTCACGCTGCCACTGGAAATAGTGGCTTCAGGAAACTGCAAAACCACAAACAAACTCTAAACACAGGGGCTTTACCTGCCAATAAATCTGTCACATTTCCACACTGTACCTTAAACAGAACCTTTGGAGCCCTTTCAGAGCAGGCTGGAAGGAGCTGTGGGCAGAATCATGTGAGCAGCATCACAAAATGCCTGGGCTGAGCAGAGCCAATTTGCTGCAAGGCAGCAGTAACATCTACTTCCCTCCCTGCTCAGTTTTGCTGATGATAGTTTTTATGTGCTACTGGATCACCCTATGCAATGGCCCACATTGAAATCATCAGGAAACAGCTCATTAATGACTGACACAATAAACTGTGTCTTATTCAACTGTTCCATTGTCAGAGCTTATAAATATAACGTTTCAGAGTTAAGCAGGTCGGCTCATTTCAGACTTAATTTTCACTACCTTTCTTTCTAATGGTCTTAGCCAAACCACACAGGGATACTTCCAGTGTAACTTAGAAACTCTGTGGAATAATTCCTATATGTGCATGGATGGTGAAAATGAAGCTGCAAGGCCAGTTTTTACCTCCATGGAACTGCATAGGACACAAGGTGAGTTGAATTAAACCATCAGGAGAGTTGTTGAAGGGATAAATTTGAATGTAAACGCTGATTATGTTTGGAGCTGTACTATAAAACTCTACCATTCTTTGGTCTAACCACAGATAAAAACTGAGCCCATAACAATAAAATCAGATATGCCCAGTTTCAGATCTCTGTTTCACTTTAGCAGTTCTAAAAACACACCTCCAGCCTCCTCCACACCCAAAATACCTGTCGTGGTACCCCGGTTTTCAATCCTGTACAGATTCTGTGATTTTTAAGTTCCACACTCTGTGTCATTTTGTTTTGTGGGTGACCTCCAAATCTGCAAAGGCTTTCAGGTGTGTTGTTACAAATTTAAGTCTGAAATGAGCTGACCTGCTTAATTTAGGATGCCCATAGAGTTTAATGGAACAATCTAATGCTTCAGGTTTTTTTTGTGCCAAAGGCTCCTGATTGCTCACAGCTACAACAGAGACATCTAAACTCAAATTGTAATGTATAATGCTGTTTATAAAAAATTCTGCACAATCTGGTCACACCTTCAAAGCCTATTTCCCACAGTTGTATCCACTTAGTGGAAACCTTACTTTTTGTATTTGACTCCTATCTTCCTGGAAAATCTTTTTTTGGGGGGAAAAATGTATTTGGTAATCTCAGGTCTTCACAGAAAGGTGGACTTGGTTCTGCTGCAGAGCAGCACCTGTGGTGGCCAGTGCATCAGCTGGAGAAGGCACAGCCTTCACCTGTGTCACACTGGGGCAAGCTCCCGGCAGGGCGAGGAAAAATGAGTAGGTGGTCCAAGTTTCTGAACAATTAGTTCAGTTCTGCCTTGCTGGCAGATGCAATCTTCTGTAGAGGACACCATCTTAGACAAAAATGTGTGTTATCCATGTGCTAATTACTTCTCCTACCCCTACCTTCTGCTACCTATTCTTTTCCTGCACTTTCAGTCCAAATATCTGCCACAGCAATTTGATATAATTGGGATTTTTTTTTCCTGTTAATTCCACTGAATTACTTTCAGTGCTCTGAGTAATAAAATGCTGATTCCACTTCACTGCTGACAGACCCACTCTCCTCAGTGCACCTTGTTCACTACCCAGATTTGAACTATCTCCATACAGTTTGAAAACCCTGCAAGCCCTAATCCAGCAGATTTGAGCATGTTTCCTGAGGATCTGCAGCAGCCTACCTTAATGTCATGTTTTACAATAACCATGCAGAATTCAGTTGTTTCCCAGGAATTAGAAATGCCAGAAAAGAAGGTAATGGAAGAGGTTTGATTAAAAATATTACCTTGGCATAACAGAAGGCATTTTTGGAGAACCTCACTGCACTCCCTCTCCTTTATAATTTTGGAGCTGTTTCTCCATTATTGCCTTCTTCCAAGCAAGGCAGCAAAACCCATGCTGTTGTGGCTGAGATCCTGGCACCATGCAGGGTGCTCATGGCTGAGAGCACCCCTGTTTGCATGATAAAATTTCTCCTTCCTGAAGGGGCTTTGTAGATCGTCACCTCAGCCTCTGTGCAATGTCCCAGTTTTATGTTGTTGTATGTATTTGGCCAGCCTCACAACAGAAGAGGTTTTTCTGCCAATGAGAATGGCACAACGAATAAGCTGAGGTTATAAACTATTTTTTTATGGTGAAATACTATGAAATTGAACAAATTTCTGTGGAACTCATGAATGACCCTACAGGAATTCACAGAGTGCTCTCTGCTGAGCTGTAGAGATTTTTATAGAAGTCTCATTTCTATAAAACCCACCAATTACACCCATCTAAAATTCTATAGGCCTATTGTCCTGGGGTTTATTATCCCAGAATCCAGGTCAAGAGCAGTGTTCAGCTACCACTCACTCCAAAATTCAGACCGACAGGGGCTGGGGCTGCACAGCACGTTCTGCAGTTGGGCAGATGCCCTGCCAGTGTTACCCCTGCAAGCACTGCAGGTGATACTCACATTTTTCTTTCAATAACGAACCAAAATGATCTAAAATGAGCACAGCAAACGGCCACTGGTGAATTGTTCACTATAAACTAGACATTTTCAAAATAGTCGCAAAAGTAATTGCTACTTAACCCTGGCTGCAGGCTAATGGACATTCAAAAAGGGCTGATGCAAGCTTTTGATGCAACAGGAGGTCCATAGGTGAGGGGCAGCCCAAATGGTGTCAAACTCCAGCCACTCATGCCACAAAACCACAGCAGGAGCACCTTCCAAAGCAGGGAAAGAAAATGTCTCTGTTCCTCTGCTTATTGCACCAGTGGCTGAGTCACCACAGCCTCAACAAACATTCCTTAATTAGACTTGTTCATTTTATCAATACTAAGGAGCTCTGGAGAAATAGCTGTAAATATTTATTGCAATTTCTAGGCTGAAGTGCTTTTGCCATGCTGAATCCCACCAGGTACCTGTCTTGGCAGCTCCTTTAGAGGGGAATGAGCATTTCCCTCTGAAACCAGAGCTAATGCTGTGAAACCCTCTAAATAAAGCATCATGAATCACAACCCACTGAAGACTGCAAAAGAAGGGAAGGCAAGAAATCCCCCAGTGCTGATGTACTGGACTGGTACATTTGAGCGTGGGTTCTTCTTCCTTCTTTCCCCAGGGATTTTTCCAGCTTCTAGCTGCTTTCATTATCTGTTTCTTCAGGGAGGTCCTGACTCTGACAGGTGCCCTTCCAAACACAGGATGATCACTGTGCAGATTCTTTGCTTCTTTTTTCTGCTAAGGTCAGGATTAAATGTGTGAGACAGTATTTCTTTTTCAGACTCAGGTGTTTATTAGTTCTTATTCTACAGTCTCACAAACCCTGAGTTCTACAGCACTCTATCAAGCTACAAAATGGAGCTGTAGCTCCCTCTCTACAAGGCCTTTTAAGGAAAAACTGCCCAATTAAGAAATGACACCTAAATTTTTGTTACTTTTAACCTAATAACCAACCACCCATACCTGCAATGTGGACTTTTTTATCCAATTACACAAAACCACCCAAACCCATAGAGAAGAAGGTGAAGAAGGACCAGCCACTGCCCTAAAACCTCCATCTTGCTTTATATATATTACTATATTCTAAAACATTAAAATCTAAGTTTCCCACCCTGTGATACCACAGACTTCCATTCAAACTCCACCCCCACAATCCCAGTTCTGACATTCCATTTTGGAAGCCTTCTCCACGGCCTCAGGTCAAATGGAGTGTTCTCTGGAGGGTCAGAGAGTCTGAAATTCTCAGCAGCCAGGGTTCCAACATTTGAGCTTAGATCCCAGGTGTCATCTGCAGCTTTGGTCGTGGCACTCTCCATGGGACAGGGAGGCATCCCTGGGTGGGACTCCTGCAGCTCAGCCTGCTGAATCCCTTCCATAAGGCCCTATTTCCACTTCCTTCTGTCTTCTAAACTGCAATATTCAAGATGAGGCTTTGTACAGAGATGATCATAAAGATCAGACCCTGGAGATAAAGGGATGTGGGTTTTCAATAAAACAGATTGGGGGGGGGGGGTGTGGTTTTAAGAAAAGAAAATTCAGGATGAAATTTGCTGTTCTGTCCTCACAGAAATTCCTGCAGCTCTTTTTTTGAGAAATACAAGCATACAAATTCTTCTGAGCGGGAGTGTGAAATACAGAAATGTGTCATTCACTGTCCCTATGATTATCCAGCCAAATCTACTCATTACAAGCCTCCGAAAAATGACAATTCACTCATTCTAAAGACCTGCTAGAATTTGGCAGCATTGTCAAAACTCTCTCTTCTCAACACATATTCTAAATCAGGCCCTAGATTTCTCAAACTAGATACTCAGAAAAAGGGTAAACTCAAGTTTGATTTGAAACATTTTGCATTAGCATTGTGAACAAACCCTCTTGTGCTCGCTCTTTGCATTCAAAAGCACCGAGCCCATGGCAGCTGCCTTGTCCTGAGAGACCTTTCCCTTTCTGCATTTGTTCTCCACAGCAAAAATCATCTTCCAAATCCTACAGCTGAGACAGAGCTGTCACTGATAACAGCCCGTGCTTCACAGCCCTGGTTCATTCCTAGGTTTTGATCCATTTTTCACTGAAATAGATAAAAACTTTCAAGGGCTTAAAAAATAAGTAAGGAAAGAGACTATGAAATTAAAGACTATTCTGTAAGTATTCAAAAGCAACGTTTCCCTGTTTCCAGACTTCTGCAACCTCCTTGCAGCATCACTGCTGTGTCAGTGCATTTACTCTGCCTATACACTAATAAAAACCAACAGCAACAACAGCTTCCTCTCACCCAGAGATGGTTCTCAGGTCTGAGCACTGCTCATTGAGGTAAGATTCTTTCCAAGTATATGACCATAAAGGGGCAGGTCATTAAATGATTTTACTCCACAGTCTGAAATGCTGTCTGGTAATACTGCCCAAGCAAGAAAAAAGATGATTTATCCAAGTAACTATTAAAAACTCCTTGGCTATAACTAGTGAGGTTTAGTGTGAGCTGTAAATCATGCTGCTTACACTTGCAACTTGAAATCCAGCCACTTCACCACTTTATTATCAGCATATATGGCTCAATAATAGTTCACTTATTTAATTGCTGTAACAGGGAATTCTGCTAAATATGTAAAGGAAAATCTGTAAATGTTAGTAAATCATGATGCACCATTGGAGTGCTAGGACCAAACTAGAGTGCTGTCAACAACAATTCAACAAAAACAGTCACATGGAGGCTTCTCCTACCCTGATCAGCAATATTCAGCCATGTTCAATGAATCAATAGCAAATGAATTTTGCTTGCAATGCAGAAACTCCCCATCATGAGCACACTTCTAGCTGGAGAGAAGTTGCTTCAGGTGCCTCATTCCACATCCTCCCTCCACTCACTGAGCCACTTTAGAAGAGAAATGACCTGAGAGGTTCAAAGAACAGAGTACACACACAGGTATCCTGTGTTATGACAAAAAATTACCAGGTGTGTATCAGTGCCAGGCTTCCTGATGCACTAAACCATTAATAACAGGAACACAGCCAACGTACACCTTGAGGCATTAGTGCAATACTGCTCATAAATGACATTAATAACTCAGTGAGTGCACTGCAGGTGAGGGAAATCAACACTGCCATGAAATCACTGCATTCATTTAGAAATGAGCTCATTAAAAATGCAAAAAAAAATAATGATTAGCCCTACACTACATATGATTTTCCATTTTGATATGAATATGAGTTTATTACACTGCACTTTCAGTCCAAATATCTGCCACAGCAATTTGATATAATTAGTTTTTCCTGTTAATTCCACTGAATTACTTTCAGTGCTCTGAGTAATAAAATGCTGATTCCACTTCACTGCTGACAGACCCACTCTCCTCAGTGTACCTTGTTCACTACCCAGATTTGAAGTATCTTCACACAGTTTGAAAACCCTGCAAGCCCTAATCCAGCAGATTTGAGCATGTTTCCTGAGGATCTGTAGCAGCCTACCTTAATGTCATGTTTTACAATAACCATGCAGAATTCAGTTGTTTCCCAACAATTAGAAATGCCAGAAAAGAAGGTAATGGAAGAAGGTTTATGGAAGAGGTTTGATTGAAAATATTACCTTGGCATAACAGAAGGCATTTTTGGAGAACCTCACTGCACTCCCTCTCCTTTATCTTTGCAAAATGATAATTGGAAAACAACCCTGAGCCACTGAGTTTAGTACCCATTATCCCAATCATGTAATGCAATGTCAACATCCAAGGAAAGGATTAATTAAAAAATGCCCCATGTAGCTCCCTGAAGTAAATTGGCTGTACGTTCAGCTAGGAAAAGTGGAAGGCAGACATTTTCTCACTTGCAAACACTTTCATCAGCAAAGAATGCATGTCTGGGGAAAGGGAGCAAAATCCGGTTTTGCAGTGCCAGAAGATGTTCACATTTCTTTCCTGAGCACCTGATCTAGGAACTGTGTTGCCTGTATGGGACAAAACACCCACAGAGTTTTAATTTAGGAAGTTGAATGGAAGAGGAAAACGACTCCAGAGCAGTACAGAAGGCTTTGCCCATCAGCAGTGGGCTGAACAGGACACAGAAGCATTAGGAGCTGTTGGGGAAAGGTGACCTTTGAGCCTGCCTTTTGTTCAGCAGTCAGTGGTAGGAAGCCCAGGTTTACAGAGATATGTAGCAAATAAATACAAATACATGAAAAGAGCCAGTAGTGAGTCCTATTCACTGCTTTGATCACTTCCATGAATGGTAATTCATGATTGCAAAAAACTCCATCTTTTTCAGGCTGAACAATTTTAATATGCTCCATCCTCGTGAAGCAAAGGCCAAGGATGGCGGTGATGGAGACACGCAGGGAGCTGGGCAGACAGCGTAAACAGAAACGTTCATCCATCTCCTCTAACAAACATGTCACCCTTCCCATGTTCCTGTCACATTAATTCCCCTGCTGAGCAGCAATAGGAGGCACGGGAACCACCCTGAAAATGTGCACATCCCTTCTGTGGCCATGCACCGCTCAAAGCACACGTGCAGAGCGTGTGTGGCACCTTCGGTGGGAAATGCTGCAGCAGCTGCAGTGCTGCTGCTTATTCCACCAGCTCCGGGTGTGCAATGTGTGCTGCAGGGAGCAGAGGCTGGAAGGCTTGCTCAATTCTTCCCAGCTTTCATGACAGTTTTATGAAAGGGCTCTCTGGTGTGATTATTTCCAGCATTCTGCCCACTTCTCACTGGGCAGCTGCCTGATGCAGCTGTGTGTGGAGGAGCTGAAGGGTAGATTGGAAGCAAGACAAAGTCTGCAAAGGCAGAGAAGCAGTGTGAGGTTAAATGTCCCGAAAACATGAAGAAATCCTGCAGCGTGTTGGGTGTGACCCTTGGGGCATGCCCTGGCCCAGCTGGGCAGGCAGCCTTGCACCCCACTGCAGCTGCGCACCCAACAGAGTGAGGAGGGGACTGCTCTGCTGCAGAGCCTCCCCAGCTACACCAACCTGTGTGAAGCAGTGTGGGTGGCTCTCGAGTCAAATGCAAATCAGGAGTGAATACAAATTTGAGAAAATAAATATAGGGAGAGAGCTAGTTTCCATTTCTTTCATGTATTTTGAAATTGCAGCGATTGTCGATTCATTAACATAAATCACGGAGCTGGGCACCCTATATCAGATCAAATATTCATGAAAACAGCAACTCTAAAGATATCACCTTCAGACAAACAGATGCTGGCCTTACAGAAACACGGGGATGGGGGGGAAGTAGGGATTCAGAAAAGCACAAACACTTGCATACAAGCCATACATTCACATACAAATACATTTACTTGATATTCCAGTCTAGCACAGCCACCAAAACATTCCTTGCCATATAAAAGAGCATGAAGCACATATGAACACATGCACAGGGCAAAGATTCTTTCCCCTTTAAAAGGGCATTTGTGCCTCTTGAGAGCCATAAGTCAGAGTCAGAAGTAAGCAGCAGTCCTTGCTCACAGGCAGCACTGAACAGCCCAAGCGCCTTGCATCAACTCTGCTTAACTGCTGCAAAATTAACGCTGGTGTGTGCCAGCTATTTTTAATTCCTTAAGTACTAGCAACACGAAGGGCTGGTGTTTTATGTTTAACACTAAAGGCGAGTAAAGAGACTTGGAGCTGAGTGAAAGCTGCTGAATGAATGACCTGCAATAAGTAACCTTGCAAACATCCTGCACGGATGGCAAAACAAACACGAAACGAATACAGAGCTTAGAACAACTCATCACAAGTGCCTCAGGGGCAGATTTACAAATGAGGCATGTAAGTGCCTCGTAAGACTTGGAGGAGCTGCCAGCTAACACCTACTCACTTGAGAAGCCACCAGCCCCTTGAAGAGGCAGCACAATTCCTGTGCAATTCCTAAATTCCTCCAGTGATCTTGCAGGCTCCCATCTGCAACTGCAGGCACCCAAACGCCTCTGTAACTCTGAGCAGGTCTGGTACCACCGACTCACTGAAAATTACTGAGCCCTGCTGCCTGAACTACCCATGGTGCTTAAAACTGAGCCTTTAGAAACCCCTGAGTACTTAGAATGGTTTGTATTTCCTTTGACAAACGGGCAAAAATGACAAGAAATAGGATATTGTAAAAGCTCAGCTTGTGGCTCACTAAAGCCTTGATGTGAGTCTTGGCTGTAATATTGCAGCCACTAATGAGGAGTAGCACTCCAACAGCTAAAACACCGAATATCAGGAGCCAGGGAGGAGCCATGCAGGATGCTGCATTAGGCTGTCACACCCAGAGAATTACAGGCAGAGTTCAGCAAACTCAAAATAAGGATGACTTCCTACTGGGATCCTCCCTTTTCACTCCTGTAACCATGGGAGCACCTTCAGAAGCCCGGACCCAGCTACCCAGGAGTGATGAACAGGTTTTAGTTTCATTCCAGGGATGAGCAGGGAAAGAGAAGCTTCCAAGAGCCCAAGTTGCTATTTACTTCTAAGCATCTTCTGAAAGCTCCAACTGGGACATATTGCTATCTTTGCACCAAAGTTTATGTTAATTTCATCTTGTTTTACCATAAAAGCTTAAATCACACTTTGTGATAACGTAAATCACCGATCTGAAAACTCCCCACTGCAGCATGTCCTCTTTTTCTCCTCTCCCCAAAGAAATGGCTGAGCACCAGTGATTTGCATCACCTCTTCATGGAATTACCCAAAAACTTGATACCAGTTAGTTAACAATTTTTCAATGATATCTCAGAGGAAAAGAAAAGCTTATATTCAGAAAGTTCTTAATCACTTAAATGCCAGATAACTTGGAAGACAAAATATAATTTTGTATCTTTGAAATGTGCACTGAGGGAGTTTGGGGTGGTTGGCTGGTTTTTGACAATTGCACTGTGGAAAACTGCTGAAAAGTTTAAATTTCTGTCACAGTGATAAATGCAGGGCCCAGAGCTGCAAGGGAGCACTCAGCAGGATGATGCTCATGGAATAAGAGAGGACTATTGCACGTGTACATGTGTTTGTGTAAACAAGAACAAGTGCTGACAGGAGTTTTGTTTCAAATGAGAAAAGCCTGGAGAAATAGGTCAGACCTTTTAAGAGATAATTTGTATTTCTTGGTACCATGTGCTGGAGGAACAAAACAACAACTGTGCCAGTAAAGTCTTTGCAGCTGCACTCGTGGTTGGTTGATTCCTGGGAAGTGAGGACAAAGAAATCTTTGACCAAAATGTTTCTGACTTCTCTGGGGTTTTGCAAATACATTGATTTTTGATGCAATTTGATAGTGCAAGAAGCACGAGGTAACATTTGGATGCTTGTCATCCCTCTCTGTCCCTACACCCAGAAGTGGCTCCTGGCTCCCCACCCAGCATCGTGGCCAAATTCAAGTTTGTTTGCCAGGGTCAGGCACAGGCCAGTGCCCCCCTGCCACAATAAATCAGGAATTGATGGGGAAGTCATCCCTAGCAGAGGAATCCAGCTCACCCACACCCTCCAAAGCCCCTTCCCCTCTTCCTGCCTGTCTCCCCCCATGCCAGCATCCCCACACTGCACCCCAGAGATCCCAGCCCGGGCTCCCCGTCTGCCACCTGAGACAGCTGCTCCATCACAGCTTGTGCTGCTTGGGAGCATCAGGAAATGGCAGATAACAGCCCAGCACTTGTTATCAGCTCTCCTCCATCTCTGCAGGCACAGAATTGTATGAAAGCGGGAAGAAACTGAGACAGCAGACAACTCTATCTCTGACAAACGTGATGGAAACTGGCCCAAGGATTAAAAAGTTACTGAGAAATGTTGTACTTCGTCAATCTTTCAAATGGACTGGGAAGAGAAAGGTAAAATCCATGGCTTTAGTTTTGCTTCCTTAGGAAAGCAACCAAAATATTTCTAAATGTTACCTCGTACTTCCTGCACTATCAAATTGTATCAAAAAATCAATGTATTTGCAAAATCCCAGAGAAGTCAGAAACGTTTTCGTAAAAGGTTTCTGCCAGCACCATCAGGCAGGGAGCTGCCCGAGGGAAGAGAAGCGTGTACCCCAGGGCTCCAGGCAGGCTCTGCACTACATCCCTGGTGCTTTGGGTATTCCAAGCTTCAGGGTCAGTGCTCCCACCCTTTCCCTGGCTTCTGTGCCAACCACTAAGCAGCAGAATCCAAATGTAACTCAAGAACAAAATGCTGCATTTGTTTTGATCACATTAAAGTCAGAAGGAGCTATTAAAAGAAGTTGTAGCAGATGACTGGGTCCCGAAGAACCACAGGCAATAAATTCACATGGCAGTTTTGTTTCATAACTTCAGTCCTATTTATTCTTTCTTTGTCTATTCTAATTACTCCCTGATATGGAATTAATGTAGAGCCCAAATTAAATGCTCAGGAAAGTGTACAGATCAGCTGGCCTGAAAGAAACAGCTATTAAAAACAATTAGATAAAAACATCAATTTAGAAATGCACAGCAGGTTTCTGCCTGAGTCAAAGAACAAACACAAAGACAAAATGGAGACCTGTGATGCCAGGAAAGGAGCAGCCTCTCGGGGTGTTATGGAGGTGTTTGACACCACCATGCTGGTGGCCTGCTGCCTTCAGAGAGCATCAGGGCTGGCAGGTGGCTCTGAGGAGAAATACATTCAGATCTATATTGCCTCTTTGCTGCAAATCCTCCCAAAAGAGCGCTGCCACACCGGGATGGCAAACACTGTAAACTTGGAGCAGGGATATAGCACTGGGACCAGGCAGATTGTCTGACCCGAGTCAACCCAAGTTCACAGAAAAAAGCAAAGATGAAAATTTCAGCAAAAGCAACCACAGGTAAGGAAATACATCCCAGTGAAATGAATTGGGGCCCTCCCTCTCCTCTGGATTTAGGGAGGAACTATTGGCCATGACCACTGTTTCCCAAGAAATACATAAAGAAACAGGGTTTAATACAGCAAGATCCATGAGTGTGTCGGTGACTCTGCATTGGTGAGGCTCCTGCAATTGGTGACATTTAGGAAGCAAAATGTGCAGTAGTGGGGATGGCAGAAGCCTGAGCTCACGGAATGTAAATACTGCTGTCGGTGTGGCGAGCACAGACGCTCCTTAGAGTGCACAAATTCTCCAGAGCTGGTGGAATGAACAAGGGTACACAATGTCATCTCTGCCAGCAGGAGCCGTGCAGCCAGGCCCAGGCAGAGCTTAACCAAAGCCCTTGAGACACCTGCACACCTCAGGGAGGACCAGAAGTGTTTGACCCATGCCCACGCTGGACTTGAGGAACAGCGAGCTTGGAGTCAATGCAGGAAGTACCTGCTGCCAGTGATGCCTCAGGTTTCAGCTTTTCTATTTCTCACATTCTGTGCTGCTTCAGTGTGCACTTCTGAGCTTCACACGAGGGGATGGTGAGCTCTCTGCACAGAGCAGGGAGACAAAACAATTCCTGCTCCAGCTGGGCACCAAGGACAAATGACCCAAATCTCAGCCCAAGAGCACCAACAACGTGGGCTGGAGAGCGAAAAACAAGCAGGATGGGACTGCATGGGCTAAAGCTGGAATGGGACAATGAACTCCAGTGTGCCAATGGAGCAGAGCTGATCACAGTGAGAGCCCCTGGGAGCGCTCGTGCATTTTGGGACCATTTGGGTTCATCTTGGGTGCAGCCCTTGCTGGGCTCTGGTGCTGCCCAAGGTGGATCCATGGAGGAGATCCTTTAATAAATCCCTGCTTGATTCTTTAGCTCTGCCCAGCCTCTGCTCTAGGTCAGCCTTCACCAGGCATCACCAGATGCCCCACAAAACTAAAAGCACGGCACACAGCACAATTTCCAGCATGGAAACCCCACAGAAGAGCTGAAAATCTCCAGATGAACCCAAAGATCCCTGCACCACAGCCACTGCCTGCTGGGGACAGGCTCGGTGTGGACTGCAGGATGTGAACCCTGTTTCCTCCAGCAGATGAAGAACTTCCCCTGGTTTTCCAGCTGAGGGAACACAAAACAGGAACACAAACTCCTTGCAGGTGCTAGGGCACCCACAGGAGACATTTCCTCAAGTGACTTCACTATCTCTCTCCTCTTGAATACTACATCCAGCAAAGACAGCTTACCCAGTGAGCCTAAAAGTACTCCTGAGAACAATTTTTAGCACACAATGGGATATGTGCAGGTTGGCAAGCATTTAAAATCAATCCCTACTGCACCCCACTGGCAAAAACACACACCAGAAACCTCATCTAAGTGCCACACTATCAACACTGTCAGTATACATTTTAGGAATAAAAATATGAATTCTCGCATAAAACTCCATTTATTCTAAATTTCCGAAATCATACTGTCACCTCAGTCATAAGAACCCACTTGTATTAAATAGAAAGCCTTCCTGTGATCCAAGTTGAGATTATGTTCCCCTTTTAGACATGAAAATCAAACGTGCAGTGTTGATAGTCATAAAAAGTTGTTTCCCTAAGGAGACAGTGGCATCAGCTGAAATAGCAATCCTTCAGTTATTTACAAGAACAAATGCCAATATTATCACTGGGAAAATAGCAAAAGAATTCTAGGTTTTACTCAGATGGGGCGTACTTCATACAGAAATTTAGAAACAAAAGACATAATTTTTCATCATGTAGTTGCTATCTTTTTTTTAATAACTTTTCACATGTTTAAATAGTATTGAAGAGAAACAATGACATTATTCTGACATTAAAAAGTCCACAAAAAGAGGAAGGTGCTCTGTAACTAATAAATCTTTGTTTGCAGAGGCACACATTGAGTGCTTAAGAGGTAAAACCATGCTATTTCTATCAAGATGTGCTGAAACACCCAGATATACACAAAGATACTGAAAAAGTGGAATTTGCTGCTCACAGCAGCTTTCAAGCACACAATCTGACTTACTCTTTAACTGGTAGTTTACTGGTGGGTGATGAGAGGTAAGATCTATGCACTTTTCAAGTTAATTACTCCCAAACTAGATTCTACAAAAGCAAAGGAAACAAGAGGGACCACAGAGGGACCAATCTTTTTAGAAAAAGGGAAGGATGAATCAATATACTTGTCTTTACTCTCAACCAAAATGTATTTGGATTTAAAAACAAACAAAAAAAAAAAAAGAGTGAGGAGACTTATACACAAATCACTGCATTTCTTCCTTCTTTCTGGAAAGAGAAATCAACAGTATCCAAGCAACAACTGTGCACCACTCTGGGCTGGAATAAAGTTCGCAGCATTCCTGAAAATGTCACACTCACACAGAGTGGAGGCAGAGATGTCTCAGCACTACACCAGTTTAACTAAGGCAGGTAACTTCACGCTCTGTTGTCTGGCTAACAATTATATCTACTGAAAAGACCTGCCTTTCTTTGAATGGGGTATTTTTGTTACCTCCCAGAAAAATCTTTACTGTATTTACATTGTCCCAATCACCGAAGGGCTCAAGAGATGAGCAGTACAACTTGCTGGGCACATTAAAATGGCCACTTCAGTTTGTTTAAGCACATCAGGAGAGCATCAGTGTCATCTTCTACACTTGATGCTCTCCATTTC
The DNA here is from genome assembly GCF_031753505.1 of Anomalospiza imberbis. Lineage (NCBI taxonomy): Eukaryota > Metazoa > Chordata > Aves > Passeriformes > Viduidae > Anomalospiza > Anomalospiza imberbis. The sequence continues at coordinate 59,860,762 of NC_089686.1, forward strand.
ACCTTTTTCCTTTGTCCTTACTGCAGAACAAACAAGAAAAATCCTGAACACCTCTGAAAACCTCTCCTAGCTGGAACCCTACAAACCTGGTGGCACATCCCAGGAGGAACAGCCCACAATTCAGAGCCAGCCTGCTGCTCAGAGACTCAGTTCCCCACCCACTGATGTCTCCAGGATTCCTCCCATCCCTTCCCTGACCAGCCCAGAGCTCACAGTCAAGACACCCCTGGTTAGACCTAATTAGTCATTAAATACCCAGGTACCTTAAGCAATTCAACATCAATTCAGTGAATCTAGGCTGGCTACAATGTTAAGAATTTTGCTCTGTGTGCATGAGTAGATGGCATTGATTTCAGAAATAATTGCCTAGAAAGACAATTTTAGAACCAAATTAGCAGTTAAATAATTGTAGAAATTATACTGAGAGATTTCTTTGATTGGACTGTTGCAATAACAGCTGCAGAAATCTGTCCTATACAGACTCTGCACAATATGCTACATTAGTGCAGCCTAAAGTTAATATTATTGAAACCACACTGAATTCTGAGAACACCCTCCTGTAAGATTATCTCTTTGGGGTGACTTTAATTATCTGCATTAAACTGAAAATATTGGCTACATTGACATATCTGATAAACCTTGAATATTCCACACACTATTATCTCAGTCCTGCTGCCATTATCTATTACTTTTGATTCCCCACTGATTTTTTAGAGAACCCACAGAGCCCATCCAGCGGGGATGAGTGTTCTGCAGCATGTCGGAGGGCTGGAGTGTAATTTCAGATAAGCATTAGACGTGCTTCCCTTCCAGCATTCCAAGGTTTCATTAATTGCAGAGGCTGACTTGGGGCCTTTTGGAGGACAAAAAGGAGATTAATATCAATATGCCATTGGTCTCCTAACCAGGGCACCAAGGCCCATGCTGCAAAACAGAGGAAAAAAGCTATCATCAAAAAAAAAAAGCTATCACAAAAGGAAGAGTCCTACAGCCAGAGGGAGAGTGAAGCACCACTGACTGGTTTGGAATAAGGGCTTGTTGGTTTTTTCCTCAATTGTTGATTGTCTCCTTACTGCTAGTGCTAGGAGACAAAGCAAACAAAGAACAGTATTTACCTTTGTTCTCCAATATCGTGACATTTAAACAGGGTAAATGCAAACTGTCAAATAGAGATTTTGATATTGATGACGATGATAGAGTGGATTAGCAGAGAAAGGATTTGATTGATGATGGAACAAAAAGAAGATGGAATAATTAATGCCCAGGACTGAATTTTTATGGACAATGAGCCACTTTAAATTCATTTTATATTTCTCTCAAACTAAATTTTTGATCTAGTATTCTTAAATTTCAGCGAGGCATTTGACTTTATATCTCTCATTTTGATTAATAAAACATAAAATTGATACGGTGCCTATGCAATAGACTTTAAATGATTAAATTGAGCAGCAGTGCTTTTAATAGACTCACGTGGGGACTGAGTCACAGCCTTGCAGCCAACATTCTTGTCAGGAGGAAGTCAAAACTATCTGATAAAAGCTCTCAGGTGCCAAGTGTGGGGGGTGAGGGAGAGTGAAGTCCAGCAGATGCAGTCAAGTACCAGACCACACATCTGGAAACAAGGACTGGAGACCAATTTTACAGGGTAAGAGTGTCTGTGAGGGCAGCTGTGATGGAGGGTTGTGGCTGCTGAGCAGCCTCCATAAGGAGAAGCACTTGAGCTGCAGGGTCATTAATCTTGCTTCTCTCAATTACACCAAAGCCTGCAGAGCAGACTTGTTCTTAAAAAAAAAAAAAAAAAGCAAGTTTTGGAAGAAGAGATAAATAACCAGGTCAATGGCACCACTAAAGAAGTAACCTTAATTCAGCCTTTATATTTGGGAAGATCAGCACCACAACAAAAACTTGTGTTACATCTGACACTGCTGCTGATGCCCACTGCTTACAAACCAGGAACACCAGACCCTGGAGGCTCCAGAGGGACCCCAGGCTGAAAACACCTCAAAGAGGAGTCACCAGAATGATGGAAGGTGTGGGAAATACACCTTTGATGGAACCCTCTGAGAACTGAAAGCAACAGGCGTGGCTTGATCACAGTGCAAAAGCAGCTGTGCCACATCAGTCACTAAAACAAAGAGGAAACTTGTGGCTCACATTATTCAGAAGGCAAATTTGGCACCAGAGGCCCCTTTGTGACCTAAATGCCTGGAAATGTTCTACCAGAAAATGTTTTCCCATGTTCTGTACTCCTTCTTATGGCCAACCACTACCCTTCCCCAGCGTGCACTTCTTTATTCTTTTGGATATGGGATTACTGGAGGAAAAGCTCCGTGTGCTCAGGAGTAACCCCAGCTGGTCAACAACATTTTTGTACTCTCAGTAAAACAAAGGTTTTACTTCACTCAGTACAACACAAAGAGCTCTTGGCAGGTGATAATCTGGTGAAATTCCTTTTGAAAATAACTCAATAACTTCATGTTAATTACATGACAGGAGTTCATAATCTTTTTACGGTGTTTCAATGGCCTAAAGAAAGGTACACATAGAAAATAGTGGTTTTTTTAATAGCAGGAGAGCCACAAACAACACCTCATAAAATGTCTAATCAACACTCCCACTTATTCACTTAGCAAGAGATCACTGCCTGTAGACAATTCAGAGGTCAAGCACTATTAGTCCAACAAAGTCAAACATTTGTTTCTAAACAGCAACACATTTCAGATACCAAATCTTGCACAGGGAAATATACTGATAAATTCAGGAGGCTGCAGCTTTGCAAACATCCCTGTAGTACCCACTATGAGAGCTCTTGTCTGTTTCTGGACCGACAGCCAACAGCAGACAGGTTTTTTTCAAGTTTATTTTACGTGTATCTAAACCAGCAGCTACACTCAGCGGAAAAAAAAATAAACAAACAGGAAAAAAAAAAAAACCCAACAAAACCAACCAAATAAACAAAGGAAACCACACATCAGGGTTTGAGACTTTCAGAACTGGTAAGCATCAGGAAATTCAGACAAACCTGTCAGAGAATGCTGGACAGCCAAAACCATCAAGCCTGCAGCAGTCTTAAAAAGGTTCAGCCAAGACCACAAGGTCACAGAAGTACTTTTAAAGTTACAGTATCATGGAAAGGAAGACCAGAATATGCCAAATAAAACCAAAACCATCAGTTTTAAGAGTCTTCTAAAACTTCTCCTAAAAATTTCAGCTTCAAGACCTCTCATCGAAGACAATGACAGAAAACTGCCCTGATTAGCCATGACCCCTATAAAAATCCAATTTTTCACTACTGACACATTCATCAGATTAAAGGAAAACCACACAAAGGAAGAACTTGTCAAGTCTGCAATGGTTTCTTTTAAATCAGTTTTTCAGAACTTGAGTGACAAAGAACATCACATAAGCTAAGTCATTTTCATTAGTTTCAAAACAAAGAACAACTATCTGGTAAGAAACTGCTTCTTGAGATAAACTTCCATATTTCAACTCTTTTCTTGCCATTTTTACATCAGTTGCCAAAATATTTTGCTGGTGTCAGTTATTTCATTGTTTAAAAAACAGCACAGAAAACCAACACACCTCTGTTTCCCATTCCTTTGGAATCTGGTTGTTGGTTTTTTTTTTTTTGACATTTTAACATCCATGCATTTAAATGCTTAGCCTTTTTCTTGTCTCAGTAACAGTGAAAAATCAGGCTCTTAGCCTTGTGAATGACGTGCATTTATGAACCAATCTTGCGTTAGCCTAGCTAGGAATTACACCAGCTTTAATTTCCAAAGTCCATACCTCTCAAGCGCAGGGCACCAATTTGCTCAAAGACTTTTCACATCCTTTCAGCTGAAGACGCTGCAGTGGGATCACCCCATCGCTGAGCAGCAGAGTGCTGCAGGGTAGCTCTGCTGCTTTCTCATTACCTGGGCCACAGATGGATTGCAATTTATATCAGCTCCCTCCAGGAAGGGTTTTTATCACCACCCATCTGCAGGAGATCAGAGGAAAGCACACCCCAGTGGGTATCTCATGCACAAAGGCTTTCCTAGAGAGCAACCAAAATCTCTGCAGTCACCGCAGAGGCTTTCCAGCCTTAACGAGGAAAATGCAGACACATGAGGGCAATTCAGGAGAAATTTCAAAAGAGGAGCTACAGCTGCTCCCCTGCTGACGCACCAAACCTGATGATAATACCTGAAAATTGGAGGCCCAGACTTGAGCTGTGTGTTTACAGTCTTACACAGATTTTGCTGTAATTTCTCCCACGTACTCCTCCCATTCAAAGCCAGTAGGAATCAGCTGGAGCATTTCCCTAAAAAGGTTGCCAACAGGTGATAGAATGACAGACAAAGTGTTGTAGGCAGTTTCTTGTCTACAGCAATGCACGGTGGAGAAAAAAATGGAAAGGGCGCTGTCTTGTGAGTCTGGGTTTTTAATTGTTTTCCTCTTTGAATGTTCTTTCATTTTTCCTTCTTTCCTCCTGCTCCCAGAATGCAGAAGGGTGTTTCTTCTGACTTAACCTCCAGATCAAGTAGAAATATGTGTGCTACATTTTGCTATACATGCTGTATATACCTCTTAAAAGTAATCATTATTTAAATATATTATTCATATTAATTATATGCCATATAATATTACACAATAAGATATAACCATATATAGTGTATAATTAATCATATATATCCTAGATTAATATCTAGTTAATATCTATTAACTTTTCATTAAATACCCTCACTGGGAGTTTTTCTGTGTGCTCTTTGAGCTGAGAAATGCCCTGTCCAAAGCCCCTCAGTGCTATCCCCCCTTGCTGGTTTAGCAGTAAAAGGCAGGTCAGTTCAGGAAGTGCAGTAGTTCCTCCACTGGACCCAGCAGAAGGGAGTGAGAAGAGTAAATAACCACCAAAATGCTTACTTCTTTTTTAATGAAATGTTGACATGTTTGGACATTAAAGCCTAAATTTACCTGCAAACATTACCAGTATTTACTGCAGCAGAAAGAACCTTTCCCACATGACTAAGAAAACACCATAAACAGAAAATTACTCACAGTCCCCTTCCTCTTGTTCATCGGCCGGACCTCAAGCAAGTGTGAAATATTTCAAAAAATCAGCCCAGTGAAGGCTAGGAGGATGCAACACACTACTGGGTGAGTGAATATGTCAGAAAATAAGATTTAAAAGTTCCTTTACTATGGGCCTTAAACAGCCAGTCAGCATTCCCTGCAGGAAAAACATGGATACCCCTCAATCTACTCTGAGCTACTTGCTTGTCTTAATCTACAGAGAACGGCTTCATCAGAATGGTTTCAGTAAATATGAATTTAGAGCATTCTCTACCTATATGGATACTAAACCCAGCTTATTTACTGTCAGCTGATTATTTATTATCAGCTCAGATCCAGGAATGCAGTGGGAGAAGGAAACTCATGGCTGGAGGATCTGTGTCAAGCATATCCATGAAAACCTCGAATCCTGCCAAAGAAGCACCTTCTTGAGAGCCCCTGGTAGCCCATTCTTTCAGCCCTCGCTGCAGATCCCTGCTGTAGTTATGATTTGACTAAAATGAGGCAGAACTGGAACTTTTCACTGCTCTTTCACAGGGTACCTGAGGTGTCTGCACGCATTTTTTGCTCTGTTGGGGTGATCAGAACATTGAAAGAGCAACATGACCAATCTGGAACTATTGATCTTCCAAAATGCTGGGCTGGGAATTGTGGAGAGCAACCAGAGGAGATGGAGGGTGCCTTTTCCTATGTCCTCATCCCTTTCCATAGTGGTGGATCTAGGGAAGGACTCGTGCCCCATGTGCTCAGAGCCCTCCCCCCTGCAGCAGCTCCTTTGGCAGTGAGAACACCAACCCATACACTTCCAGATGCACCAATTCTGGTGCTTTTTGGGGAGTTTCAGGAGCTGAGAGGCACCGAGTCAGGGCTCAGGAAGCTGCCATGGTCCGTGGGAGGTGGCACTGCCAATGTAGCAGCTGGCACGGAGCACTCTCCGAGTTGTTCAATCAAAGCTCCAGCTGTGAGAAGCAGCCACGGCGCCGGAGGTGTCCTTATTGTTTGTGAAATCATTGTTAATTAAGGTGAGATCTCGCTGTGCTGGTGCTCAGCCAACACAGGGAGAAATGGACCTTTCCCTGACAAGTTTATCATTCAAACAGCCTACACGAGCAAGCATAAAGGATGATTCAAAATGTAAAAGGTGTATTTTATTGTTTCTGAAAACTTTATTTCCACAGCCCCCCCCCCTGCAGTCCCACTGATTAGCTGATTGATCTCATGAGCAACACAACCATGAGCAATGTTTCTTTCCCTCTGTTTTACCCAAACCATAGTGACACGGGTGTTGACTGGCTGAGAGATGCTCCACCAGCACCAGATCAGCTTTCCACAGCTGCCTTTCAAACCAGTGTCCTTCTTCTTCTCCCAGGAGAAATGGTTGCCCACAGCTCACACTTCTGGGTCACGAGGGAGTTCTACCTGGTTGGAGCATGGTAGGAGTCAACCCAAACCCTCAGATTCCCTCCTTTGATTTTTCTCTTTCTTGGCAGATATGTTCAGTTTGACCTAATTTTTGCACTGGCCATTCTGTAATCCTGATTGTGGTGGGCAATGTAACCTTGTTTTCAAGCAATGAGCTCAAGCAGTGGTCCTGGGGGTGACATAGTGTGGAAATTAATTATTAACTCCGCTTGTCACTGGGCAGTATGGTATGCACCCAGCTAAAGGAGCATAAAATACCTGTAAAACTACAAATAAAACTTCTCATCTGATGTTTGAAACCTAATCACTCTGTAGTCCATGGTGAAAGTGTCCCAGGGCACTGACCAGCACTGAGGTCTGGCTCTGAGCCCCTCACACAGAGATAACCAATCTCTCTGAGAGCAACAGCTAGAAACCGAATGCTCATCCTGCCAGGATCTCTCTTCAAGGAGATTGTTGCCCTTTGTGTTGAATTTCTGTGGATATATAAGGAAATATGGTTGATCTCAGGGACCAGGAAAATTTTGAGTTGTCTTCTGAAGCAGCAGCACCAGAGTAAGACAGGTTTTTCCCTCCATGCTCCCGGTTCCTCGCTTTGACTTCACACACTGCGATGCCACGTGCTGCACACAAATCCAAAAGAAGACTGGAGCATTTATCCACGAGTGTGTGCATCTGAACAGATATAATTTACCCAGGGAGGCAAATATTGCCCAGAGGAGGAAGCTGTAGTGAAAATGGTGCATGACAAGTGCTGTTCCCAGTGTTTACTGCATCCTGTATCACCACTTGCACTCCATGGCAGCAGATCAGCTCTATTAATCACACACATTCCTGTAGTAATCACCAAATCGAGTAAAAGCACCTTTGCTTAAAAGAAATCCAGGCCTAGACTGCTCTTTATAAACATTCTTAGACACCAATTATGTTCTTGATTGGAAATTTGGCTCTGCCACGTTTTGCTCCTGACTTCAATGGGAGGCAGCACTGCATGTGCTCTACGCCTCTGGAAGGCAGAGCTTTCAAGGTTAATTGACATCCAATTTATGCACCTCAGCAATCATATCTAGTGATCAACACGGCACAGGAGTAGTAAAGTTTTATTTGCAATTTCAGCTGTAAAGCTCAAAGCTATCAAGTACAACAAATTATGTTTAGTATCTTAATGTAACTACCCAATAATCCCGAATTCCCAGGCAAAGCCTATCAGTGACAGTATTTTCCACTGTGATTATGTGCTTTGGCTTGGTGCTGTTGTTGCTTCTCACCTCTTTTTCTCTCTTCCAAGCTGTTGGCTATGAGATACCGACAAATATAGAGTTTTTTAACTCTATTGGATTTCTCCACTTACAAATGAGATCATGGCTGTGCCATAAATACGTGCAGACCACAAAGGAGGAAATAGAATATTAACACTTTTCATCCTGCTCTTGAATCTCATCCTGGAGCGTGAAGAGGTGTCTTGTTGCATTGTCAGAAATACCTCAGCTTTGGCAGCTGAGCTCTGAGAGCCTGGCTAGCTCCAAGTGAAGGAACACATCTCATAACTCAGGTGTGGTGCGAGAGCGCCTGTGAAATCCAGACTGACTTGACAAGCAAATGGCTAAAAAATTAGCTATTCCTCTGGTCACGGGTCCATTTGTGTAACAGAGGTAAATCAGGCTGTGGTACTAACATGCCCAGCACAAGTAATGCAGTAAGAGGCACTGTTCCACCAACCTACAACCTGCAGATGACAAACCTTATGATGTTATGGCTGTGAAACTGACACCAGTTGTATACAATTACTGAACATATATGTTAACAGCTTCAAAATGTGGATTCACATCCCTGGTCCTTTCTTAAATCCACAGGAATAATCTAGCTCTACATCAATTTCAGCCTCTTTCAGCATAGTCTCGGAATTATATTTGGCATCTCTATCTGGCACGTACAGTAACTGCCAGCAACAGTAACCATTTCTGCATTGAGGTCACCGAGTATCTCCACTTCTGTGAGAAGTCTGGAGAGCACAGGACGCTGCCCGACTCAAAAAGTCCAGGCGAATGGGGGAAATATAACCCAGAAATTGTCGGAGCGTTCAGCTGCATCTGAGATTTTAGCTGAGATCTCAGCAGAGCTTGCCCTCTCCTAACCCCTCCTTATCTTCCCCTCCTCCCCACCACACACACAGAGACACAGAATCACTGGAATTGATCCTCCGGTTTAACAAAAGCCTCTGCCCGTCCCTTGCTCTGCAAGGAACGAGCCCTAACCCAACTATCCCGTCCCATAGGAAATGCGCCAGCCAGGCAGCCCGCGGGTGGCGGCAGCGCTGGCTGTCTCGGGGAAAGGCACAAAACGCGAGCATCCCCTGCGCACAGAGAAGCCTCTGTTCCGCGAGCGGTAAGAAGCGATGCGGCAGACAAAGAGAAGCGCCCGGCGTTCCCCGCTCCCGGCGGCGCCGGGCACCGGGCACGCTTCACCTTCTCTCCGCGTCGCTCCGGAGGGCAGCGCGGCTCGGGCCGGCGCGGCCGCGGCAGGCGAGGCTGCTCGGCGCGGGGCAGCCCCGCGGAGCCCGCGGCCAGGGCGGCGACGGCCCCGCGCATCTCCCGCGGCGCTGCTTACCCGGCTCGGCGCGGGCGCTCGGCAGGACGGCCACGATGACGGCCAGGAGCAGCAGGACGGCCGCGGCCGGGCCCGCTCCGCCGCCCGCGGGCCGGGCGCTGCGCGGGGGCGCGGGGCCGGGCGCTGCCTCGGGCCCCGCGGGGCGCGCCCCGCTCCGCCCGCCCGCCGCCCGCCGCATCCCCGCGCCTCGCACGGCCCCGCCGCGCTCAGCGGGCAGCGCTGCCCATCGCCGGCCGGGCTCTGGAGCGGCGGCTCCGCAGGCGGGCGGCGGCGGAGGGGGCGGAGCGGGGGCCCCGCATGCCGCCCGCGGCTCTGCCCGCACGCCGCGGGACGCGGGGCCGGGGCTGCTCGGCCCCTCGGGCTCCGGCGCGGGCGGCGCCGCGGAACGGAGCTGCACCCACAAAGGGCTCTCGGCGCCGCCAGCGCCGGCCCCGCTCCCCGCCCTCCGAGCGCGGGGAGGCGGGAGCGGGGGCGGCGCTGCCGCGGCCGCGGGGACCCCTCCGCCGCCCCCCGCGCTCCGCGGGGCCGGGGCAGGAGCGGGGAGCGGCCGCGGGGGCGGCGGGCTCGGTCCCCGCCCGCCGGGGCACGGGCGGCGCGACAGCGGCTCCCGGGGATGTGTCACCTCCCCCGTGTTCCGAAGCCCGGCGCTACCTTTGGGTGTAAAGGGAGGTGCGCCCGCTTCGCAGCGGTGCTGCGGCACGGCCAGGCTGGATGTCCCTCTCTCTGCTCACTCTGGCAACGGATCATTGCCAGCTGTGTGCCGAGCTGGGAGTCGCCGGGCCGGGACATCTCCAAAGATGTCCCTCGTTATGCCGGGGACCAGCCAGCACCTCCTCCCGGCAAAGCAGCCCGAGCCCTGCCACAGCGCCCAGCACCGCTGGCAGCACTTCTGCAAGTGCAGAAGCAGCTCTGAGAATAAAGGAGCTCGAGTGTACCGCAGGAGGTGACCGAAGTGGCAGCTACGTCCTCAGCCACCCGCTGCGCAAACACAGGAGAGGTCTTCTCTGGTTACCCCTCTCCTGTGCTCGCTCCATCACTCCCTCCCAGGCTGGGATGGGGCTCAGACACCCAGACTCAAAGGGAAGCTCCAAGACAGAGGAGCTTCCTCTCTGTTTTGCTCTAAGGTACACCGGGAGATAGCACGAAGCGCACGAGATGTGTTCTGGACAGCAGAGGGGTCAGCCCCAGCTGCTGCCTCGGTCACGGTCACACCCAGCACTGGGGCAGTCCATTTAGTGTTTTCTCCAAGTCCTGTTTGCAGCAGAAGCAGCGTGGATTCTTTATTCTGGTATCGTCTCTTTCCGGAACTGCATCCATGAATTCTTTCAGTCCCAGACCATGCCTGCGGGCAACAGGCAGTGATGGTGGGAGCAGGAGCAGTGCAAAGGTGGGTTTGGGGCACAACACCCTCCAGGACCCCGAGAGCTGATCCTGAAAGGCTGCAGCGTTGCTTACATGCAGGAAAGCTGTCCCAGCCTCCCAGAAATTCTGCTCTGCTGGAAGCTGTCGTGCTGAGAAATTCTTAGAAGTCAGGTTTGAGGTGGAGCAAGCCTCAGCATGGGCCAGCCACAGCCTGACACCCTGGTACTCAGCCGCTGGCAGCACCCATAGCCCTGACAACCCATAATTACACATTTATCTGACTGCTTCAGCACACTCCCGGTGTCTCCAACGCAATTATGCCGTCCCATTTCCACCGTTTTACTTTTCCCCCAAATCACTAATTCATTCCGTGCAAAATTAGCTTCCCCTTGATGAGAGCTAGCGATTATCCAGAGCAAAGATGGCAGTTTATGATTATTATAGTGAAATGGAGCTTGCTTATCACTCTGCTTAATCCAGGGCCAGCACGTTTAGTGCGGGGCCCTCTGCTGGCACCTTCAGGGAGCCCCGCACAAACCTCATTTCATCATTTTCCTGTTTTTCTAGGTTTTGACATAACTCGACTTAGTAATAGAGCCATCAATAAGTTAATTTTGACAGCACTTTTTTCAGTCTAGCTCTTAAGCATTATGGTTTCCTCTTAATTTTCCATTCAAGTGTGCGTGTGCATGTATTGTGTAGAAAACACAAGAAGCAGATTGACTTGTTATTTCAAAGGATTTTAAAAACGTGTATTTTCCAGACTGAGGAACGGATCTTTTACAGCTAGTGAAAAATCACTGGGGTCTTACCAAACAACTGTAGTTAGCTACCTCCTAAACTTAACTTTTCTAATCCTGTTAGGGTTGGGGTTTTATTTTTTTCCAGATCCAAAACTGCTTTGCTTGCAGTAGACCTACTGCAAGCATCTCGAGTCTTTCTTCTTTTTATGAGGGAACCCATAAGATGAGGATTTAATTCATGGATGAGAAGTGACTGTGGCCAGGCAGTGACTCCTCTGTGAAGCTGGTGGCAGGTCATGGTACTTCTCTGCAGCAGAGAACAGTTGGCATTTTTCATTTTCATGAAAAACTCCGCAAACAAAACCACAGAATGGAGCCCAGCCTCCAGGCACCTCTGCCACCAGGCTGCAGGTGCTCCCAACCTGCCATTTCAGGGTCTAAGGAGAAGAATCCATCCAAATATGTGTTTTATCCTCTCAGCATAAAGCTTCATCGCTCTAACAAAGAATACTCAGTGCAGTTCCCCAGGACAAGGGCAGGTAGAATCATCTGAACCCGCTTAGAGGACAAACCCACCCCTCCTGAGAGAGAAAATTCAACTTCCTTCCTACAGGTGGAAGGCAGGAAGATATAATTAACATTAATCACCGTCAAACCTTACCCATGACTTAATAAGCCTTCCTGCACAGCAGGACAGTCACAGTCACAGTGTGGGATAGGCAGGAGGGGCTGCAGCCTTCCCCTGGTGCTCCCAGAGCTCTGCACTGCTCCAGACACCAGACACCACCTGCTGAACACTACGGGCCTGTAGGGAAGGTACAGCTCTCTAGAGGGGAGCAGCACTGCCCACAACCCTCCCAAAACTTCCACCCGTGCCGCCTCTGTCCCCTGCAGGAGCTGGGCTCAGCATGCATGAGCTGCAGGGATGAGTGCGACTCCACCACGATCACCAGCACTGCTTTGTGAGCTGTACCAAACAGTAGCTTCTCTCCTGCCTCCCAGAGACTGATCATGTGTCCAGCTGAAAACCCAGGCTAATTCACTGAGACAACACAGCCTCACCCTGAACCCCTTTGTCCTGCTGCAGATCTGTGGCCTGTGACAGCCCCATTCGTTCTGGAAGCTTTTCCTTGAAGGAATTTGTCACCTTAACTGCTGTGACTACAAACCTGTGACTACAAACTACTACAAACCTGTACTTTGCATTTAGTGACAGGGAAAATACCAAATTTTAAACCACTGTTTGTCATCCTGAAGACAATTAAAGAGGAACATGACTTACACATAACTGCCTGTCCACAGGATGGGAAGAACATAGGGGACAGCTGGACATCATTACTAATAAAAAGCCAGAACAGAAGGGACTTCACAGGCAGAGTATTCACTTTGAAAGGCTCAGGCTGCCTTTCCTTGTTTGTTAGATGTTGCCAAAAGTGAGAGTGTGAAACGCACCGAGCCAGTGGCCCTATTTGCTATGGGAAAAGTGGGATCTAGATACCAATACAGATTTAAAACTCAACAATACAGGAGGGCAGCTGTAAAGAAGGGAAAGGAAGGAGCTTTCGAAGCCACAGGTGTCTGCAGAATTTGGACAGAGGTGTTTACACAGCCCCTGAGGCACAGAGCTGCAGGAAAAGCTTTGCAGACACTGTGAGCAACTGCACTGAAGAGAGCAGCGACAGATCCGCATCAGCAGGATCTGATCCTTATCAGATCTTATCAGGATCTGAGCCTTACATTTAGCAATTTAAAGCTGTCAACTCGGAAATACTGTGGTATCAAAAATACACTGCAGCGTCATTGCAGTCTTTTAGATTTCTTTTCTGACTGACCCTGAATGCAGTGCTAGGCACAGAAACCATCCCCTCCCAAACACGTGTGTGCACCCAACCACCAGGTTTAGTAAGCACTGCAACCCCACGGCAGAGTGAGCACGTTTGGCTGACAACAGCACGGCCAAACGTGCCTCCCACGGACGCCTGGTCCATAGCAGGTGGCCATCTGGAGCCACTGACCATGTGGGGCCATCTGTGGCAGCAGGAGCACCTTCCTGCTGGCCGGGCTGCAGCTGCCACCGGCTTGGCACCAAGCTCAGCAGCAGCGAGGTGTCTGCTGCTATCTGGGCCAGATCACCTTCCTCTGAGGTTGTAGAAGTGGGACATCCAGAACAAAGAGCCTTCGAGGTGTGGCTGCACTAAAGATGGCTTCTCACGACCCTCTGAAGCAACCCTTGAAAGCTAATAAAATTTAAAATTTCAGAAAGAAGCTCAGCTGAATGATTAAGTCAGAATTTAGAGCCCTCTCAGTGCATTTTCATCATCTTTGCCTTCATGCAACACAGCAAAAAATAAAAGCCACCAGAAGTCATCTGCTGCAATATATATTTTAATTCAAAGTGAATCTTGACAGTAATACACCATAAATTCTTATTTTGACACTCACCAAAATAGTCACCTGGAAAACCCGCTTTTTGTGACAAAGTACAGAAGGCTTGGTCACATTTAAATCACTGAGAACTAGAAAGAAATACTATCGCAAACTGTAAGAGACATTACATCCATAAAAAATTTTCCCAGTCCTCATATTGTAATATTGCACAGTGCAATTGCTACATGGCGAACTAGTGTAGCAGAGAAATCCAAAGCAAAAAAAAAAAGCCACAAGTCTACAAATTGTTAAACAGTAACAGTTCAACCTTATTAATCAAGTCTCTATCACTGGGTGTTTCTAGAACAAGTCTTCCCTACAGCTTGCAGTGTGATTTAACTTTTACTTAACACAAACCACATTAATTAGCAGTAAAAACAGAAAAATTTAAAAATTAAAACAAAAAAAAAGAAGTTAATACAGTAGCATATTTGACCAATAAAACACCCTGAAGTTAAAAACTGAACACAAGAAATTCATAAAAAACCTTGCAAATTAAAGTAATACGCAGATATGCAATTCCGTAGTCATGCAGTGTTTTATTTAAAAAAGGCATTAAAACGGTATTGTGTAAAAATGCTTCTCAGAGGATGACTTTTTTCACAGAAAAGGCCCTCGCTGTGAAAGTTTTTTCTTCTGCAGATGGGCCCCAGACACTTGTAGGGACAAGAGTCTGTTCTCTCAGAGTATATTGCGGAAGGAGGGCGGAGGAAATTCACCTGGTGTGTTGAATTTAAGCTGTGACAAGATCCCAAATATTTCATTCTTTGAAATGCAGACTTTTCTAAGATTACAGCAAGTCTAATTTGGGGCACATTTCCAGCAACCCTTCCCTGCATAGGGCAGGGTACTGTGGTGATACACAGAGAACCGTGCCAATTTAACAAGCACATCAGCTCCAAACCTTAAGCTTTAAGCACAGGAAAAAGAAAGTACAGAAAATACATCAGACCCATGATGATCCCCATGGCCCCAGGAGGGGGAAAAAAAAAAAAAAAAAAAAAAAAAAGAAAAAAAAGAAAAATCAGGGGTTTTTTTCTTTTTTTTTTTTTTTTTTGGTGGTTGTTGTTACCATGATACAAAAATCGATGTGCTCCATTTGCATTGGTGGTTCTTGGTGTGTCCATCGCCTGCAATGGTGTCAGCACCAAAAAAAAAAAAAGGGAGTGAACAGAAAACAGCACGAGTTTGAAGCGGTAAAGGTGGACATCCAATTTTACTCCCCATGTTTAGGCTTTACATGCGTGTTGGTAAGATTTCAAATTCATCAGGATACTCCTAGTTGCTATGTATACTTTATACACACACACACTTGTACAAAATGCATAGATTACTAAAAACATGGAAACTTTTGGGAAAAGTTCGGTTTCTTAATTTTCAGCGTGATTAAAAATGTACTGCTGGTATTTTCTTTTTTTTTATGTTCTAATACTGTTGTATTTTAGTTATTACTTAAAAAATAAATCAAATATAGGCACATTTATTTCATTCAGACATTCATTAAATAAAACACTGCTTGTGTTAGTGGAGTAAAGAAAAAGATTACCAGTTATTAGCTTATTGACAGAGTTAAACTCAAATGCTTTGCACTCTTATTCCAGTCATCATTGCAAGGATTTTATTCCAGATTTTGTTTTAAAAAAAGTTAAGTCAAGCCTGCAAGATGCAGCTTCTTAAGTGTCTACACAATGCCAATATGAAAACATAAAAAAATTAAGTTACATTAATACATCCACTTATATGCAGTGATGAGCTCAAAGTTAATGGAGATAAAATACTGATGCAAAGAACACACCCCAAAAAAACATATGCAATCATCTTCCATCATTTACAGTATAGTAGTTACGACACTTCAAACATGAAAACAAAATAAAAATTAAAAAAAAAAAATAAACCAAACCCAAAACCCAGCTTCTATTTCATGTAATTAGACTTGTACAGAAATTAGAAGGCTAAGAAAGAACTAGTTAATCACCTAATTTCACAGCTATCTGAAGTGGCAATCATTATATAGCAGCTTATCTATGATACATTCAAGATAAATGATACAATTTATTACTTGCCCATAAGCTAAAACACAGCCTCAGCTTAATACCTTCCATAAATCCCATCTCTACACTACAGTATACTTGAGGTCTATGAAAAAGTAGCTACCTTTTATAGGAAATGGATGATTAAGTCTTTGGTGCTGCAAAAGCAACTTCATTTGAACAAAAACAAAAAACGAAAAGACACACTTCCTAAGGAGAAAAAAAAATAATAATAATGCAAAAAGCATGTAATTTACGTCCCTGACGGAATGTATTAAATAAGCAAACACCCACAACAGGCTAAAACAAATACTATTCATGTAAAAAGACTAAAATCTCTCCCATGCATAAATGAAAGATTGCACACAAAGAACTCACATCTTTTTCAAGCTTCAACAGTAAATATTCTGCTACTAGTTATTAAATACTGCATGGTTTGCTCAAGCTAAGATGAAACCACATCATGGATCAATGAGCGCTTGGCTTCTCCTTTCATTAGCTAGTCAGTCATGCCTACCTCACCTCTAAACATTTTATTATACCCAATTAGACAAACACTTTTAAAATAAACTACTGAGGTCGTATTGCAGTTCCATTTACCAGTATGAAATACTGTCTTGCGTGTCACTACTCAATAGCTACTGAATCAACTTTCCTTAAGCACTACTAAAGTCCTGTCTTGAAGCTAGATCATTCTGACGGGGGCAAAAAAAAGACAGCAAAATTCGGCTACAGCAAAACATGCTGCCTCCTCAATCAGGAAAATACACCCAAATACTAAAATAATACCACACAAAACCCAAAATGAGCATTACGCTATCAAAAAATCAGCAGATCTGAATTTTTAAGTGCTGCAGTCCTCAACATTTATATATAAGTAATAACATTAACAACCTCAAATATTTAAGGCACTATGTGTGGGAACAGTTTACAATGCAGCTGAGATTATTAGGACAACAACATTTAAGAGCAATGTTTAGGCCTTTTCTTTGCCCATGCAAAGGACACATGCAATGTGAAGAACAACAGCTCAACTTTTAGATAAGTGACTCAACATTTAAACACCAAGATACGCAACACAAACGAGTTACTTCTACACCGTACTGCTGACACATGTGCATCTGTTGCTCTAGTTCTGTACACTGAATGGCTTCCCAAATGTAGACGTGTCTTGCACTAGTTAGAAGGCAATTTTATAAAAAATAGCAGGAGCAAAACCAGATTTCTGCTCCCATAAGTCACCTGTCTAAAGTTACTATATAAGAAGGTAACATGACCAAAGACAAGTTATACCAAATGTGCAAAACACATTAAAAGTGAGTTTGTTTTTTTTTTAAAGCTCAGAGTTGTTTAAATTGCACCCAAGTCTACATGATTCAAAAAAATAATTTTCCTGTTGTGCCATGGCTAATACGTGACGAACACCATGTTTCTTCTTGAACCCAGCTCCTGCGTCCTCTCCTCAACGCGGCGAGCTCTCACATGAACGGGTACTGGCTGAGCTTGGTGGGGCTCAGCGGGAAGCCCGCGTAGGCGGCGGGCGAGGCGGCGACGTACGAGTGGGGCGGGAAGAGGGCTTTGTACTGAGTCTGGTGCACGGAGGGGGAAGGCAGCAGGCGGGGGTTGATGCCCACGGGCACCTGGTGCACGATGCCGCCGGCGGGGCTCAGGCCGTAGGCCGGGTGCTGCAGCAGGGGTCTGGAGGCGCAGGGCGAGGCGAGCAGGTGCGCCACGGGCGGCGCCGGCGAGGCGTAGGGCAGGATGGCGGGCTGCCCGCCCAGGTGGGAGCTCCCGGGCAGGTGGCTGGGGCTGCCCTGGGGCAGGGAGAACGCGTGGCTGGCCACGCTGGCCGGGAGGAAAGGCTGCTGCTGCTGCTGCTGGCGGCGCGGGGCGAAGTTCCCGTTCCATTCCTGCGGCCCCGAGGTGAAGTGCTGGACCTGGCCACACACACAGAAACGGGCAGGGCTTAGAGATCCCCGGAGCAAAGAGAGCGGGAAAAATGGAGGAAAATGCACTAAAACTAGTCAACTTAAAATCGGGAGGAATATAGAGACAGGGATTGTTAAATGCTTCAACAGAACAAAAAAAAAAATACATTAGCTATTTAGGTAGCAGCACAGACAATAAGAGATGGAAAACCGAACACAAGTTATTTTAATGCTCTTGCAAAGGGGGAAAAAAAAAGGATAAAATGCCATGCTGGGCTGTTTTAACAGAAATACCATGTATCACATGAGCAAGGTGCTTATTCCACTCTACTCAGCACTGGCTTGGCATCAATTGGAAGTGCTGCATTCAGTTTGGGCACCATAATGAGGCACAAAGAGGACAAATAGGAGAGAAATTTTAGAGGAGAGCAGAAAAAATAATAAACGGATTGAAAAATATCTGAGACAATTAGGCAAACAGAAGTCTAGGTCTATGATCACAGGAAGATGTGGCAACCATTAACAGTTATAAAGAGAAAAAGACTAGAAATCAATTACTCCCATTAAATGATGCAGACTTCAAACTACACAGGGCATCTACCAAAGAAGGAAGGATCAGCATAAATTTTTGTAATGAAAATAACATTCTACGCTTTCTGCCAAGAGGCTGAGGAGCTGCAGACATTGAAGAGATTAAAAATTAATACCGTGCTGATCATATTAAGGTTTGCTTAGAATTAATTAAACCAATCCTTTTGCATAATCATGCAGAAAGGGAGACTGTGTCACCCACCCAAATGTTTCTTTCAATCTGAACTATTCAACTCATTGTTGCTAAATCCTCTTATCTACATATAGCATGCTTTCATTTAGCATTTAACTGACAATATTCACAGTTTCTCTGTAAGACTTACACAAACAGGTGCTGCTCTAACATTAATGCACCTCCAGCTATCTAACCAAAAGCTCAGTGCAGCTACAGCTCCAAGATAATTAATTAAAAGGGGCTTAAGGTTGATGTCATGTGTCAGCTTCAGTCCTCAGCCACAGCAGACACAATAGCTGTGTTGTTGTGCAATGATAAAAGTAACTTTCAAATTAGCTTTAGGTATCTTCTAACATTGGATGGAACTATAATTACAGTCTCATCTCCCCTCCAGCTTCATTACCTGGCAGTACAGGTAAGAAATAGTTGAAACAGTTGGGTTTGCTGAGCTCTATCTCACCTCTGGATACTCAAACTAAAAGATTTTCATGCACACTACTGACAGAACAACACGGAGATACAGCTGCAGATTTTAACTGCACACGATAAGTATTTTAGCATTTGGATGTAAGAATAATAAATGCTAACATATCTTTCTTTTTGTCTCGTGCTTTGATATTGTGCAAGCATCGACAATTTTCCCAGTGTGGCTTTTCTGTTATTTTTTTAAAATAGAGTCAGCTGTTTTAAGAAAATGACCCAAAATGAAAGATACTTATGACTTAAGTAAGTTGAAATCCGTTTTTCAAGATTTGAACGCTTCTTTAATCAAGCTGCTGAAAACCTGCAGCTGCCACAGACAGCAACTGAAACTGTGAGCATTCAGTTTGGAACTCAACTTCTCCAACTCCACGTTTGGAGCTTGTTGGAGGCGAGTGCACATACCTGACTGAAGTTTCCATGGTGCTGATGGAATGCTGATGTCAGTTTCTGCTGACGGCTCCCCACCACAGAAGACTGGTTTATCCTCCCCAGGGCAGACCGACCCTTTCTCAGTGGCTGGCACGGAGCATCTTCCAAGAAAGAAATAAACAATGTATGCTTTGTTGTCACTATTCTCTCCTGGCAAAAGTTAGACAAGGCTTCATTTGCTTAAGCTTGCAGGGAGAAATAATAATACAATACACCAATTAAAGTCAAACCTCAGCACTGTTTAGGAGTGGTTACTAT
The DNA here is from genome assembly GCF_031753505.1 of Anomalospiza imberbis. NCBI lineage: Eukaryota > Metazoa > Chordata > Aves > Passeriformes > Viduidae > Anomalospiza > Anomalospiza imberbis. Next base: position 59,880,272 of record NC_089686.1, read on the forward strand.
GGATTAGCAGTTACATGTCAAAATCTTCATGTGTATATATTGAATAAATACTGAAACTTCTATTCTTATCTGCTGGCATAGAAAAACACCTGAACTAACTCACCTGTATTCACCATCTGTTCCTCAAGATGTATCCTGTTTTCAAGTCTCATGGGTGGTACCACTACTGTGCAAACAGTTGATTTGGTTTCAGGGTTAACTGAGGCTCTTGCTTCCTTATTTTTATTGTTATTGTCTACAAAGCCATTTTCCACAAAGGGGCTGTCATGTCCTGAGGAGTCTGAGCTTGGGGAACCATCCACTGTATCACATCCACTTTCCTGTTCATCATCTGACATACTGTCAAAAAAATAAAAAGTATTGCAATGAAGCAAAGAGATTTTCATGATAGAGGTACATTTTATTAAATTAACACATTAAATTTATGGAAGTGAAATTACTCAAATGTGGATAAAAGTGATAGTAATTAGATAAGCACATATATTCAAATTCATCCTACCCATAAATTGCAAGGCTCAAAAGAAAAGAGATAACTTCTTAACATTTAAAATTGATGGAATACATGCTGAACTTAAAGCATACAAGAAACAGCAGTAAGTTTACTAAAGCCTGAACATATGGTCAAGTCCTTTAGTGATTTTACAGCTCATGTAATATGTCCTTATTGTATGTTGTTTAAAATAGGACAATACAAATAAAACTACATACAAAAGTTAACTTTTTTGTGAAAAGTACTTTGACACTATGAGGACCAGCACAAAAGTTTGAAGATTTAACCAACAGAATCGGGTAATTCTGAGTAGTTTTTTCAAGTAACAAACAGTGATAATGTGACAACTACTGAGCAATTAATTGTACTTCTGTATTATTAACTTTTAATTTGAGTTGCTAATTATATGACTTAATGTAAGTAGAATGCTACTGAAAACAGAATCCAACACACGCCTCTGCTATTGACAAAGTTGAATTACCAACAGGAACCAAATTACATGTCAGCTTCTTACAATTCAAAGAAAATATAAAATCCAGTAGGTCTTTATAAAAATTTATCTGAAATTTTGAATGTTTTGATATTACAGAATATCAAAGGACTGTCAATGTTAACTACCAACCAGTAAGATTGATGCAGACTCAGAGTTCCACCTCCTTGCCAATACATGCTCTGATAGGATCTTTAATTATTTTAAACAAACTTTTTTCCTTTAGGACCTTAATTAGAATTCATTTTGCACAATGAAACTGCTGAAGGCTCAAGCTAGACATGAGGCAGTGAAGATAAAAACATTTAAAAGCTGTTCACTGCAACAGTGTTCACCTAAGTGAGCCTTACATTTAGTAGGAGAAAAAAGGCATCAATGTCATTAAAGATTACAAGATACACAAAGGGAAAACCAAAGGCTGCAAAAATTAAAAGATACGTGGTGACCAAATCTGTCACATACTACTTAGGCTTATTTAATCTTGCAACTCTCGATTTTTATTCCAAAGAAGCGGCATGCAACGTGTTTCTATTTCCTGTGTGAGCACCATTCATTCAGTATTCTGAAAGCTTCCACTGCAGCAAGACAGATCTGTTAGGAACGAGAACAGAGCAGTCTGTGCTGTACAACTGCAGGCCAGTAAATCAATTTTTAAACAGATCATTTACCCTCACCAGCTGGCAACGTAACAAAACTTGTGCATTTTTTAGTATCAACTAGGCCTGCTGTATACTAATATCTTTCTTTTTGCTGCAAGGAGCCTGAGTTTTCACCTGTTGGATCTCTTGCAAGGAGAGGGGCTGGACTGCTCCGAGGAGCTGGTGCTGAGCGTGCTGTCGGGGCTGCTCAGGGAGCACACACGGTCAATGTTCAGGGTGTTCTGGCAGGCTTCACACTCCAGGCTCCCTTTACACCTGCACACAAAAATACAGTCAGCAAACACACCATTCACCACTCATCTAGGTGCAACTGTGGGATAAAAAGGGGACCGTTATGACAAAAGGCCCCTTAAATGTAAATTAGCATCCAATTCCTTGCTTCTTCTACATCCAAACCAGGTTTTAAACCTTTATGGTGTTCTTTTTTGAAACCTACTAAATGGACTTTTTTTTTATTTACTGAATCAATACTAAAACTTTTTTTTTTTACTGAATCAATACTCAAACTGTTCTACTACAGCAGCTCAGAGCCTTGAAACTTTTGACAAAGCTTAGTTTTAAAATACATGCTACTCCAGTTCAGAATTATTACAAGAATGAAGTCCAAACATTAAACTTTTAAGCCTTGCATGCTTCTGTGATGGCTCTGTGAAAGGAAACTCCACTGGGGGACAACACCCAGCAGCTGCTTTTGTACTCAAAGGTTCACCTTTTCACACTGCTAGTGAAGTATTTTCTACCCACACGAATGTGATAGCATCTACTGGATACTACTGCTAGAATGGTAACATTGAGTATTTATAGCAAGAATACTGTTCTTCAACAAATAAAAAAAGCATGACATTATTAAAAAAAAACCCTAAAAAACCTATGGTTTGAAAAGGCATAACACACACACAGATGAATGAGGTAGATTTTTGACAGTGCTGTTCCCTTTCAATAACAGATTGCTACAGAGTTAACTTCCTGCTGAAGTTTGATTAGGAGCACAATGTTTGTCCTTTTTTAACTCAGATTCATTAGCTGTGCTGATGCCTAGAGAGGCTACCTGGAACAGGGGCTGGGCAGAGATAAAGAATAAAGTAGGGATTTATTAAAAGGCCTTCACAGGATACACCTTGGGCAGCACAAGAGCCTGGCCAGGACTACACCCAAGATGGACAACTGGTCACGAGTTTTCACATTTTTGTAAGTTTTGGTCCATTTCCATATTGGGGTTAATTGTCCAATTACTGCTTCAGGTTATGAAGTCCCATCCTCTCAGTTTGCTCTCCTCAATTCACTGCTGTTTGCACTTTTTGGGCCTGAAGCTGCAATGGTGTCCTTGGGCTGGAAAAGGATTGTTCTGTCTAACTGGACTGCGAAGAGAACTTGCTAACACTCTAGATGAAGTTCAGAGGTATGTAATAATGCAGTACAGGATCTGGAAAATGTGGAAGCTAAACCTGAAGGTGTTGGTGCTAATGATGCCTGGTGAAGGCTGTCCTGGAGCAGAGGCTGGGCAGAGCCAAAGAATCAAGCAGGGATTTATTAAAAGGCCTCAATGAATCCACTTTGAGCAGCACCAGAGCCCAGCCAGGGCCACACCCAAGATGAACCCAAATGGTCCCAAAATGCACGAGCGCTCCCGGGGGCTCTCACTGTGATCAGCTCTGCTCCATGGGCACACTGGAGTTCACTGTCCCATTCCAGCTTTAGCCCATGCAGTCCCATCCTGCTTGTTTTTCTCTCTCCAGCCCACGCTGTTGGTGCTCTTGGGCTGAGCTTTGGGTCATTTGTCCTTGGTGCCCCGCTGGAGCAGGAATTGTTTTGTCTCCCTGCTCTGTGCAGAGAGCTCACCATCCCCTCGTGTGAAGCTCAGACCCACACACTAAAGCAGCACAGAATGTGAGAAATGCAAAAGCTGAAACCTGAGGCACGCCTAAGACAGCTGTATTTAAGTAAAGCCTAGCAAAAACCAAGGCAGATGCTCACTCCCTCAGCGAGTGTGCCCGCGCCACGTCGTCCTCGTCGGTGTCACTGCTGATGGTGATGACGCTGACGGCGGGGCTGGGGGAGCCGGCCAGGAACAGGGTCTGCCGTGGGCTGCTGGGGACACAGGGGCCAGGGGCCAGCCTGAGCGAGGCCTCGCAGCAGCCGCCCTCCTGCCCCTCCGAGTTGAGATTGTCCTGTGCTTCTATGCAGCTTATTCTCTTGACAGCCTTCAGGTTGAGGATCTTTGGAGAGATGAAGGCTGAATTTTGGATATTGGTGTTTTGTAGCATGCTGCTCCTGTGGAGGAAACGCATTGTTCGGAGTTTAGTGAATCTCCACCTGTGAAAACTGTGCTGTTTGCAACAAAACCAAAGCAGGCAATGTAGGCTAAACTACCAATTTAGAAAAAAAAGCAGGCAATGTAGGCTAAGCCACCAATTTAGAAAAAAAGCAGGCAATGTAGGCTAAACCACCAATTTAGAAAAACACAGAACAGTAAACACAGACAAAAATACTCGGCGTGGATAGTTTCAGACAAGAGAGATACCAAGTATGTAATACCAAAGACATCAGCATTGAATACAGTATACTGAAAATCCCATGTTCTTATAAAGGTAAAAACAAATGAAAAACCCATTTGGGTGAAAAACAAGCAAACAAAATCCAGACAGATTTCCTGCAAAGATTCTCCTTTAAAACAAAAGCTGGTAGCCTCCAGATGAACCCCTTGCTTAATACAGGACTGCTGACACTGCCCACAGAACCCATGCTTTCCCCCTTAAGGAGCATCCCACACCTTTGCCACTACTTTGCATGGCACTGGGGCATATTTTCTTCAGCAAGCAGCTGAAGTATTTTTGGTTATCAGTGAAAGATGACTGCAAGGCACACAGCAACCCTGTTATACAGCCTCTCTTTATTTTCAGTTGTCTAAACCTGATATATCCTCCCTCATGTAAACTTAGAAATATCTCATTAGAGCTACCTTAGGACATTCTTATACCTTCCCAAAGCCTGTAAAGACAACATTCTGCTATGACAGGCACATTCTACTAAAAAAGAATTAAAACTAGTTAGTATTGCAAGTATTGTTCCATCTAGTCTACTACCGAAATAACATTGAAAACTTGAAGAGAAAGGACACATTTTCCCAAAAGACTGTCTGAGAGAAATTGTGTCCAACAAAGATGTCACTTCTGCAAGTAGTTCCCCTTGCCCACAAAACAGCAACAACAGCTACTCTGTCTTTGAATGTTGTCTTAGAAATATTCTACCCACCTGTTCTGGCACAGTTTGTTCCTCTTGGTAGCTGCAGGCTGAGGCCAGACAACGTGTGCAATGCCCACACTAATTGGCTGCGGGGCAGACAAGGTTATCTGATGTGTTAAAAGAGGCTGTGGTATCACTGAGCTGTAGTGGGTGCCCTGGGTAATCATCTTCCTGAGGAAAAGGAAAGGCAGGTTTATACTGCACGTCGTTCTCACCGGCACCCCCAGTCCTTGCTCAATCACAGCCACTGTGAGGTGTGGCACAGAAGCAGGACTCACCCCCAGTCTCCAAGCCTCTGTGGGCCAGCCACAGGATCAGAGGTCAGAGATGTGGCTGGAGCTGCCACTGGTGCTACCTGCTGCCATGCAGGAACCAGGATCTGCTGTGTCTGGTTGGACCACGCCTGCTGGGAAGCACAGGAGGTTTTATGGCACAGGCAATTCCCTGAAGTTACACTCGCTGCTTGGAGTTCAGCACAGACCAGGAGAGGGACTGCAACAGAACTCTGCATTTCAAAACACTCACTAATTAAATAAGTAAGAGTTTTGCTTTCAAGTAGGCCAACCTGAGAAAGGATTCCTGCTCGAATCTGTAGTGGCTGAATTGCGTGGGCTTGGGTCACCAGTGGAACTGCATTATCCACCCTCAGGGAGAAACTGGTGGGTTTGCTGTGGTTTGTAGGAATTCCTGGCAGGCAAAAAAAACACATACCCAAGCTTTAGGCAAACAGCAGTCTTGCATGTATTTTCTGAGCAAACACAGAGGACAATTTTAAAACATTTCACCATTTTTTAAAATGTGCTTATGATCTAATTCCGTAATTTAGACTTTCAAGCCAAACAAATTAACACCAGAAGATTTTCGTGCCGTAACTTATCTGCACAAATATTTGAGCTGTAGTTTCCAGAAAGAACTGCCAATAGCTACTAGCTGGAAATAGACTACTAGAAAGAGGAATGACTTTGGCAGAAAGTTCTGCAGAGCTAAGCATTTACTCTTTATCATAAACTACATTAAAAGAATTTGAAAGGAAGCATGCAAAAGTAAGCAGAACTGAATTTCAAAAGCTTCTCAGAATGGACTTCTGCACACCTCGTGCTCTGTATTTCCAGCAGGCTGAAACACATTCCCTTCAGCTTTTATAGCTGGCAATGCCACACATGTATCATGTCCCTCTTCGCTACCATCTCTTTGGTGGGAAGCAATGTAAAATCTTCTGTCAACTTCATCAAATATCTGCAGTAAATCCATAATCCTATTCCTGTCTTCATCAAAATAATGCAAACTATAGCACTGCTCACCAGAGCATAATACAAAAAAGATGCATCTCATGCCTTGTAGAGATCTCATTATTGTCACAGGAAACTAACACACCTACAGCAATGCTACAATGCTTACTACAATAACATTTTTTTATCTAATTTACATAAAACTATAATGAAAGAGGAATTTTTCTAAACAGACATTGCAACAGAACAGCCATGCTTGAAGAAAATACTGGCTAGGAGAAGATATCCCTGATCTCATTTTCTAACTGCACTTCATGCCTTGTGCTTTTCTCAAAGATTAAGCATGGGTGTTCACAGGTAACTACTAAAGAATTACTACACTGAAGTTTGTAAGTGCTTTGGCTGGGTTTTTTTTTAATCTTTACAGTGCAGGATGAAACAAAGTTTTCATCTGATGTAATTCTCTCATGTCCTAACACAATAGCAAGTTATAACCACGCACTTCAAAGCTTTTCATTTTGAAATGCAGTTGACTGATTTTTTTCCCCACAGCCATCTAGAAGAGCAGCATCTTGACTCTGACAGAAGTAGAGAGTTTTAGCACTTCAGATACTCCACAGAGCAGCCAAGCTGGGAAACTTTGAAGCAGTGCCAGATACCATTAATGTCCCTTTTCATCTGTGCCAACAACTCGTCACCTATGTGATGAAAACAATATATCCCCTCCACTTCAGCTGTAGCAGAAATTAAATTTGGAAAGTTATCATCATATTAAGAGTACAGTATACAAATCACAGATAAAGTGTCTGCCTGTGCTGTTTCCTTTTCTATAAATCACTTTATTCATCTGGGAATAATGAAAACAATAGTGGGTTTTTTTATTATGAAGTATGTAATTGTGTAAAGAACATATAATATTCAAACAATTAACTGCTCAGAAGGAAATCTGTGTGAAGCAGCCTGTGAATAGTCAGACCTCTCTTGAATTTCTGGAACCCACGATAGATGCAGCTGCTACAAATAATATTACTGATAAAGTCTGTTGTATCTGTCTTTATCTACAGAGATTAAGACTTCTTAGGTTTAAGTTTAGGTTGAATATTTCTGGTTTGTTTCATTTCAGAGTGCCATCTAGTGTGATTTCCAAAACTTTAAAATGCAGAGGGAAAACTAAGGTCATTCTTAAAAAAACCTACTCCCAATGAATTCCATAACTTCAAGACCTGATCTCAACAGGAAGCTGAACATCACCAAGACAAACAAATTACATCTTTGGAACAAAGACTATAATCAAGTTAATAAGCCAACAATATAAACTGCCTTCCCATTTCCAAAAATGACTATTACTAGGATAAATCACTAATACTCCATCTATCCTGTTTCCTCTCCCATTTTATTTCAGAACACCCTCCTTTTATTGCTTCTCCCTTCACAATTTTTTCTCCTATTTTATCCAAGACATAAATTGATCTCTGTGGGTGTAGTATATGAAGATGGGCTCTGGATTGCTTAATCATTTTTCTGCAGGTGCTGATTTGCTGTTTCTTTCAGAAAGGTGCAGTGTTATCTGCATCTGACTCACGCACTGATTTTTAATGACATAATTAAGTTGGTTTAAATATAAACCTTACATGGATATAACAGAAAACTCAAATATTGCTAACAGCCAGGCAGTAACACTCATATTTTAGGAACTGTGACAATTACAGCTAAATATACCTTGAATAGCTGGAGGACATATAATCAATGCTTGCTGGAAAACATCACTGCAACCAAACTGAGCGGTTCCTGCCTGCAGTGGAATCCCTTGGTGCAGAACTGAGTGGGCAGATGCAGTTAATGCCTAAGGGAACAGATTCAGCACAGGAAAGGTCATTATAACTGAGAATCTACATCTCTCACACACTTGTCGCACCACTTTATACAGTAAATAACTACAACAACTTATAAAAATTAACATTTCCAATCCATTTCACAGGAAGCCATCACATTGGGCCACTGGAGGGCACCAGAAGACAGCACTGGCAACCCCAGCTTGTAACTTAATTTGAAACATATTCTAAATGATTTGTTTAAGAAAACATTAGGAAAAAACGAGTGTAAAAGACAGAAGACTCTGCCACTTAACAGATGCAATTTTTTTTCAATTATTAAATTAATTAGAAAAACAACATTAACTGAACTTACAGTAAAAACAAAACAAAGGAAAACAAAACCAAACCAAGAAAAACACGAACCATTGGTTTTACCTGACTTCTTCCTGGACCAATCTTGGTAAAGCTTGCAGTCAGGTTGGCTGCACTGCCTGAGGCAACTGATCTCATAAGTGATGTTTTATTGCAATTGCTTAAGTCATACAGGTTTGATCGGCATTTGCAAATATCCATGATATGAAAGCAGGACTTCACTCTATCAGAACCAGAAAATAAGTTGCTTTAATCACCATTTCATGTCATTAAAGGTAAAAAACAATTCCCCAAAATAAGGTAAAAAAGATAGTTCAGACCCCACATTTCCCAGTTTCACAGAATGGGATCGTCCACACAGGTAGAAAAACAGAAACACTGCTGTTACTATGGTCACATCAAGCCTCTGATGCAAATTTTAAATTCAAGAAAAATCCTGCTGCTTTTTTCTCTTTCCATCTAACACCATTTTCTAACAGCTGTGTACAAACAGGAAAGCAAGAAATTGAATAGATGAAAAAGCTTGCTCTTTCAGTGAAATGCTTGCAACTTTAGGAAACCCATGGTGAAATACACAACTCCAGAACTGCAAGACAACTTTCAATATATTCCACGTTAATCAGTACATGAAAGGAAGTATCTGAGATGTTTAGCTCAAGAGGAAATGCCTACTCTAGCCCTTAATGACTGACAGGAACTAGGGCTCCTCATACTTCCAAAAAATCACACCCAAGTTTCTGCACTGTTGGAATTTTAACAATCATGCACAAGATCAACTTAGAAATCTATTGCTCTGTTACTTTCAGAGAAAAACAATTATTCAAGCAGTTTCCTTGACCCAATAAATGTATCTAATACTGCAAGCACTTGAAAGAGTTTTCTAAGACACTACAAAAATGATGAAAGATTTTCTTCTCTCTGATACCAGAAGAAACAACACTTCTGTACAAATGAATTGCAACAACAGAGATTTCTATGTTACATACTGGTTGCTATGAGGAAAATTGAGGAGGTGCTTCATGGTAACAAAAGAATGGTTCAGGGTCTCAGCTGGAGTGATTCTTAAATCAGCATCGATAAGCAACATTTTCTTCAACAGACTGACAAATTCCCTCCTATCTGCCTTCTCTGCCAACAGGTCACTTCCCTCCAAATCCATCACCATGTTCACCTGGCACGGAACAAAACAGTCAGATAGAAGATATGCACATTAGTTTAACCCTTTCTGGCATTATTTTCTGCTATAAAATACTAATATTCAGCATTTTTATCACATGAGGTATGGTGGATTTGTCTTATCCCAAAACAGCTGGCTTGGAATTGGTGACATTTTTAGGTATGCACACTACTTCCCCTTGCAACCTCCCCAGTTAAAAACTGCTGAAGGCGTTATTCCAGTCTGGAACTTGGAATTGAAAAAGTAAGATTTGGAATAAAGATCTTTTTATGGTCTAACTCAAACTACAGAGTTGATCCTCAAAAAACAATTTCAAGCACATATTAATGCCAACCTTGCAACAAGATTTGATCCTTTTTTCAGGATGTGAAAGGCAACAAAAAATTGCCTTTTCTTATTGACTAGAGAGGTATAAAGCTAAAGAAAAGTGAGGAAATAGTTATGTTTTTAAAAGCAAAATTTAAAAAATTACACTTAGAACTATATTGTTAAGATAATAGAATTATACTGGAAATCAAACAATAAACAAAGCAGGTTCCATATGCATTCTTTGTTTATTCTTTGCCACAGTGGCAGATAAGGCAGAAGTATACATTTTACACAAAATTCAAGGGTTCCCCCACCACAAGGACAAGTTCCACTGTTCAACACAAGCAATGGAAAAGGAAGATCTTCATTAAAAGCTCAAAGGGCTCACACAGCCAGACATTTTCCTCAGAGCAGCAGAGAAGAATGAATATGACTGAGACAAAAGAAATAATATTCTAAAAGGCATTTCTTTCCAAACCAGTAAAATGTTTTTAAAAAATCACCAGTCATTCCCACATATTCCTTTTGCAAAGGAAGGAGACTTTAATACTCACGTGCACTATATCATCCAAACTGTTGAAAATATACTTTCTGGCCTCTTTAGACTTCATACCTGTTTCTGCCTCGTGTTCTTCCAATGTCTGAACAAAAGAAAAGGAAAGCTGAGTTTAGAATCTGTCAAAAAAGGTCACCTATAACTACAAAGTAACTTTATGTATTTATTGACCTAGAAAACACTATTTTTTTCCCAAACAATTAGTGCATTAGTTATGTATTTGTATGCTGTTTTACTGGCTAATTTAATTCTCTAAATCAAAAGACAATAACTACAATGTTCTACATCTGACAAATCACAGCACTGGATTACAACAGACAGTTTATGAATCACACAGGAAGTGCTGAAAGCCTAGCAAAGAGCAGTTTAATGAAACTCTTATATTTTTATATATCACAGCTTTTCTATTATTGTATTTTACCAATTTTCTCAAACTCAGACCTTAAACCCCAAGCAGCAGCAGCAGCAATATCACATCACTGTAAAAGAAATAAACCAAAAACCAGGCGGTATCTGTTCAACTTCTTTGCTTTCTCTTTTCTTTATTATTATACTTTTATTCCTTCACATACACAACAAGTGGTGTAAATAATTTAAATACCTCAGTATGAAACAAAAACATCCTAGAGAATGAATGGTTTAGGAGTTTCTCCTGTTACAATTTTCCTTCTTCAACACAGACAGCACCAGTAGGCTGGTGCTGCAAGAGGCAAGGTGGGACTTCAGGGAAAAAGCTTTTAACACCCAGATTACAGAAAAGCTTCCAAAATGAACTTTGACAAAAACTGCAAGTAATGAGCAAGGGCCCATATCAAAACTCCTAATTAACCTCTGCAAGGTGACAAAGAGCTCCTGGAACTGGGGAGGGCTGTTTGCACCAAGAACTCGCTCTGACACGGAGAAGCCAGATGTAAAGTGTCACCTAAAGCCCAAGTGCTTGAGAAAGCAGAGGGAGGGATTAACCAGGTGTGGGTGTAATTGCAGAAATGTTACATAAGCCCAGCGCTGCTGGGGATTTACCAACTTGCAGGGGGGACTTATGCAACTCCTGCTGGGAGCTGGCAGCTGTTTGTTACTGCAGAGATGCTGGTCAGCCCCAAGTGCTGCCTGAGCCCTCTGTAAACCCAGGGAAGCTGGGCCATGAAGCAACACAATTTTTTTAAAAGTAAATTATTTGCGTAGGAAGCAAAAGCTCTGCTCGTGGCCAGAGTGCAATAATGTTGTTTAGAGAGAAGCAAGGTGCACAGAACATAAAAGTACATTTTGTTTCAACTTTGTCTGCGCTCACTGTATTGCAGCTTTCAGCCAACAAAGGCTGTTTTAGCAGATCTAGAAGAAATTAGCTTTACACAGCAACGTTATTTCTTAATCTCCTTTTTCTCCTAGGAACTTCTGAAGCAAGCTCTGGACAAATGTTGTCAGAGCAGTGTGAACCTCAGAGACAAATTCCTCACATAAAGTGAAAAGCAACCGAGCAAAAGAGAGAACAAAACAAAACAAATATATTCATTTAGCACCTCAGGAGATATAAGGCTTAATTTGAACTTCCCTCCTGGCAGCCACAAACTGGCCACAGCACAGCCTGGCAGCTGCACCTTGGGGACCAGAAAAAATGGAAGGGATGAAGAGCAGGAGCTGGTAAAAACCACAGGAGATGCACCAGGGACATAATGGGTCTTGGCGTGAATCTTGGCTTCTCTGGTTTCTCTGCTCACAGAATATTGTGCTGTTTTCTACTACATTCTCCTGTTTACCTTTAATCTCCAACTAGAATATGGTGCATCCGTTTCTCTACAGAAAAATCTTGCAGTCTTCGTTCCCATGCTTAACAACTGCTCTCCTGGCAAACCTTGAGTCTGTGAAATGTAACGAATCTGAGAGAAAAACAGAACACAGAAAATAAGTTACCTCTTGTTTTCAAAATGTGATCCCCACACAGTTAAAAACTTGTAATTTCATTTGAAAAATGACAAAATGCACCAAGCTCAGAGTTTGACAGCTACATCTTACAGAGAGGAGCAACCTAACCCTGAGCACTTGGCAGTGCTCTCTCCATCTCTAGAGAAAGCCACACAAACAAACCTCTCAAGTGACCTACATAAGCAAGATTTTTAGGTTGGTTCACAGGAACGAGGAGCTGGGGAGAGTGGCTGTCATTACCTCCTCAACCCACTCAAATCCTAAATGTATTTTTTTTTAATTCTAAACAGGAAAATCAGTAGGAGTGCTTTGTTTACTTACAGAACTTGGATGATTTTTTTTTTGCCTGTTCTCATTACGTAACTTGATAAAAATCCTTCCCATTTGCTGTTTCCAGTGTATCAGTCTTTTACACATCTGACACACCTGCATTTCAAGGAAACATTCCATGTGGAAAGGGAGTGCCTGTACAAGCTCCAGGCAGCAAAAGATAGTGTTGTTGTCCAAGGAAATCTGCTACTGAGTGTGGAGGGAATGGACTGGCTATATGCCTGAAAGAAACTTTGCTCTGAAATCATCGAGTGGCATTTATTTTAGAAGATGATTTACTATGCATTTTGCATTACCTATCATAGTTGGTGATCGAAGGATTACCTAGAAAAGTTAAGTTTCAAGGCTTCAACAGAAATCTGTTGAAACATGATGTGCTTTAACTACTGCGCACGCAATGTTAACTCACTCTAGGAGTTATCCCAGAGGCAGTATTGCTTTCAAAATTAAAAACCACCTCGGAATTGGAACTATAATTGGAAATAATTGAAAACCAAGCTTGTTGCAGGTTGGGATGGAGAGGGTACAGATTCCAGCAGCCAGGGCTGAACTTCTGAGGGGCAGGGTCCCACACCACAGAAGGGCTTCTGGGCTGAGCCAGCCCTGAAAAAGGAGGAGCAGCCAGGGAATAAGAAAGAAGAAAGGGAAAAATCAAAAGGAGAGAGTGGCCAAATACACCAAATCAGAAATTGAGAAATGAGAAGATAAAGTCAATGAAAGAGAGAGGACTTGAGAGCTGAGAGCACCTGAGAGGAGAAAAACTGATTGGCAGTAGAGAGTAAAAGGAACATGAGAGACTTCTGCTGAAAAGTAAGCGACAGACTCAAGTGGGGAGGAACTAAACACAATGCTGCCAACTTCTGGGGTTTAGTATCCTCCATAATTTCCTGCCTCGGGGAGAAAGAAGAAGCCTGCTCTGACCAGAAATGTTTCTAGATCATTTATAACATCCTCAGGAAAAAAAAGTCTTAAAAAGTAGAGAGGAAAAGCCAGTGCATTAATAGCATTAATAGAAAAATTCAGCAGTTAAGCACCTGTGCCTGTTTCTAATGAGTATTAAAGCTCAGAAGACAGGGCTGTTTTCCACTGAGAAATACAGCTGTTACTGCTTCTAACCACAAATGAATGTAAGAACTAAGAGCTCCCTTTCAAGGGCCAGTGTGTTGGCTGCCACACACCAGGGGGACAGGGGGGAAATGCAGCACAAAGCCTGTTTGTTTACTCAGTGACACACACCACGTAGCAGGAGGACAGGAATTCCCTTGGAAGCCATCTCCTGCTCCTGCTGAACTCATGGATACTGAGAAAAACCTTGAATCTAATTTCTCCAAAGCAAGTTTTGCAGAGCTGTTGGTGCACAGTTACAAGCCTGGTTAAAGCAAGGCAATTCCTGCTGGTGCAGAGGAGGTTGCAGCCCCTCTTCCACCACAACTTCTCCAACATGAGGATCAGGCAAGTTGCTAGATGAGGCTTCCAGATATGTAAGAGGTCAATAAATTTGCTGAGTTCTTGGAAATTTGAGAAAGCATTATAGATTTTTTCCCAAAAAAAAAAGTCTTCCCTTTATCCTTAAAAAGGACAGTGAATCATATGGGTTGTTAGATGTTTCCTCTTTTATTTTCCATTTTAACAGCAACAAGTCTGCAAAAAGGTCTTCTAATTGCAAAGCATCAACCCACATTCCATTCATAGCTCACTTCCCCACGTGAAACACTGCATTTTGTGTAAATGAAGGAAACCGAACTACAAAACATTACCAACATCAACACAAAATTTATACATCCCCTGAAAATGGTTCTAACAAACAAATTTTCAGAGAAGTAGGTCTGATCTGTCAGTGCGGGAAGCCAAAAGCCCACTCCATGAGCAGGACTTGAATAACCTAAAGAACATCCTCTGAACTAAATGCTGAATCAGATTAGAATTTAGCAAGAAGCCAGTGCTGCTCCTTCTGGGGTTTTCAAGAGATTGCTTCACTTGCCAAGTTCAAAACCAGGTGGGCACGCTCGGGATGCTGATTACCTTCCTCCCAAATTCCACATTATTTTCTAAGTGTTTAAAATACAAACATTCTACATCTTTCATTAGAAACACAGAGTTTTATTGAGTTTGCTCACTAGTGCTGATGGTGTCAGTACTGAAAACTCCAACAAAGCAAGGGCAGAGCTTTAAGAGCTCCAAGCTTTACCCCTGTCTAGCTACAGTATGATTGTGACAGCTCATTCTCGTTCCTCATGAAGTACAGGCTCAAATCCTTGAGCTTTGTTGGATTTCCAGAAAGCATCAGCAAGTATTCAGAGCACAATTAATCCTGACATCTGAATAGACATTCCAGAGTCAACCCTGTTCATGGCAAATGAAAGAGAGATTATAATGCAGTGATGGTAGCTGCAAACTTTGCTTTCCATCAGAAACAGCAGCTTTAATACCAACATCTATTTCATAAGATGGAGGGGGGAGGACAAATGGAAACTTAATTCAAAAAAAGCAGCACAATATACAGCCTGGGTCACAATCAGGATTTATGTTCCTAGGACAATCAATAAGGCTAAACTAAAAGCATTGAACAGACTTGAAGAAACACTACCATAATAGGGGAAATTATTAGCATTTAAAACACCAGATTTAATGATCTGAAAGTCTTAAGTTGCAGAAAGTGCAGATATGCTTGTGAAATTTATTCTACTACCTGGTCATATTCCAGTGCTCCTGGGTACAGTGGCCATCCGAGGAACAGCTCTGCAATCACGCACCCTAACGACCACATGTCTATGGCTTCACAAAACGGCAATCCCAGTATGATCTCTGGTGCTCTGCAAATCAAACACGGTTACTGAAGTTTTTTCCTTGGGGAAGAAAGGTCATTCAACAATTCAACATGACAAACGAAAAATAAGAAACCAAAATCTGTTTCTTGATAATTATTTCAATAAAATCACAGCATCAGAAATTGCATTTTTATTTATCTAAGTAGCCTGTGCTAATGTATTGCAGCTCCAAGATGTTTTTTTTTCCTACAAGTGCCAATTTGCTATGCACATGAAAATAACAGATATGCCTGGAAAACAGAATATCCCTGATTCAGAACTTTTGCCTTTCCTCTAGCACGTTTCAAATGAGTTGTCCACTCAATGTCATATGTCTGTAACTATATTCCAAACACAACACTCCTTTATCTCAAAAAAAAAGCACCCAACTGGAAATTTTATCTGAAAATCCACTTACACACTTCTCAACTATACAGTACAGTTAAAGCTATTTAAAATATCAATTTAATTATGTAACTGCAAATCCCTTAATGTACTCAAATCAGTTGAATGTGATCAATTTTTAAATCACTTAAATGAAAGCACTGCATTTGCTAAACAGAGCAGGTGTTATTTTTCCCCTAAAACAAATGTGAATTATTTAACCAACACCATCTGAATTTATGTCTGCACTCAAGAACCAGAAAAATTGGTATTGACACAGCTGCTAAAGGGGCTTTTAACATCTCTGTTCACGTGGAATGGAACTCAAGTATTTCACAAGTATCCATTTTCATTGTATTTGTCCTTTTAAAACCTTCCCTCCCAGCTCATTCAAACTATTAACAAAAGGAAAAAGAATTAATTTGTATCTGCATTCTAACGCGGAAAGACACCCGGAGATGTAAAACAGTATTTCAAGCATCACGCTATGAAGGGATCCACTTTTAAAGCAGACAATCTTTTGTTTGCTTAGCATGTCACAGAACAGCAGGAAGGGGGTTAAATCCAAGAGGGTAATTCCCAATGCAGCTGGGCAGAATGGGAGCATCCAGCTGACCAGGAAACGAGGGATCTCTCACCTGGAGAAAAGCTCACAAATCTTATGTGTGCTTCAGCACATCCTGGCAGAGTCTATTGACATTCCACACACAGAACAGGCTCTGATCATAGTAAATACCTACATATCTCATTCTCCTCTGACATCTACCTTTATCAAAATATTCCTTAAATTACTGACATGTGCTGAATTGGGAACAAATTCCTATTTTTATGCTACATTGGGACAGAGAAGCTATCTTGTAGCTGTAGAGCAGACCAAGAGCTGAAGCATCTCCATCCCTTTTCACAAGGGGTAGTCGGCAGAAGCTCTACACAGACATATTTCAAACTCCAAGGATGCACGCTCACCACCAGGGAAAGGACTCCCAATGCGCTGCCCCACCTCTGACCAGTGAAGCCATTTGGGCTTCGGCCACAGGGAAAACCCAACACCTTTTAGGTGAAAAAATCTATAGGACAGGATATTCTGTACTTTCCATTCTTGCTGGTACTTCAGTTCTCCCCATCCTTGCCACAAACCATTCTGGATGTGATCATATGAAGGCTAAATCTTGTCACACTGGCAGTGAAACTGGAGAGGCTCAGTTTTCCACTGCCTCCAAAGATTTCACTACAATAAACTTCTGGGGATCAAACGTAAGTATTTTTGCAATGCAGGATCCTGACACTGCAGTAAGTCTTAGCTAGTTTCGTTATCCAAGAAATCAATTCAACATCTCTGGATGCCACAAGACAGAAATAGCAGCGAGAAGCGTCTGCCTTTCTCCGCTGGCTGGGTGCCAGTCTGCCTATGGTTGTTACAGATCTCTGTTAAAATACACTTCCTTTTGTTGTATTATGTTACAGCCCTGAATAGTTAATGAATATACACACAGCCTATGGATACAGGGGCTTTAGCAAATGCTTCTGCTAAAATAAGCTCTGTAAAACCTCTTAGGTTTACTCGATGGTTAATATGTGTGCCACGCAAAAATAGCCGCAGTCCGTCGGTCTGTCTGTCCCTGTGGAGAGACAGGATCCCAAAGGAGAGAAGGATGAGGGTAGATACAATGCCAAAAAAAAAAAAAAAAAAAAAGAGGAAAACAGGGAGAATGCTTGCTGTGTTTCAAAATACAGTAATCTGGTAGTTTTTCCACAAAGAAAAGCACTAATAAGCAAGTTGAAGGAAAAGGGAGGTGTTTGAGGAGAGGCGAAGTGCTCCTCACTTGCCAACACCAGACCTGCCATCCAGAAAGAAGAGGAAATAAATGTGCTCCTGAGCACAGCTACCTGCACCATTCCACAGCACAGGGAACAAAACATATTTTCAGGCCAGCTTGAAGAGAGGAAGATGAAGAGCTCCTGCTCTTTCAGGGCCAAGGTTGCACCATGTCTCGTGTCAGTCCTTAAAATGGAGCAACTTTCTCACGGCATATTAAGTTGCAGAACTATAACTGAGCTTGATTATGTTTGGAGTGGTCTTAACCAGCTCAAATATTTTTGTTAAATAAAAGTTTCTTAACGTCATGCTCAAAAACACCTGCTTCGGTTTCTCCTTCATTTAAAGCTCCCATTAAAAATCCGTCTGGAGAGCTGGAGAGAAAAGTGTTGAAGTGGAGAGAATCATTCTTCAATTTTTATTTTTAAGATGACTCACAGCTGTTTTCTCCTATAAGGAATATTTCCCCCATGCACCTCAAAAGAACACACTCCCTCTCCTAACTACAAGCACAGACAGAGTGGTAGGAACTGCAGATGTCTCAACAGTCACTTTAACAACAGATTACTCAAAAAACAGTCTAACTTAGTATTTCTCTCTCTCAAAACAGCACCACACACACAGACACTCCTGCTTGATTTTTAATGCAGATCACAAGATGTGCAGTGCACCAGAAGATGCCACAATCTTCTGTAAACTTCAGCAAACAGCAACCTGTTATCCCATACCAAGACATCAGCAAGGAGAACACCAGAATTTTCCAAACTTCTTAAGGACACTGAATATTGCTTAAATGTACTTAAATTAAAAGCAAGATTTTAGAGACAAAGCACCTATTTCCTTCTTATTAGTGTTAATTCAACATTAATTTAAAACATTATCATAAAACAGCACAGCTTAGACTTTACTATTAGAAAGGTCTAAAAAGATGAAAGACACAAATGAATACTTGTTTCAGCTGCTTGTTTGGATAGTCACATTTCTATTTATTACATCACAGACCACAAATACATATACTATCCTATAACTTTCTGTAAGCTTATGGGAAAAGAAATCACACAATTTGTTCCATTAATTTGTTCAAAGACCAGAATATTTCATGAAACAGTTTCGCTTCAGCATGTTAGCCAGCTTGAAATAAAGCAAGAAAATAAACAAATTTAAAGAAAAATGAGATAGGTCCTTGATGGAGGATTAAAAAAAAAACAAACAAAACAAAACAAAAAAACCAAACCCCAAGCAAAAGCTTACTAAAAAAAAAAATCAAAATTGCAGCACAGTATCAGAAAATTTCTTCCAAGCCTGTGTAACACTGGGGGAACAGAGAATGAAGAGCAAGTATTACCCATACTAAAAAATAAGTCATAAAAAAATCTGTAAGAAGTCAAACCATTTCAGATGATTATTACCTAGAAATCATTGGTCAGAAGTCCCATACAGAACAGCAGTTACATGAAAAAGCTAAAACCCAACAATCGTACCAAGTAACAACTGAAGAACAGCACAAAACAATAAGAACAGCAGCTCCCCAGAACTGCACTTCCATGAAAAATTCAGTCGAGTGCAGGAATAATTTCTCAAATATGTTCCCACTGAAGGTCCCGTAACACAGTCACACTACACATACCCCTCACAGATCAAGGAAGTGAGACTAAAGATTGAGCCATTTTTATTTCTATTTCCCTGGCAGTGTGGGAGGGTCGATGTTGATCACAGCACTGGTATATTTACCTGCTGCTCTCCAGAGTGGCGAGTTTAGAAATAGCCTTCCTCCTCTCAAACTTTACTACCTCTATTTACCACTGTGCTGACAACGCCTATTGATTACCTGCTCTGGATACAACACAATGCCACCATGATAAGAAATCCTAATGCAAGGAAGCCATCAAAAGGGTGGGATGTTTGTATTTTTTTTTTTTTTATTAATGACCTGTTGAAAGCCCTGGTATGGATCACTCATATAAATGAATCCAATTTGCAGGAGTTAAAAGTCAAACCAGATTACCAGCCTGAGTAAAACCAGGTCTTTGCCCCTGCTGCCATCACGAGCACAATGCAAGCATATCCCTTCTCACATGGGTTGTGAGATGCACAATTCTTCTCCTAAAGAAAGGAGGCCTAAGAGAAGGAGCAGATGCAGTAAGATCATGAGATGGCAATGGGCATTCTCATGTGTTTTCTCAGGAACAATTAATTCTCTTCAACTACCAGTCTTTACCACGTACATGAAGGAATGGAAACCTTTCTGCAAGATCTGCAAGAACACGGGAAAGACTCTTGGCTGGAGGGATCAAAATCAAGCTGGCAGCACCCAGAAAAAACTCCCAGGCAAGTACACTTCAGTAATCTGAAGGATGAAATGGGAAGGAACCATGTAATGACAAAACCTGGAAATGATGAAGGATATAAAGATCAGTTGGCTCGATAGTGGATTCATGATGGTCTTCAGAAGGAATTTCAAAAATGCAATTTAATTAACACAACAACAGGAAGTAGAGCATACATGGTGTAATAGTAAACCACAGTGAAAATTAATGTACCATATTCATTAATTAATTACCCAGAAGAAATTATGTTATAAATTAACCAACTTTTCAATGAAAAATCTAGACAACTTTACAGATTACTCAAGAAAAGTATTTTACAATTGGGAGCAAAAATAATCAGTACAGAACATCAGTATTTATTTTTAAAGGACAAAGACACGTAAAAAATATTATGCCTTATATAAAACTAGTGATATTCCCTCACCTTGAATAGTGTGTGTTCACTTTTGAATTCTGTGTTCAGTTTTGGTCACCCCCATCTGAAAAAGGATACATCAAATAGAAAAGACGCAGAAAAGAACAATACAAATTAAAGACTTGAAGAGATCTGGGTACAAGAAGAAACCCTGGTTAGAACTATAAAGCTTCAGGGAAGAATGAATGACCAGTAACATTACTCAAATTATATAATAAATAAGGGAAGAGAAGCAGACAGGTGTTTATAATGCCCTGCCTCACTCTAGAAGACCAAGGAATCCCCCACCCACTTTGAGATAAAGACTGATGTAAACATAAAAGTGGATTTTTAAAGCCAGAATTACAATTACTCTCGGAATCAAGACTCACTGTTCAGATAAAAAAAAATATTAGGCGTATTTAAGAATGGATAGACAGGAAAATATCCACAACTAAGGGTTGAATCCATGTAGAACAAAAACAGCCATCAATTGTGTAGAGCTGTAAGAACATTGCATCAGAAGACACTGAAGTGCAAACTCGTGCTACAGTAAATTTTCTGCAGCAACAAAAGACCAGGATACATAGACTGCTGATCTGAGAATATACACATACCTCATTTCCTACGTATTAAAATCACTATTCTTGCACAAATGTATGAGTTATCCAAGCAAATCCCTTGACACAAACTACAGCCTTCTGAACAATCTTCTTAGTCTCTACAATCTTCCTCGTGGTCAGAATAATTGTTACATGTAATGTCATTTTGTTCAAATAAGAATTCTATCAAGAAAACTTGTAGGTGTCTTTAAAATAGTTGTGTTACACATTAAAAAAAAAAAAATCACTCAACTGCACTTCCTAAGAACATTTCTATAGTTGAGTTTATTGTCTCTTGCTTTTAAGTGCACTGAGACGTCAGAGGCAGATTGGCAGTGTCATGTGCTAACATATATTTGATCTCAGAAATGCAAGTATGGTACACAATGCCAGACAATGAGCCTCCCTCCCTGTTCTTTGGAAGGAACACTGCTGCAAATCAATAGTGAAAAACTGAATTCTAGATTTACATTCACACTCCTGGCTTTTGTAGTTTTCTAGGGTTCTTTTAACTCTTTTGTGATTAGGCACTGGAAGTACATAAGTAGCGGACTCTGATGGGGGGCATTTTTTTAAACTGTAAGAATGTAAGAGGACTTGGAAATCAAAAATATAAGTGCTCAGACACAGACTCAGGAAATGTTAGCTAAGCAGGATAGGGGCATCTTTGTCTTTGAGGTAGCAGGAAAGACTCAATTCCACCACTCTCTGCAATTCAAGGCATGTACCTTAAAATACAGTGAGAATAATTACATTCAAGCTGATAAGGGAAGTTACCCCCTCACTGCTAGTCTCATTCCTCCTCTGAAGGAGTTTGGTGCATGGGAAGTGATAGTGAAGACACAGGGAAATTAGTCTCTGTATCTCCTGTACAATCCTATGGCCACAGGATGAGTTTTTCCACAAAAATGATAAAACCTTATTTTTGCCTAATAAAACATTTTCATAGGACTATGCATGCTCAACAGCAAGAAAAGACCTAATTCCCCTCAGAGCCTCCCAGTGATAGATAAATATATAACATGCAAGACTGACATGCAGCTGCCAGTTTAACTTTGAACCCTGATCTGCCCTAGAGAAGGATTTAAAAATCTTACATAGAAAGTGGCCCACATATGTGACTATTTAAAAAAAGAAGCAATCACTGCAAAAAAATACTTTAGAACTTACAGCTCATAAATGAATGGGGAAAAGAAAATTCACCAAGAAATTAAATGAGACAAAAAGATTAAATCCTAGGTAATTTCCTCAAATAAAAAAAATCACAAGTTATCCTAGATCTTTTTCCTGATACTGAAAAACAATTCTGTTTTGAAAGCATAAGCACAAATTTTAAGCTAATATACTTTCTCTAACCACTTACCAAAAATACTGAAGATAATCATTTAGTTATTCCTCTTTCATTTATTCAGATGAGACTAATAAAATAAGTGATTTCAGCAGACTCTTTTCTAATTATCCACTATCTCTCATGAAAGGAGGAATTGATTTTATTAAAACCAGATGTTCATGCTTTTGCCTTTTCATGATTTTGATTTTCCTTGAGAAGACTTGCAGAGTGATTTATTTATACACTTGATAGGTTATGCAGTTTTTGAATTACATGAAAATTAAGCAAAGTAGATACTGATGCAGCAACAGAATGAACAAAATGGTGTAGATATAAACTCTTCTGATGTTTTATTGATAAATAGAGCCTGCTATTTAATACATTTACATTTGGGATAGCAAAGTGCCAATATTTTAAGTGTCAAACGAGGTTACTTACCAGTAACTGAATTTGGACAACACCCTTTGTGTGCCTTTAGGATTTACTCCTAAGTGGGAGACCACCCTGCAGTGCTTTATCCTTCCCTGGTCGAAGGCTGCAAGAGATGGTCACACAGACATTGCCTCTGCCCAGAAAAGGAGAACATCCAAAATCTCATACAGAGGTTTGGTACAAAACAAACCCTCGAGACGAGCTGCTGAATTGTCCAGATTATTTCTGAAGAAAACCAGACTGGAAATGATCTTGTTTGGAACAGTGATTGCAGTCAAGGCAAGCACAAGAGGCTGTGGAAGGCCAGGGCTGCTGGCAGCCACGAGCTGACCTCCACCCAAGGAGAGGATCAAACACTCATTTCCAGCTCTGGAGGAGGACAAGAGAAGAGCACAGCGTGGGATGTTTCAAGGCCTCACAGCTCAGAAGACGTGTCAGAACTTAATTCCCTCCCTGCTTTACTTTGTTATGGCTGATTCTGTGGGAATAACAATTTCTAACTCTACAAGGGTCTACATGGACTTGCAGAGCCCAAACACTTCAGCTGAAGAACAGGTAGACAATTTCTACAAAAGAGTAAAAAAACACAGCAGTATTTGCTTTTAGCATCCTTGTCAAGAATGCCAAGGCCTTGTAAATCAGTTTTCTGCAAAGGCTTTTTGTGTTTTAACCCTTTGATGACAACAGTCCTACAACTGGGCTCAGGGTACAAAGGCATGGTGGTGCCAAAGAAGCAAGCAGACAGATGCTGCTGTAAAAAAACCCAGCAGGTTTTTGCAAAGAAGCAAGCAGAGAGATCCAACTCTAAAAAATCCCAGCAAACAGACAGATCCTGCTGTAAAAAAAACCCAGCAGACACAAGGCAGTGGAAAGAGAAATTATTTTCTAGTATGACTGATTAGCATGAGGGTTTCTGTTACTGGCATAGTTCATGTAAAAAAAAAAAAAGAGAATACAAGGATGTTGCTGTTATGTCAAGAAATCAAGTGTATCATGTAACATATTGCTTTATTTTAACCAACTACTTAAAAAAACAAACAAACAAAAACAAACACACACACAAAAATATCCCCAACACCAAAGAAAAGTCTAACCTGAAAACACAAAAGAAAATTTCTTTGATTCTTCAGCAAAACTTGTAACAGCGTTTGCCCTCCAACACAGGGCAACAAGATTCCTGCCTGCTGTAGGTCTGCAGCTCAGCCCAAGAGTTCAAAAAGCCATGAAACTACTGAACAATTTGAAATCTTTTTCCAGCACAAAGCTGTTGCACAGCAATTCTGCACTGGAGATGAACACACCCCACAAATACTGCAGAGTAACAAAATCTGTTCACACCCTTGTCCATTGTGAAAAGGATTTTTTAAACTGCTGATACCTGCCCATCTGGGTGATGCAAAGTCATGTTCTTGTGAAATTTTGCAATTCAGACTGATAAGTTCTGACTTCAAATGACATTGTTTAAATTATAGAAAGCGCACCAAAAATTAACAGAAAAAAAGGTTAAAAAAAAATTGTAATCTTAAAAAAAAAGTTTAAAAAATGTCATCTTAGAAAAAAATCCATATTTTCATTACAGACAATTTATGTAGTGACACTAGATTATAAAAACATTGTCAAATCAAGATTCAACACTGACAACATGACATCAGGATAAATGGAAACAGTAGGCTTGTTAAAGCTGTTTCATTTTGAAAGACAAACAAGCAACAGACTTGTAGGAGAATCGAGTATTTTTTAAAAAGTACCTATTAACAACAACGTGATCACTTAGAATTCAAATATTCAAAGCCCATACAATTTAAACAGTAGTGTCCTGCAAAATGTCATGTATTGATGTCATGTGTAATGTTTCACATTGGAGATTCATGTCCTGTTCACTAAATAAATGGAACACCAGAATCCATTTCACTTTGGATACTCCCCTATACAAAGTGTTATCTAGACACTTAGTACCTGTGCCAGCTGCAAAATGAAACACAAAAAATTAGAAAGAATAGTAAGAAAAAAGAAAGTTATTACAGAAAATCTACAGAGAAACAACTGGGGCAGATGAATTAACACACATGAAATTAAATCTGCTTTCTCAAGGTTACACTAGTAGAGACCTTTTCGTGAATAAAAATATTTTTAAATGTTTCCAGTTACTAAATGTTCTGTTGGATTAATACCCATACATGTCTGGCTCAGTGTCCTATGGGAATCTGTAACTTCCACAGAACACTGCAGAAAAACACACCCAACACTGAGTACATACCAACACTTAACAACCTTAATTCTAATTTGAATACTGCTGCAGTTATTTATGCTCTGGCAAGCGAACTGACTGGCTGACTTGGCAAGTTTTTCCCATACAAATTTCTATGATTAGACCCGTGGTGTAAATATGACACCACCAGAACAAGTCTCATCCTTACCCACGGCTTAGCAATCCCACTGACACATCCATGGGGAAACACAGCAGCACCTCAGCTTTGGGGCATGACAGAAAACCATGTCTGGCAGAGCTAAGAAATTATTTTAGAAGATTTAAAGGTTTTTTGTTTGGTTTTTTTCCTCCCTGATGAATTTAACCTATGGACTGCTAATAGGAAATCTACACAAGTCTATTTTGGTAGGCTAGACTGTTAAGACCTCAGCCTTCCAGCCCATCCCATCACACCACAGTCTGCTGAAAGAATCCAGATGCAATGGTCCCTCCAAATGCTTCACCCCAGCCTTGAACCCCAATAAAACTCTCTTTTATTGTTCTCTTCATATGCTTTTTCCTCTCTGCTTTTCTCCCTATTCTTCCTTCCCTATTATTCCACGTTAGTTTATTTGTCCTTTCCCGTTGAAAGGAGAGCCTGTCTATTCTTAGAAGAGTTTTGGATCCTAAAATAAACTGCTTAACTATGTATCTATTACATTCAGAATTGATGTCACATCAGACCTGACAACGTGCTACGACAGGAACGGGACTACAGCAAAGAGCCCCAGCATTTCTGCAAGCCCTGCTTTGCAAAAGATTTTTGAAGTAAATTCACATTCAAAAACGCATCTACCCAAACATTAAAACATTGGGTAGGGATTTTTTGGGTAGGGATTTTTTTCTTCTTCTCACTACATGAATAGTGATGTTTTTAAAGCAGTTCTTGCCTGATATCTAATACTAAACCCCAGACCCTCTACCACCACACCAGAGGAAGAAATCAGGGTAACCAGATTATACTGGGAATTCTTTTCAATCACACCGAATGTTAAAATGCTGCTGTGAGCAAACAAAGTTAAAAACAGGTAGTGCAGTTTAAATTTGAAAGAAAAGGAAAAAAAAAAAAGATAAAATTGAGATCTAGATAATAACTGGATAATAATGGGAGCCTTTCATCTGAGTGAACCCTTTGAGTCTGGTCCAGGACACTAATAATTGCAAGCAGCTCATTAGTTATGGCTAAAAACTTCATTCTGTTCCCAGTATAGCCAGACACTCATGTTAGGAAAAGGCACACTTGTTGACAATAATAACAGAATCAACATGGATCAAGTAGACAGGGAACTTTCCTCTCATTTACAGACGAGCTACTGCTCAAACTGGGCTGAAGCACACGGACTGCTCAGTGCCAGGAGCTGGGGCTGAAAAACTTTTTTCTCCAAGAGGAAAATGAAAGGGAAGTTATCTTCACTGCCTGCTCTTCTCAGAGTGCAGAGAAAGAATTATACAGAATTTTACAAGGCCCCCACAAGGTTCTGTCAGAAAAGTGTGAGGGGCAATAAACATTTCCTGGACTTTAAAAAATAACAGCAATAGTTATTTCAAGAACACAACTGTCATTTCATTTGAACTATTAAACATGCATTAATATTATAACAGTATGTCAAATATCTCAAATATGTCCTCAATAGAGAATAAAAATACACACTACATAAAGCCCATAATCCATCTAAGTACCATACTAGGCCAGGGAGATATTCTGGGTTCAGCTTTCAAATGACTTGTACCAAAATACAAAACCAAGACAATGCCAACTAAAAATTTATTCAAGGCATCAACAACTAACAAAAATTGCAAAAATAAAATAATTGTGAAGTTGGACTATGTTGCATGTGATGGCCAAACCCTGAACACTGCCCTAAGGGCTGTGGGATTATGAGAGTCTGCACAGTGGGAGTATTTACCAGGAACTGCTGCTCCTTGAAAAGATGAAAGCTGAAGTCCAGTTGACAAATCTCTAGTAAGAAGGTATTTGTGATTTCCTTGGATATGCGTAGAATTCCACATTGGGTTGCTTCCAGCATATACGAATTTTCCATGAGGAAAAACAAACCCTCAAATCAATGCACTACTTTTCCTCAGTGCCAGGAACTATTTTTAGGTTATGCTGTCACACCACAAATTGATAGGACAAACTTTCAAAGGCCAGCCCTGCATTATGCCATTGCTTTTTAGTAAAGCTCCTAGCACTGGCCTTGCTGTGTCTTTGCTAATAGAGTTAATAATTCCTTTTGAGTCAAGTTCATTTAAGTTTTCTGGCAGTTTTACATTGTGCTTTTCACATTTAGGAAGAAGTCAGCTTACAAAAATAAGTGTAACCTGCATATGCTAAAATTGGGAGGGAAAAAAAAAAAAAAAAAGTCTTACTGGAAGAAAAAACACCTCCCAAAAGCAGCCACCTCCAGCTCCATGACCCTTCAGCAGTGTCCTACTTCGCTGCCTGCAGTCTGAGCAGTCCCTACACACACACTTCAACTGGTGGGGGAAATCTTGGTGGTTATCTTCTAGAGTCATCAAGATGCTAGCTCTTTTCAGTCCCTGACACTGACCACAGTTTAGAGGTGAAATCAGACAGGATCACTATATCAGCTCAGTGGGACTTCGGTGTAACATGATTTTCCCCGTAATCAGTTTTCCTGAATGTCTTCCTCACAAAATGGTAATTTTAAGATTGACATCAATAAAGAGTATTGACCATACAAGAACTAATATTATCCATGAATAGGGTAGCACAAACGACCACAAGCAGGCCAATATACTAAATAAATCCTTGGCAATAATCCCACTGCCAAGACAGGCTTAATTTGTTTAAAATTACCCAGGAAGAGGTGCTGTCAACCAGCCTTGCCATGGCTCTGTAAACAACATATACATTAATGATGCTGCTGGGAAAGGAGCAGCAAAATTATCCATTATCAGACAATTGCTGAGATGCTGGAATACTTGAAGCCTTCTACAGAAATAGCCTCTTGAGAATAAATAGCTGGAAACAAGAACAGTATCAGAGCAAAATCAAAATCAAAATAGAAGAGAATTAGAGCCTGCTAACATAACCTTATGAGGAAGAGTCCATTACAGCATAATGATAAATGCAGGTATTTTCATTAGTCATTTCAAAACTAGACAAACTCTTTATTCTCATTATTATTTTCTGTCTCTGACGCTGGAAATGGCCTTAGGGCGAATCAGCTTGTACTATGATTTAAGATTAGAAATTTTTACAAACATAAATAAAAATAACCAACCGAGAAAGACATAAAATCCAGCAGACATCCAAAAAAATCCCCAAAGATGCATTTTTGAAATAAATTTTCATCCGGAAATGAAAATCACTAGAGTCTACAAAAAGTATGTCACTGACTTACCAGGCCTTGTAGGGTACTCTAAGTACCTAATAACAGAAAGCTGCTTTGGTGAGGTAGCAAGGAAACAGGCCTTTACCTTGGTGACCTCGAGCAATAAAAGGCAAGATGGCCTTGTTACAAAACAGAGAACATTACATTCTGCTACCTTTTTAGGTCCTCCAAGGATGGCCAATGTAATATTATGGGGTTCACTTTAAGGCTTATTAACTATCACGTAGCAATAAAGTGCATTATGGTTACTAAGTGCTTTCCCCAAGGTGGTTACAGCTCCACAGAATAAGAAGTGGTCATTTTTGCAATTTAAAACCCCAACTACACAACATATTCATGGAGCTGTAGCAGTTAAACCTGATGTAAACAGGTCGACTGATTAGGTGTGAAGGTTTCTCAAAGATGCCAGACCTGTTTCTAAATCAATTTTATTATTTTAAACCTGATGAAAACAGACTCAAATGCATATCCCTGATATAATTTCATGTTCATATGAACAGTGGATGACAGGATGCAGATGACAGGTTGCCACTCACTAGATTCCATCACATTTCCAACCTCAAAGCAGTGTGGTAAACTACCAGGAACACCAACCAACCAACCCAACAAGCATCATCAGACTTTATCTGCCAAGGGCAGGGGGAGAGGGTGTTCAATTTTCAGTGATTATAGTTTCATCAGCAGAAAAAGAAAAAAAAAAAACAACAAGCCTACCAAACTGAAGAGGACTACCAAAAATAGGCTTTGTTCTACAGAATAAGCACATACCTCACTGTGTTGTGTATTTCTTATGCCCCACTGGTGCCAGTATACCCACTGAAATGAGAGACAAGTGAAATCATAGTGGTTTTTGTTTCACTGTTCAGCACAAAAAAGAAAAATATGTTAAAAATCTATTAACTGAGAGATTAAAGTTCCACCAGGAGTTAACTGAAGGAAGTCATCATGCATTTAACTGGCTCTTCTTCCTCCTAGGTGATTTCATCACCCAACCTCCTGAGGGGGAAGAGGATCCAGGGGGATCTCTAGGGTGAAAACTGACCCCTGGGAACACCTACCAACCAGGTAAAGCAGGCTTCATAAACTCCTCCAAATCATCAGTGTGTCTCAGCGCAAGCTTGCTATGATTTAGAACTGTTTTATAAACACAAGCTTCATTACAATTGTCATACGTTTGGTATTTTCTAAACAGTAAACAGGAACAGAGAAAATCTAGCTGATGAAGTCAGTGCCTACACGTATCAACACAGCCTTAGATAAGAATGTTCTGAAATAAATAGCATCCAAAGCTGCTGCATGTGCCACTGCTTCAATAAGAAGTTATTGCTGTGTCATAACTGTGTCAAAAAAAGAAATCACAAAAATATCGAGGCAATGTTTACAAGTTGCATGATTACTTTAAAGGTAATTATTTAGCTAGAACACATGACTTATTTCCCTATGAAAGGCTCTCTACTTAACTGGATTAACACACTATTGATAGCTAAATTCCACTGCCAGAGGCTACTGTCAAGTCATCATTTCCAGAACAAACCTATAAGCTATTTTCTTTATCCTGTGTGCAACTATTACACCAAGCTCATCATGAATTCGTTCCCAAAGTGCTCTAAAAAAACTGCTGCAAAGAACATTCAAGAGATGCATGCCACAGGATTACCTGTTCTAATGAAATTACACCATACATCAGTCACAGGTTGGAAGGCTAAATATGTTTAGCAGCCAACCAAGAACCTCACACCTGATTTTTAACTTTTTTTTTTTCCTGTTCAATTTTGATGCTGTGAAAATTGACTATTGCCTGGAACTCAATTCTCATATGTTTTCCAGGGAAAGCAAATCCAGCTCTGCATTCTCAGCAAATACTTCTCATGAAAATGTTTACATTTTTCTTATCAAAAGCAACCCGCAGGTATGTGCACTCACTTTCTCCACCCATTTCTCAGCACACACAATACACAGGTTCTACACAGAGATGTGAGATAGGAAAGAACAGAATTAACCTTCTTCAAGACAACCTTTCCTGCACAAAGCTGCATTCAGGGTAATGCCACTGGAAAATGTGCCCCATCCTTTGCAGAGCCCTCACCCTCACATTTCTGTGGGATGCTAACACAGAGGTAAACAAGGAAAAGCAACTTCTGACCTCTCTGCTTTCATGGAATCATCAAGAACCACGTCAGTACAAGCAGAATCCTCCTTTTTTTTAAAATCTCTTTCCCATTTGCAGCATCTAACTAAAATCAAAAAGAAACTGAAAAAAAAAAAAACCCTGAAAGTGGCGTCATAGTTTGTCGCTACTGTACTTCACATAAAGGGAATTTATTTTAAAGTGAGGCTCAGCAACAGGAACAAAAACAATAAAAAAACCTAACTGGTTCCAAACTGGGGAATTTTGAAGTCTAGCTTCCTTCCTCGTCTCCCAACAACACTCTCTGTTTCCTGATGTTGATAATGGGTGGGAGACAGAGCACAGACCTTCCTAATGAAGGGCCCCAAACACCCCTAGAAGGGCCAAAGGGGAATCACCCAAAAGGTTAAAGTACACAGGGAACACAAGCCAAAGAAAACACGTTTGTTACGTGGACAGGCCAGCGTGCTGGGAAAGCAAGTTACAGTCTCCTCGTGCTGTACTGGCAGAAAGGGCTACCCCACTGTAGTGACACGGGACTGCTTGGAAAATGTCACCCATCCTTCCAACACCATTTTCCCTGCTTTCCTGGGCTCTTGTCTGCCTCAGCAACATCAGCAGCCACTGATCACATTTCAAAGCGCTGGTCACTCATGCAATAAAATTGCCTGTTGCACCACACAGCAGCTCCTCATCAGGACCTTTTCACACAACAAATACAGAACCTACTGCATAGAACAGAACTGGACTGGCCAGAAGTATAGTATGTCATGAATCCAAGAAAATAAAAAAGGGGAGAGAAAAGAAGCAGCAAAAACTACCTTTAATGTGCTACAGAGACTGGACACTGACTGCTGCATCTTTGAGTTTACATTCTTCAATAAGTTATTAGAGACAGCCCTCTGCCTCATCCCATCTTTTACTGAAAGGGTTATGTTTGATGCAGGAAAATAATGAGACTGAGCATAGGAAAATTCCCCCTTTACAAAGGAAACTATATTGTAATGACATCTAGGTCTACTTGAGATACATTTGTTGATCATAGAAATGTGCATCAAGTACTTATTTTTGTTATTTTAAAACAGATCTAAAACATTACCCATCATGCCATTGTCATTATGCAACAAATACATTTGTTGATCATAGAAATGTGCATCAAGTACTTATTTTTATTATTTTAAAACAGATCTAAAACATTACCCATAAGCATGCCATTGTCATTATGCAAATTATACAAATCAGGTTTCAAAGCACGACAAATTTTTTGCAGTTTTCTTAGACAAGCCACACCTGAGTCCAATAAAGCAAAAAAGACCACAGCTAATAAAAAAGAAAAAACAAATCGGAAACTTAGTCTGATTTCAAATGGAAAGCACAAAAATTAAAATATTTCCCTTAAAATCCAGTTTAAATTAAAAGCTAAGTTCGACAAAAAATAAAAAAAGGCTGTGTTAAACCACATCATAAATTAACACCTAGGGTATTAATCCCTTTCAGCTACCACTTCTCTAGTAACATGTCACAGTTCAGTCAATGTATATTAAAAAAAAAATAATAATAACTGTTGTACAAGAGATTTAAAAGAAAAAAAAATATGTTTTGACTTGCAAAAGAAAATATTGTTAATTGCACCCAGTCCCTCTCCAGTGACTCCCACCCCTCCTGCGCACTGGAATTCCAGCGTGCCACGGCCCAGGAGCGTGGGAAGGGTCCCATTGCGTAAGATGTTATTAAGGCAGCAAAGCCTGGCTGCTTAACTGCAGATACTTAAATACTCAAAATAATTACACAGATTAGCCAGCCACTGCAGCCAGAGCGCTGCCGACCTGGAGCAGCAGGGAGCTGTTCCAGCACACCCTCTCCAGGTGCATTCCGGGTGAGCTGGGAGATGCTGACCCCTGGGTGCTTAGCAGGAGGCAGAACAGGACTGACCTCCACTCCTGCTAGACCCACACGATTCCAAGTGATGGAAGAATTCCCCAAGCACAGAACTAATCCTGCTACATCAACAAGGTAAATGTGACTCCCACTGAAGTTAATTTACAGGCATAAAGTACTTTTCCTTCCTGCTCAAGCCGCTGCAGCGTTACAGGACAGTGCTTAGGAGAAATATGTGAAGAATCCCACATTACATTATTTCAGATGTCAAGCATTGAAGCGTATTTTAGAACAATCTGGGCTGATTTTAATTTTTCAGCTATTTACTCATAGGCTCAGACCTACAGAAGTTTGGCACAAGATACTACATACTAGTTAAAGCAAGCAAGACATTATAAAGTATTTGTTTCTTCAGGGGATGATTAAAAACCCAACCAAAGGATGTAAGAGAATAAAAATTAAACACAGCACTACTCTGCTCTGAGGAGGCCATCTTTTAAGTACAGGTGTATTCAGCTCCAGTTATCTCTGAGCATGCACTCCCTTCCCGCTCCCCAGTACATTTTTTTGGGTGGGGATTTCTTTTGCTTTTGGGGGTTTGTGGCTTTTTTCTCGGTTGGTTTGGTTGCTGGGTGGAGGGTTTTTCGTTTGCCTTTGTAGGGGTATGGCTCCTTTGGCTTGTTTTTTTTAAATAAAGTTCCCTGCCCTGTCTGCAGAGTTTTTTGTTCCTCTTGCAGTGGCAGTGCCATGAGAAGCAAGCGTTGAGCAATGAGCTGGAGAGAGAACTAAGAACACGGGCTCTTAGTCAACATCAGGAAACTATTTCCACTTCAGAAGTCAGGAAGCTTTTCGCACTTGTGCCACATTCTGCTGAAGACGAGAATCTGCTGTCATGGCACACAAATGTAAACAAACCTATCAACAACCACTGGACTTAATTATACTTTGCTGTGGCTGTTTCTTCAAATTTGCACTACTGCTCTTCCCAGACAACAATGAACAACCCTCAATCTCTGTTTTGTTTTCTATAGCATACAAAGGCAACACAAGTGTTATTGAGTTAGTCCAGAGCTATGCACACACTGACTTGCCAAATAGCTACTGCAAAACAGCAAGGACAAGTACCAACTCCTTCCTTTGCACCCTGCAGGAGTCACTTTGAATCTTCCCGCTACTCTGCAGCTGCTGTTCGTACCTCTGGCACTGGCACCTTGGGGATTTTCATCTCCTGTCAGATTTGGGTTGGAGTACTCCAAGGTTCAGTGGTACTGGGACAAAGGCACACTTTATGCACTTTAATCAGACAAAAAAAAAGCTCAGAGGTCAGCTCTCAAGTTTTTCCAAAAATCCCCACTAGATTACACCCATCCAGCAAACATCAGATTTCTTACTGCAGGAGTTTCTTGCACTACCCATTTCAGATGTGCAAGTGCAGGTCACCAAGTGCCCCATCCAACAAGCTGATCACAGCCCATTTTCAAAACAGGTGCTCTTGCCTGTGCTCACAGCTCAACCACTGCAAAGTTAGAGGTGCAGCATACAGAGAAATTTCAGAAAGTTATCTGTAACCATTCTCTCATGAAAAGCTCAAAACATTTGAAGAATCTTTAAGAGGATCTAAATGGACACTGTCTCATGCAGAAGAAAATTTCAGCTATGTCACTGTAACTTAAAAATTGCAGAATGAATCCACTGCAGTGACTGCCATTAAACCACCCATACTTTTTGATTTGCTAAAACACACTGACCTGTGTACTGCCTTTCACCTCAAAGCATGTAAATCACATGCTTGACAAAATGTTAAGTTTGTCTCACAAAGGAAAGAGCCGTCTCTTAAGGCACAGCCACAAGCTAAAAAAAGAAAAAAAAGGGAAATGTTTGAAAATATCTTTCTAACCTTAGAAAGCAAAGCTAAAATCAAAGCACAACAGCACGGAGAAACAAGTCGTTACATCCAATTTCATGCATATTTAAAATACAATAGCCATGCAACTCATGACCAAGAAGGACTGAGAGCATGCATGTGTGCAATACTCAGTGGCGGGATGTACAAATAAACCAACACCATGTAAAGCAGCTCTCTGCCACACTTCAGCAACCACAAACGAGCACACAAGATTTCCAAGAGGTACACATTTTGTCACACAGTCTCTGGCTCCCCAGAGCATCCTCAGCCTGGCCCCCACCATCAGAAACACGTGGAAACTCAAAACAAGGGCTATGCTGAAACTTGGAAATTGCAGGTATCTTGTGCCTGGAGAGAGAACAGCACTAATTGTAAAGTGATTAACTTCTATTAGAATTTTTGTTGTGTCAGTAAAGGAGAGGGAAGGGCTGAGGTTGCTGTAATGCATTTGGCATTCCACATTCATAGAACACCACCTCCTTTGAAATGGTGACATTGATACAGAATCTGTATCTTGGGGGAATGTGACCTACATACATTGGTTAAAGTGGGTGAAGGGGTATTTCATTGGCATTATTTCAGACAAGTCTGCAGGAGAAAGTCAGTGCTCTCACATAAGCTCAGTCCTCTGGATACACAGAATGAAAATGCTAAAGTGTTAAAAAATACCTGCAGAACAGGAAACCACGTATGAGCATGACCTCTATCCAATTTAGTAAATTAAATATTAGACTAAGTTTGGGGGATTTTCTATGGGGATTTTTGAAAGAGTTTTGAATGAGTTAGTGACAGGACCTCTGAGGTTTTAGATGATGGGGTTTATTTTCTTATCTTCTACACAGGCAAGAAGGCACATCTCACAAGTGGTTCAGAAGGTCACAAGACCCCTAGTTACAAGACATTTTAAGGAGTTATTGACCAATAAAACACTGCCAACAAGGATATTTATGTTTTTGACCCAATCCTTAAATATTTCACCTTATAGACCAATGCTACAGTGCAAGCTTTCTTAGCCAATCCTGTTATGACACACAAACCCACAGTGCTGCATTCTAAACTCCTGGTTTACCTCTGGAACTACTTTTATTTCAAACTCTAAAACTCCAAACTTTCCTCCATTTAACGTATCTCTACTTCAAACTATAAATTCACATTCTGGCTTCTAACATCTACGTTTAGAAGCCTTTTCCAAGGTCTCAGATCAAATCCTGTGTTTAATTCTAAGCTTTGGCTTACAAGCCCAAAGTTCTAAGAATTCCTTGCATTTCAGATTCCAACATTTCTCTTTTAATTTTATACCAGATACCTCTATGTTAGAACAGAGTCAGCAGGGAGTCATTTGATTATATTTTTTCACAGTCTAATAATGATTCTATGGACAGACACATGAAGGAGAAAAGGTGCTTTCTATACATCGATGCTTAATAATCATAACCTCAGAGGAAGTGGTGTGTAGAGAGATTAAGCAGAACAAAATTAGTGCTAATTTGTCTTAGGCAATCCTGAAGTTGCTCTTTCAGGAAGGCAACTACATGGCTACAAATTGAATATGCCAAATGACACATGGCACCATTCCACAAGCAACCAGCCCTGTGGGACAGTCATTCTGTAGGCAGGGTGGAGTACTGGGGCACTAATGACACAAGCTAATTCCTAATTATCCTGCTATGTAATACCCTGCAGGGTTGCAGGGTTTTTCCCTTGGTAATTATCAGTTAGTTTCCTAACCTTTTTTTTGGTAGGCTTTTAGCAGCTTAACAACTGCTGTCTATATTAAACACTACATCAAATAGGAAAATTACATAAAGCAAGAAAACACTAGGGATGCAAGTGGTGTTGGTCAGAAAAAAAAGGTCACTGTCAGCTCAGTAAGAGAAGACTCACAGTTCATAGCAGGGCCAAGACACCAGTTAAAAACCAGTAAAAATAAACTTGAGAACCAGTGAAGCACTCCTTGTTTTTTAGTGCCTCTCCCTGCAGAAGTTACACAGCACAGTAGGACAGACATCAACTACAGAGCTGTCCCAGCTACTCTGTGTGCACAGGAAAACTTTCAATTTAAGAATACTTTCTTACTGGAAACTGTTGAAATAATTCAAGGCTATATGAAAACCAAAGCAGTCAGCAGCCATACCATATAATCTACAAATTACATCCTCCCGTTCTGCTTTCCAGCTCCTGTTACCAAAAACGCTGAGGCCCTCTGCTCTCCTTCTAGCTGCTTTTCCAGGGAGGTGAAGTGTCCAAAATCAGCTGCATCTCCACACAATGCTGAGCCAGCATGACAATGGAATGTGTCCAGAGAAAGGCAACAAAGCTGGCGAAGGACCTGGAACATAAACCCTATGAGGAGCAGCTGAGAGAGCTGGGGGTGCTTAGCCTGGAGAAGAGGTTTAGGGGAGACATTGTATTCTTTGCATTCTTGAAGAATACTTCAAGATATTAAAAACACTCAAAAAAATATGTGTAGACATACAGCATAATTTATATTAAAAAAAACCCCCAACTAGATCTTGACTGGATGGCAAGCAGTGAAAGAGTGAAAAAATCAGGAGCTCAAAAATTTAAATATTAACTGGGGTTTGAAAAAAAGGCACGAAGAACAACATCCAAATACTATTAGTGTGAACATCGCTTTTGCCAGCATATCTTTTTGGCAAGTATCAAGTGCTAGTACTGATCTATGACCTACAGCACACCCTAACAGTTTTTCATTTGATAAAACAACAGTAATATGCATTTTAAAAGCTTCATATAGTTTTATATTTATACAAAGCCCCGTATATGAGTGAGGTGATGCCTGCAGTTTTTCAAAGAAGCCATGAAATGCACATATTTGAAAGTTTTCAGGGAATTAAGTTTTACTGAGAGAAAGTAACAAAAATAATGGTAAAATCTGTTTCACTTCAATTCCTAGACTCAATTTGGGGCAATTAAAATACATTTAAAATTCACATTAGTTTTGAATCTTCAACATTAAAAAAGCTTTTGTGCACTACACTTGAAACAATGAAGTGTACTCTTGTGAAAGACTTCATTGTGAAGTATTAGTGGTTTAGACATTTTGAATACTTAAAGAATCACTACAAAGGTAAGACCCTATCTGACCAAACACCCAGGAAGGTATTCAAAATACTAATGAAAATTCAAGAGTGCAATTCTGAAAAAAAGTAACCACATAAAGAGATGATATTTTGCAAGAGACTGCTGCACTGTCCTGGGACAACTGAAACATCCTTGGTATTTACAAAGGGGGAAATGTTCTTAAGGTAACATCATAGTGTCAAAATGCAACTGCTTGAAAATCTTATCTGTGAAATGCTTTTGGCTTGTTTCTCCCAGCCCTCTAATCCCATTTCACTTGTTAGAAGCTGTTTCATTAACAGTCAGAAAACAAACCACTTCAAAACATTAGCTAGCACTGTAGGACCAAGGACCTTCAAATATACAGAATAAAATTTAACAGTCCAGATATTTCAGGCAATTTATATTCATACAAACTTGAATTCTATTTAATTACATCCCAAAGAGTTATTTGTGTCCTGGACACCAATATCACTTTCCAATCGGTGCCTGAATTCACAAGAGGTTTCTTCTCTTGTCTTGTCAGTGTTTTGTTTTTTAATTCCCTAGTTTTTATTGCTGGTTTTGGTCTGGCTCCATGTGAGTGTTCAGTGCCCTCAACATGCTCACATATCCATCTGTACTTGCTCAACCTGCTTGGCTTTCCAGTCAACAGACTTCCAACACGTCTGCTCCATCCTCTTCACTCCTGGTGGAAGCCCTGGATGCAGAAGGAGCCTCCACTCACAGAACACCTCTCCCCTGAAGCCAAGGATGCCAGGTGGAAAAAATGGACTGGAGCAGAGGCTTGGCTTTCCACCACCTCGATTCACATCCAGTACTACCTGCTCTTACACCAGGAAAGCCATATTCTCACAAGGAATTTGTCACAATATTTACAAATATTAGCATTTACAAATGGTAGCGCTGCAGCTAGCACTGATGTTTTCTGTGAGATATCTGATACAGCCACGCTCACGTACGCACAGATGTACGAGGAACAGATCTTCCTGACTTAAGTATCAGTGCAGTGAAAAAAAAAAAAAAAGATCACATTTCAGTAGATAAATTTAATGTGTGAAAAATAAAAGCTGCTTCCCAAAACTTCAGCTGTGGCAAACAGGTCTATCATTCAACCTCAGCAAAAATGAAATCTGCAAGAACCAAGAGCTCCTTTGCCTTGAAAATCATGAAAGAATTTCCCTTCTGTTAAACTGAAGCAAACTAAAGGCTAAGTGAGCCCTCATCTGAACTCTGATTTAC
Source organism: Anomalospiza imberbis (assembly GCF_031753505.1). Lineage (NCBI taxonomy): Eukaryota > Metazoa > Chordata > Aves > Passeriformes > Viduidae > Anomalospiza > Anomalospiza imberbis. Next base: position 59,918,798 of record NC_089686.1, read on the forward strand.
ATTGTTGCTCCAGCCACCATGATTAACTTGAAATCTGGGCTGACATTACTAGAACCTCCAGCAGGTACATGGTACCTTCAAATGCTCCATGTGTTATCCCAGGTTATGTTGCTCAGAAAATCTCTAGCTCAGGAAAAAACCCAATATGAAGGCAGGAGGACATTTCATCCACTCCCATCCCCATGATTCTCCAGTGGGTCTTCAGAAATGATTTAAAAAAAAACCAAAAAACTTGCAAAATTACAGTAACCTTGACACTGTTTTCTACAGAATTAAAAAAAAAATCCCAATCATGAAACCAAAACCCCACACCATTAAAAAAAAATCTACTCATTTTCTGCTTCTGTGAACAGAGAATAATGTTATTAGAGACCACGTTAATGTTGACTAGAAAATAATGAAAGAATTGAAAATACATTTGTTATCAAATAGCTTCATAAACATGAAGTCATGATGAGCCAAGACTGCCACTCCTGGATGATACTCGTAATGGTTTGTGTTCGGCCCTATTAATCATCAGGCAGAAGTTTAAAAGGGGAATTCAATAAAACAATTAATGAACAGTATGCAAAAACTACAAACAAAGTCTTGCCAAATCAATAAAACAATTTGTTCACAGAGACAAGCCACAAAGACTTATCTTGACATTAAGTTCCGTTTGCTCCGATAAGGAAATAAACCAGCAGCCTCAGCTCTGCGACATTAAAGAGGGGAGAAAAAACTGTGAAGTGTCCCAATTCACTTGTACCAGCAATTCCTTACATTATCAGGACTCTCTTCTATATATCCCTGACAGTAACCATGCGCACAGCAGAGCAGCTGACTTTGAACAGGCTGACCTTGAGCAAGCCAACAACCTCAGCAGCATGTACTTCTGGCTTATTTCACTGCAGCAGCGAAACAGCCTCACCATCTATAGAAGTCTACCGTTTCTGGCCACCACCCCTGACTATTTTAAGATATCCCAATACACTTCAGTGATGCACAGTTCAAAGTGATAGAATAACATCTGCTAGCATGTTGAAGTGGAAGTTGTTTACAGAGGCATTTTTAGCTTGTTCTCGCACCACACTTCCCAAACTGACAAAAAAATCAATTGATTAACAGAGCTTTGCTTCTCATTTAAATGCATCAATCCCAAATTTAATAAACACTGAGCAAGAATTTTAGGCATTGTGAAAGGAGAAAAAACCCCAAAACACCCCACTCTAGATAAAGCTCATTTAGAAGCTTCAAGTATGCGACAGCAACGGGTGAACTTGAAAAGGCAGCAGCTTCCTGAGATGTCAGTTTTGCACAAGTTCTCCCCTTGCTCACTACTTCAAAGAAAAGCTGCTTTAAGAGAGATATACAGGTTTTTGTATATATAGGTTTTTAACTGCTATCTGAAACATACAGAAGGTGTATGCTGATCTGATATTAGGGGAAGATAATTGTCTGCTCGGATACAAACGTTGTGTCACTGGGTCATAACAACCCATCCTGCTGACAAGCCCAACCTGCAGAGAGAAAACATTCAATTCCCAAAAGCCACTCCAGGGAGAGTCACTGTCACTGTTCTCAGGGGTCCCTGGAGTGACAAGGACCATGTCTAACCAAGTTACAAAGGCCAGGGAGAAAACAAGCCTCTCTGGGAATTTATGGCCATGAGAATGTTTTTTTTTCCTAATTTTGAAGGATTGCATGTAAGAAAGGAGAACAAGGAGTCAAGTAAATTGCATAAATTTGAGGGGGGAAGAAACCAGCATAAGCTGATGGTGGTTTATTCTGAAACTTAGCATGAATCTGCAAAAGTCATAAATAAAAAGCTGTCCTGCTGCAATAGTGTCAGAGCATGCACAGAGCCCTCACTGAGCCCAGCTCAGGGGTAGTAATTAAACCACACAGCTCAACTACTTTATTCTTCTTCCAAAGCCCTTTAAAACAGAAGAGCCCATATCAGACCAAATCGCTCTTTGAGCTGCAGCAGAACTGACTGGGCAAGTGAAAACAGTGTCGTGACCACAAAACACAATTATTATCACTTTTCCTCTGTCCTCTCTGATCTCCATGGGAGAGAAGGGTAAGAGAAGGAGAGGGGGAAAAGCCTGCTCTCAGCCACCAGGAACACATCCAACAGCAATTTTTTCCATCTCTCTGAGCGCCGTTACAACACTATTGACATTTGGCATTTTGTCTGGAACGAGTCTGTTGATTAGCCACTACCCTTAGTTGGAAGGCTGGAGGGAGAATATCACTGTCCAGTTCTGGAATGGGGTGACTGCACTGAGTGCATCTACTCACATCACTTGCTTTTCCTTATGAGTGCACTGCTCAATACCCGGGATCGTATTTTACTGCTGTCACCAGTGGAACAGAAAAACATTTCTGAGCTACGAGCATCTCTTACTAACCAGACACCTTCCATTCTGCCACACCACTGCAGCTGCCCAGCAGCCTATGGGGTCCAGCTGGTGCCCAGTTTAATGTGGAGATCACTTATATTGCTTCCCACTCCCTTTGTTTTCCCAATGAATCTGGCTACGCTAAAGAACAGTTTGCCTGCAGACCCCTGGATGACCAAAGGAACATCCTTTGGATGGGAAACCAAGGCCTTATCATGCCTCAGGTTTCAGCTTTTGTATTTCTCATATTCTGTGCTGCTTTAATGTGTGGGTCTGGGCTTCACACAAGGGGATGGTGAGCTCTCTGCACAGAGCAGGGAGACAAAACAATTCCTGCTCCAGCTGGGGACCAAGGACAAATGACCCAAATCTCAGCCCAGGAGCACCAACAACGTGGGCTGGAGAGAGAAAAACAAGCAGGATGGGACTGCATGGGCTAAAGCTGGAATGGGACAGTGAACTCCAAGGTGCAAATGGACCAAAACTTTAAAAAATGTGAGACTTCATGACTGGTCGTCCATTTTGTGACAATTTTGGGTTCACCTGGAGTGTAGGCCTGGCTGGGCTCTTGTACTGCCCAAGGTGGATCCATTGAGGAATCCTAATAAATACCTATTTTATTCTTTAGCTCTGCCTAGCCTCTGTTCTAGGTCAGCCTTCACAAGGCATCACTTATCCTCAAAACACATTTTCAGTCAAGCTTCCAGCTGCACTCTACCAGCAATATAATTGGACTCAGCACAAAGGAGATGATGTTTTCCTTGGAGACAGGAGGTGAAATAACCATGGAGGCAGCTACAGGGGCTGATGATGAGCCACTGTTGAAGTCCCTTTGGGGGCTGTGCTGCAGGAGCCTGCAATGAAGCAGCACACTCACTCCCACGCCTGCAATGGCTCCTGTCACATCCACAGTATTACAGGGACTTTATGAATGATGAGTTTGGTAAGCTTTACTGAAGACTCGTTCTCAAAATCCCCTCAGGAAGACAACCCAAATTAAATCAATACCAAGGTGATTCCCCTTGAAAAAAAAACTGAGCAGTAATTCCCTGAAGAGTCACCTCTGAGCGCCATACACTGAGAAGGCCACTGCTTCCCATGGCAGCAGAAAGGAAGGTAACCTGAAGCAGATGGGCAGCACCACCCTGACCATTTCACTCGGCCCCTCTTGGCAGCTACTGCTAATTGCAGGCAGCCATTCTGAAGCCTCTCTTCTCACACCTGCTTTCCCAAAATGCATCGCACCTCAGGAAAGAGGCAAAACAAAGGAAAATGACTTCCAGAGAGAGGAACACCATGCCCTGGGAAAACTTTCTGCCTCGCCAGATGAGCACAAGAGACCAGGCTCAGAAACAGATGTTTTGATTCTCCTCCTCCACAGCCTGCACTGCTTTCCATTTGGGATGCAACACTCCCCTCCTCATGATTTGGGGCACAGTTGACCAAAAGGACAGCAACACACTCCTCATACCATTTCCATAAATGACAAAAGCTTGATCACCTCCACTGTACGTAAGGGTATTTTCTTTTGAAAATGTACACACTGCTTAGTTATTTACCTCCTTAGATCACTCATAAAAGGTCAGCAGTCTTAATGTGTGAGGCCAGAAGCAGAAAAGGGCTTCAAATACCACATCTCTCTAGTCCACAGCTATTAAAATCCAGACCAGCATAAAAAGAGCATGTAAGCACAGACACTGCCTTTCAGGGAAAGAGCATTGAGAATAACATCTGATCTTTAAAACAAATAAAAAATCATCTCTGACTTCAGACAGTGTATCGTAGCTAGTATTTATTCACAGCCATACTCAACAATTTCTAGCAATGTAACAAACAGGAGCTTCCAAAAGGCAACAAAATGTCAAAATCTATTTTTCACACTTCTTTTAACCAGTTTCTTCTTATTTTCTCTTTGCTTGACAAAGCTGATACAGAAACCGGAAAACATCAAATCATTATCACTCCATACAGCCTGTCTCAATTTTTCTGCTTGCTTATACCCTTTTAAAATTCAGTTCGTTTCACTTGGTTTCACTTGTTTAGGACCTCTCCTCATACAAAAGTGCCCCAATATCTCCAACAGTCACCATTAGGTCACCTCTCCTTCTGCTATAGGCCAAGGTAAGCCAGCCCATTATCCATTCACCTGGCTAAATAATGTTCCCCTCCTTAAGTCCTAATCCTCTTATTACTCATTTTTCCAACTCATTACTCACTTCCTCTTACAGAATCAAAATAGTGACACTAGAATTCAAAATAAATGCCCTAACACTGGACTTTGGGGCATTCTCCATTCTCATGATCATCAGTTCCCTATGGTCCCAGGAATAAAAAAACAGAAGCAATGACCAGACTGGGAAAAAAAAAATCACCAAGAAACAACCTTTTCTCTTTATTCAGTTTCGTAAAACTTGTTTCAACATGTCATAGTCAAACAGGTCAAACCTGCACTACACCACTCCCAGGCTCTTCTAATACAAAAAACATTTAAGTACAGTTATATTTTATATATAACTGCTCCTTATTTGATTGACCAAAAACACCATCTCTCTTAAAATAAATGCCACCTCAATACAAGATATTCTCTGAAGGCCCTTCTCATTCTTCTGTAAGACTTTTCACTTCAAATTTCCCCAGCATCACCTATTTTAAAACCTTTTCAATCAGATCCCTATTTTCTGCTATTATTTACACAAGTCTGGTGCTTCCAATGGAGCAAAAAAGAAATTCTGAGGAATTGCCAGGCTACACAAAGTTAGTTTGAATCACACAACTGGTAGAGAGCTACACATCCGTGATGAAATCCAGCATGCGGAAAACCTGTTCAGAAGTAAAAACTTCTGTTCAAAGTAATTTTGAAGTATAGTTGTTTGGGTTTTTTTCCCAAAATTATCTCAACCAATACTTATATATTTTTAAAAAATTTCAGTAGATGGACCCTAACCATTTTTCTTCTTTTTACATCCTTTTTATTTTCAAACATTTCTGACTTAGATGCTACTTTATAGAAGGATTAATAAACTATACAAAACAAAGAATATGATCTACTAAAACCTGAATATTTACAAAGCACTTAAGCACAACTTACTAACTAGGAAATTTTAGGTGCACATGCCATGAGTCCGTACCATTCAACATCACTGAGGCAAGACAAGGACATGCACCCACAAATCTTATCTTATTCCTGGGGGATGTTATTTTGAATAAACACCCACAGGGATCCCCACTTACTCACGTGTGAGTGCAATACAAGCATGTAAAATGCCTGCCCAAATGGACCTGCCCAAACCCATAAGCATGCCAGAATTCTACTGAGAGCTGCAAAGCAACATCAAGCCAAGTAAAACACAACTACAGCTACTGTATTTTTATGTAGGCAACTAAAAAAGAATGGTATCTTGTCTATTGAGCCATCTGGAACAGGAAAAGAAATGCTGGAAGCAGTTACTTGAGGCTGAAGTACTACAATAGGACCACCCAGCCTGGCTGTCCACAGCCTTCCCTCTGTCAGTTCTTGGGGAGAAAGGAGTGAAAAATAGCAATAATTCACAATAACATGCAATTGCTTCAATAAATAAAAAAGCCAAAACAGGTAGGGAAATATTCTCAGACTATGCACCTTGAGTATCTGCTGGATGATGATTCTGCACAAACCAGCTAAAGGTAAGACCTTTGCACTTGTCTAGAGCCTCTCAGAATTCCTGCCATCTTTGCAAGCCTGGCCTGATTTGTCCCGAGAGGCTCAAAACCACAGTGTCCCAAGTGGTGTACAGCTTTTACACCAAAATGAACTCCTAAGTTACTTAACTTTTTATTCCCTCTCATCTCTATTTTTGTATAACATGAACATGCATCAATCCATAACGTTTCCCAATTTAGTTTTCTGTTGATGAACTTCACGAAGTTTTTAAATCCTCTGCTGCAGTTTGCAATTAAGTAATAGAGAATGCAGGTGATGAATCAGAATATTTTATGTGAGCACTGTACAAGAAGAATTCTTGTTTACAAGCTACAGGCAAAATATAGATTCCTCTGGCATGAACTCCAATCACTAATTTCATCAAGCCTAGAATTGCAGAGCACAAGATTTCATTTCCAGCATGAATAGCTGTAAAATATTTAAAATTTTCTTCCAAGCACTCATTGTCCTAGTTTACTAGCTTCTTACTCAATCAGCAGACAGGCAATACACAGCACATACTACTGCCAATGATGCAAAGCAGAACTGAAAAAGATCTTCAATTAAGACAAGTTTAGTTTATAAGGAAAACAAAATGACTAAATATTGATAATTTTTAAGTGTCAGGCAGACTGGGTAACTATTCAAAGAAAGTTTAAAAAAAATAACCGAACAAAACTATCGAAAATACAAATCCTTTTTCAGGCAAAAGTAGAATGTAACCATATACCAAAATCACTTTAAACACCCTTCTGGTATCTGGTATGCATTTAGGCATCCTATCACTCCCTAACTCCATAAGTTTACTGAACTCCACAGCTGCTGAAGGCACTCAGTCAGAATGGAGTTTCTAAGAACTAGGGAAAATATTTACAAGTGCTGGAGAAAAACACAGGCATTTATATAATCTTTGGCAACAGGATATAGAAACATGGCACTTCTAGGACACTGTCCAGCTGCTTACAGGAAAAAAAATCCATCCTGTTAGGAAAGCTGGAAAGACATCCTAAACAAGCAAGTGAAAGATAATTTTTTGTTCCTTTTCCTTTTGAACAGTCTCAGAGGTCTCAAAATAACAGTAAGTGATGACTTCAAGCAGCAACACAAAAAAGAAAACACTATAAAAACATTCAAAGGAAGAATTCACATTCAAAATGGAAACCGACTACAGAATTTTCACATTCCTAGATGGTTTTATCTTTTCCAAATTATTCTTACTAGTTACCTGGAGGAGCCATTATTTAAGCCATTAACTTTAAGGAATGCTAAAGCCTTGTTCTGTAACAGGTAAAAAAACCAAAGTAAAAGACACCTACCTGTAATACCGAGATTGTAAGTAAGTTGAACAAATAGTCTTTGATACGTGGCTGGCAGACCCAAAGTCTATGACTTTGACCCGGTAAGGCTGCCGAACAGGATCCACCAACATAATGTTCTCTGGTTTGAGGTCAGCATGGATTAAACCCAGACTTTTTAGTTTTTTCAGTGCAGTGGCCACCTGTTGCAGAATAGGCCTTATTACTTTCAGTTGCAGAGGGCTGAACTTGTTTTGTTTCAGGAAGTCATACAAATTCTGTTCCAACATCTCAAAAACCAGACAAGTATGGTTACGATGCTGAAAGCATTCATAGGCTCTCACAAAGTTAAATTCATCAGCATTTTCAGTGCTTAGCCTCGCTAAGATGCTCACTTCTATCTGCCCTTGGCGCACGTACGAAGGATGATTCTTCAGGATTTTGATGGCCACAATCTCATTCGTCCCCCTTTTCCAGCACTTGACTACTTGTCCAAAGGTCCCTCGTCCCAGGAAATCAAGAACCTCGTAGGTGTTTTTCACCGAGCACAACACCTCGTGCTGCACCAGCTGGTAATCCCCGTCCCCGCCGGTACCGCCCTGCTTGGACGCCGCGGCCGTGGCCACCACCGTCACCGGGTTGGCCACGCCGGTCTGCAGCATTGCAGGCAGGATGGACAGCTCGTCAACGATCTGCATCGTGCTGCTCTGGCTCTCCAGCTCCTCACTCTTACGCTTCAATCCACATCGCTGGGCTCCTTCCAGGATATCCGACCGGCTTCCCTGCGTCCCGGCCCGAGGGGCCTCCAGCTGAGGTTGCTGCGCCCACACTGCCAACGCTTTTGTAGCACCTGCAGTATTTTTTAAAGCAACAGCATTTGACTGCAACCAAAAGCTCTGTCCTCGAGGTCTGTCAAATGGGTTTTTAGTCTGAAAGAAAGTACTAACCCTGTGGGGAGAAATTCCAAAGTTTTTACCATTCACATAGATTTGCGGGTAGGTTCTTTCGTGGTACACACAACTGCTTGGCTCTAGTTTGAGTTTCTTCACACTACAAAAGGCACTTGACTGGGTTTGATAAACATATGGTGGATAGACCAAGACTTGTGAGGCCATACCTACAAGGGGGAGAGGAAAAGAAAAACAAGTGAAAATTGTGCACATTCCCAAGCTTTCCAAGCAGCTGCTACTTCTAAAAGAAAAATCACAACACAATTATGTTCTCCAAATGAGCTGGTCTGAAGTTGTTTTATATTTCATTTCTTTTGGCAGAACAAGGCCCTCACGCTTTACCAGTGCCCACAGGAGGACTTTAGCAGCAGCAGGTTACTGCAGTTAAGTGCTTCAGCTGGTTGCACAGGACTGAGACAGGCTGCAGCAGAGCACTACATGGCATTTTTCAAATGGGGGTCCTACCTTTGTGCTACTGAAGTCAACTTTCATTTAAAACCTCCCACCATTTCTACACACAAAAGTAGCACAGTGTTCAGTAACCCAACTGAAAAACCTATTCAAATGTTTAGCAACCATGACATAAAATAACTCAGAAGTTCTAAATTGTGAGTCAACGCTACCTGTTACACAAGGTATCCAACCTATTCATTGTAAACACCAGCAGCCTGCCGAGAACGGACAAATGTCACAACTGCCACAGATCAAAGAATTTCACTGGGATGAAAATGAAAGTGATCAAGCCATGTGATGGGGCCCAAAATAACTCAGGGGGCATGGGTATGTACACATAAACAACGACAAGGTTCCAGTAACTTACGATGTACAGTAACCTAATCCAGCCACGGAAGGCAGGTGCTTTCCCTGAGTTCTGTTCCACCCCGCTGCAGAAATTCGTGTATCAGTGACAGAGCCATGGGGGTAGAGGCACTGAGTTTACCTTCCAGGTGTCCTCTATGCACTGACCCAGTGTCCCCTTCCAGGCCTGTCAAACAGCAGCCCTAAACTCGTCTGTCATGTAGTTAAGCTAAATACAAAGAAAAAGGCTCTGGGTGGACCCCAGTGTAACTACAAGGTTTCAGGGAAGTTATGGTTTATAGCAGTCTGATCAGCTCCCAGAGACAAATTCAATACAATAATACCTTAATTAGATCACTTAATCATACCAAGCACATGAAAATTCTGGTAATAGGTATTTAAATTGCAGATGAGTCACATAAAACTTGAGCTAGACATTGCAGTGACTCTGATCAAATGAAAACTAACCAAAAGCACAGCATAATTATTCTGAAGCTGTGATTTGATTTATGCAAATGAACATTGAGATATCTTAAGAGCAATTAAAATAATCATACCAACACCTCAGTTTAGAATCCTCTAATGGGTTTTGTCCCAGCTGCAGAAGGAAACTTCAAAGCCCTCTCCTTCCCAAAGCCGTTTTCTCAGAGCCAGACAATGTAGAAAGCTGGAGACAGCCAGGAAACAGCTGGGCTCTCCTGCCACCAAACATGATGGGACTGCCACTGGCCTCCTGCCCCACACCAAGGATTTAACACTAACTACTAACCTCAAAACACAGGAAAAAAATCCCCAAGCTCTTGACTTCTCTCCTAAATAACCTGCCCCATTTACAAGGTGTATAAGCATTATTATTGACCGTGAGATCTAACTGCCTTTTCTATCGTAACTAAATTTAAATAAATCACTTATCCTGATCATATTATTCAGATATCCAAAAATCAGCCCTCATGACTGCCCCAGAGAACACGTACATCCAAGCCCCCCTGGAGCTTCCAGTGGTACCTGCACAATGCAAGCCAAGCCAAACCTTCTATCAGCACCTTACTATTCCTCCAGTTCTGGGATGTCTCGAATACCACATCTGCCAAAGACACTAAAATATCAAAATAATGTTTGGGTGTTTTCTTCTTGAAACCTTTTTGAGGTTCCCACTAAAAAATACTCTGCTTGCTTGTTCATCCCAATCCCATCACTTTTTGACACACATGTGCATGAAACAAGTAAGATGCTCAAGCTCAAAAAGCATTTACACTTCAGAAGCAAAGAAACGTCTCAAGGACACAGCTAGTGTGTTATCCCAGTTTGCTGACAGGGGGGTTCAGAAACAAATCCAAATGCTGGGCAGGCCCAGAGGCACAGCCACCCCACAAAACCCCTGGGCAGGAAGAGGTCCTATGCACCTCCAGGCAGGAGGGAGTGGGGACACCTGGCCCCACAGGTGACAATCTGGCCAAGCTGCAGCAGCCCCAGCAGGTCCATTTGCCATGACCTAATAGCAAAAATCCTGCTCCCTTGAACTTCTGGAGAAGGTATTTCCCTGTGTAAGCTTGTCATCAAAGCTGAGGGCACTAGATGATGACAATAAGTATTTTGAAAAAACTACACTGAAATTAAGGATGCTTTTGGAAGACAGGACAGTCCAGCATGAGGAGAACCAGAGGAACCAGAGGCCCACTCAAATCCTCACCTGAGCCTGTGAGGACCACTGGCATTCAAAGAGGTGTACATTTTACAGAGCTCATGCTGTTCAAACCAGTCCAGAAGGTCTAGAGGAACACAGACCCAGCTTCCTCTTCAACATTAATTTCAGCTGGATAAGAAAAACTAGACTATCACTTTTTGAGGCTAGTGTGTTTCTTACAGGCCTAACTCCACAACCCTGAACTCCAACCACAGTAACAGCTCTGTTTGCAGATAAGAAGTGTTTACTGAGTTATTACAAGAACATTTTAGCAACTCAAAAAAAAAAAAGAAAAAAACCTAAAAAAAAAAAGAAAATTGACCATTAAACAGAAGAGATAACATGCCCTGGAAGAACAACCTTTGATATAATCATTACAGACTGAACTAATAAAATAAAATTTTACTCCAGACAAATAAAAATACACTTGTACAATCATCTAATTTCTTACCTTCCCCTAAACACTTCTTCATTACTCCCATCATTTTTGCTTGTCTTTTTCTAAACATACACTTCTAGATGCCAATGTCACTTGGAGTAGCCACAGTATCTTCACATAACCAGTGAATCCTGTGAAACAGGCACATAAACCCCTGCAGCATCCTACACCTGAGGCTGCTTAAAGACCTCTGCCACACACCCACAGTGCTCAGAAGGCATTTCAGACAGAGGCACACTCTACCCAACATATATGCAATGAAATCCATCTGAACAGCATGGAATTATCCAATACAACCAGCTGTTGGAGGCCTTTGGCTTTGAGAACCTAAGCTGATAAACAGAACTGATTTCCCCCCAGCCAGATGAAAACAAACCCCCACAGACAGCAGAGCTGCACAACAAACCTTGAAGTGAAAGGGAAAATACCACAACACCCTCTACTGTAACAGCACTGCTGTGTTGTAAGGGGTTTTTTGATGGTTCGGGCTTGTGGGGTTTTTTGTGGTTGGGGATGGTTTGTTTTTTTGGTTCTGTTTTTCTTACTGGGTTGATTTGTTTGTGGGGTTTGGAAGCTTTTTTTAAAGTATTTTGAGGTATTTGGATTACAATACAATCCTATGGACAGCTACACCTGAAAGAATAGAGTTACTGTGTTGCAGGTTTTTTGTTGCCCTTTTTTTTTTTAGCCAGGACTCCCAGCAAAAGAAAATAATACACAGCACGTTTTCACCTAGCAGAGAGTGGATCTTTCTTTTCCCCTGTCAGAAAACATTTCACTGAGTTCATACACCTTTCTGCATACTTGCTAATGAGACTGCTCCTGCTTCCTCATACAAACTGAAGCTGGTCAGACTACACCCACATTAATAAACCCAGCAGCACAGTAAAAGAGGGATGTTTAGAGCCAAACAAGCAGTGCTAAAGGAAAGAAAAATCTTCTGTGCTCATTTCAGGGAGGTTACTTGAGCCAGAAAACATCTTCCAGTTAAATTTAATTTAAAATAAAAACCAAACAAAACTACAAGAGCCCTCCAGGACACAAACCAAAGCACAGTAAGCAAAACTGAAAAGTGCAATTCCCAGGTGGCATTACCACAGGCAGCCTCGGAGTAACTTCCCACTTCAGTTTTAGTCTCAGAGAAGTTGCCCCACATTGCCACAGATATATTTTTAAGCCCTCTTCTCCTTCCCCAAGAGCAAGGAAAGTGTAACAACCTCTCACTCCAGCACAGTACCTGCTCCTGGGCAGCAGAACACACAAGCTGAATTTGGCTCTGGAGTTCTCCAGCTTGTATTCTCCAGTTGGAGGTTGCTGCATCCCACCTCACTGCTAGTGAATGCTGCAGGGAATGTGCATGAGAAAGGCTGTCCCAAAACACCTGTCAACTGTTAGCACCTCTAGAAAGGCTTCCTTCAAAGGAACCAGTCTTCTTGGTTTGAAGCAGAGAGAACTGGGAAAACTTGGCTTATTAAACATGAAACCATACAAAACATGCGACTTCTGACCCGAGTTAAGGCTGTGAATTCTGGGCTCCTGAAAAAAGTATGAACAAAGCAACGATGCAATCATATTTCATCTGAGTAAATACATTGTTTATTTCTTTAAATAAATTAACTAATATGTTTTCACAAAGTAATGTCAGTGGACAGGAGGCACTTCAGGTTGTCCCCCCACAGCCAAGGTTCTCTCTACAGAAACTGAGCAGGGAACCACGCAGATGCGTCTCAGCAAAATGAGGCACCTCTGGTTAACATCTTGAGTGTAACAATGCTCTCTACTTCTCAAAATCACGTCTCCAGCCTTCTCGGGCTAGGCAAAGCCAGCACCACCACCGACTTGGCAGACTGCGAGAACCTGCAGCAGCACAGGCTGCTCCAGGCCTGAGCACCATTAATAATTAACTGTACAGTGACATTTCCACATGACTGAGTGGGGGGGTGTGTGGCACAGTAACTGGTTAATAAGGCCACTGCAGGGGAGCTCCGGAGAAATGGTCACACTGCTCCCTTGATTTATCTGCACAATCCACAGCTCCTTCCCCCTGCCCCAGCAGGGCAGTCACCCTGCTGCTCCTGGTAGTGAATTCCCAGCAGGCAAAGCCCAGCCAGAGGCAGCCACCTAATAACAGAGTTAAACTGTAATCCAAGAAAACTTGTTTTCCAACTGCTTTCAGGCCTCCGTGGGCAAAAACCACCTCCAGAACTCTCACATCCTCCTCGCAGTGCAGCTGGGCATCGAGGCAGGCTTTCTAAACACTCAGTAACTTCCAGCAAATGCACAACTTGAGCAGTGGCACTTATGAAATGGTTTGTTTACATTATGCATCACTTTGGAAACGCTGTAAGGATACCAACTGTCATTTTTTCCAGGTAAAACAATTGTTCTTTTCGTATTAGGTGCCACCCAACTTCAAGTTATTCAGCAAATACAAAGCTGCATTAGCTGCCCTCTCTTTCCACACAGATGGAAGTTCATTACCAGTAGTAGCAGCACCTCCACGTTATTGTTTATTTTGGATACGTAGCTGAACAAGCTGTTCTGATGCAAGTACTTTCATACCCCCACGACCTGCTCACCCTGAGGAATTCCCTCACTCCAGCTGGACAATTAATAACAAAGCACCAGCAATTGAGGTTTCATGCAATTTCTATGGGAAAACATATTCACAGAGAGTGCAAAGTGTCCAGAAAGACAAGCCCAGGGAGTCCCACCCTCTGGCCACATCAAAACCAGCTCTGAGCAGACTTGTGACCCACAGAAGGGAGAGAGCAGAGCAAAGGAGAAAGCACCAAATTGTTCCAGGTAACTTGTGCCCTATAAATGGTTTCCTCACACAAGGACAGAGGCAATTCTGGATACAAACTGCCCAGGCACACACAGAGAGCCAGGAGATGCAGGAGCAGCTGATGATACCTCACCAAAGAAAGCAACACCCAGTTCTGGGGCAGCAACCAGAGCAGCAGTTTAATGACAAAAAGAATCATTACCATTCCCGACTAAAACCCGTGTTTCAGAGCTCAGGGATTTTGGCCCATGGCTCACCAGGAGCATTCAGCTGAGCCAACACAGCCTTTGCCCAACATGAAACCTCAGTCCTGCACAGGTCCAGGCTGAAAGGCCAAAGGTTGGCTCCAAGTTTGAGAGAGTTTTAGTGGGAAGCAAAGGATGCAGTGACCAATTCTGCCTTGTAGAACGTAGTTACTAACCACCAAAAAAAAATAAAAGTTACAGGCTGGTTTAGGTCTGTGCAACAGTGGAGATATTTTTAATCAGACACCACGGATGTTGCTCTGATAGCAGAAATTGAAAATATCAGTTGGTTTAAGTGCGATACAAACCAGTCTCAAATGCACCATTGTGTCGATCCTTGGAAACAGAACTGACGCCATACACTGAGCACAAACATATTTTACATAAAATAACAGAGTGGACTGCTATGACTCAACACTGCCACAGCACCAGCAGCAGTACTCAAGAACACAATTGCTTTATTCAGATTTTCCACGAATATCAAAAGCTCAGTCTTGTGATACCAATATGACTGCAATCATAGCTAAAAAGATAAATGAAACAGTACTCAAAGCATTTCTTTTTCTTCTGGGCAAGCTGGAAAGCGAGCACAAGCAGTGCAGCATTGGCCAGCAGCCCCCAGTGAGAACATGCCCTCCAAATGAGAATGTGCCACCATCAACATAAACAGCACAGTTCCACCAGCCAGGGCTTCACCAGCCTAATCTCTTCTTTTAGAAGACTAATTCTTTTTGAACCTGGAAACAGTATGCACTCTCAAATAAAAGTCTCTAACAGTGAGAGCCCACACCTCCTGCAGGAGAGAAGGGCTGAAGGATCCATTCAAACCACTGCTACTGTCTGCCACCCTTCAAGGCAGCAGGAGGGACTGAGGCAGGGCGCTTTTTTCCATTGCCCTAAGTATTTCCAAAAGATTTTGCCACTGTCTCTAAAGCACAAATAAAATTTGATAGAGAGGATTAGCCCAAACTGCCTGTTGGTATATCACGTGTTCAAATGCCCCTGCATTAAAAAAAAAAAAAAAAAAAAATCCTTCTTAGTCCTTTCTTATTTTGAGTCATTTTACATTTGTGCAATTACTTAATTTTGCATTTTTTAGAATGCTGGGCTTTTGTTAGAACTAGAAATGGATCAACCCATCCAAGGAATTTATTTTTGAAATTTCATTTTAGAATAGCTCTAGACAATACCAAAAGCAGCTCCTGTAAGAATACACATCTAGATGTTTGTTGCCACCTCACAGAATGTAAGGCAGCACATGTGCATGCATATGAAGGGTCCTACTTCCATAGAGTCCATCTAGTCCTCTCAGCTACTCATTGAGGAGGAAATTCACCCAAAATTATCTTCCTCCCTCTCACTAAAAAAGATTTTCACCTGGACAAAAACAAACCAACAAGCAACAAAAAGCAAAGCAAACAAAAACCAAACAAATAAAAAAAAAACCCCCAACAACAACACAAAATTCCCGTTCTCCCTACAGGACCTGCACGTTAAGTCTGCCAGCAGCACACACACAAAAAACCTGTTGAGCTCATTGAGTTTGACCTGCAATGCAAAAATTTGCAAATCAGGCTCTCCTGTACCAAGGAGGTGAATAAAACTTTCCTACACATTGAGAACTACCTGGTAGTAAGTAATATTTGAGTTAAAACTTTGCCCAACTACATGGAAAATCAGTCCCTCTTCCAAGAAGAATGTAATTATCAAGTGGTTAATGAGTTGTCAAGACAGCACACCTATTCAACTTCCTCTGCAACAAAAACATCAGAGTAAATAGGAACGTTAGCCTTTATTTGTTTTAAAACTGACTTAACTGTAAAATAATTAAGGCATCTAATCCCACACAATTATCTTGATTGATCTTTTTCTGCTGCAGTTTTCAGGTCAGTTGCCCCAGCTACATCTAGCAACAACTTTCAAACATATACAGACTAAGGTAAACACACACACACACAGTGTAAACACATGTTTGGAAGGCATTTTTACACATAAACAGAAAAAAAAAACCTCTGTGAAGTCCCAGTATTTTTCCCATCATAAAAATCCATTATTTAAAAGTGGTTTGAATATTCTGCTACTACATAACAGGTGCTTTTCTTTCCTTGTAAGCAACACCATCATGAAAATAGCACTGGTTGCTTGCTGAAAACAGCTGTATAATTGGGCATGGCATTTACTGTAGAACAGTAAAGAAAAAATAGAGGGAAAAGGTGCTTACCACTTCTTTCAGCTTTCTAAGGATGTAGAGAAGCAGTATTTCCTACAGGTAAATATCAGTGCATTAGAAATCCATTCTCTCACAGAATCAGCCTTCTGTCTCCTATTGAATCAATAACTGTAATAACCCATATTATAATGTTTCCCAAAGCCACCAAGGCAAGAAATGTCTCCCCCTCCCCTATGCAAAGAAACTTTCTGATTTAACTACACAGAAAGCATGTGAAAAGAAAGATTATATGCAGCATACAGTCCACTACCTGGGGGCTATAATAATACTGATTAATGTGCATACATTTTGTTTCCATTGTATTCCCTTCCATGTTTAATAATCTTTCCATTGTAGCATAAATAAACTTTTAACAGCCAATCTTGTTTTAATCTTCAGAAGAATGTTTAGACACCTCTGTGACAGAGTTTTAAAAACACATCTAGTCTCAAACAGCGTTTGTCACAAAGAGCTCCCAAAGCATTTCTTGGGAAAACTTCCCACCATGTCCTCTTGCTGGGCGAAGAGCTGACACAGTGCAAAGGAAGAAGCCAGCCCACAGCATCATTACAAAAGCCATAAAGAAAAGCTATTAAAATTACTCTTTAGTATCTCAAGAAAGCTATCCACTCCTATTAGGCTGAATACAAACTAATTCTGTGAATCACAAAATAAGTTGGTATTAAAAGGAAAGAGGAGACAAAGAGCTTTTTTCTCCTCTTAGGAACAAATCTGGTTCCTTCTGAAGGGCTTCACAAGATCTCAAACACCAAAATTCCTGCACTTAACAGATTCAAATGCTGAAGAACAAAGATTATCTCTTCTACCCACATACAATCCCTAGAAATCTTCTCAACTGGAACGCACAGACTGTAGACAAGCAACCAAGCCCAATAGTTAAAAACAAAAAACAAAAACAAAAAGAAAAAGGAAGAATTGAAAGGAAAAGGGTAGGAAGTAGATGACCAAAGTTTCTAGGAAAAACTCAAGGAAGATGTTGACAACATAACGATGCACATCAACAGCTTCAGTTAAAAAGGCAGAAAGGCATCTTACAAGAAACAACTAAAAATCTTCATGGAAATTGTTTAAGTTCCATCAATTGTGCCAACACAGAAAAAACCTGCACCATAGGAAAGAGGAGAAAAAATTAATATATTTTATTCAAACTAGTGGAATTTGGTAAAAGTTAACATAGCACTTTTTTCTAAATGCACGCAAAGGACCAAAACAAAGCAGTAGACATGTTGAGACCGTGGAAACACAAGAAATTAAATGTTTAGTCTATCTACATATGAAAAAGTAAACTACTTTTGTAAAAGTAAATTAATAAAGCCTTAGAAAAAACTGGGTATATAAATATTTTTTATGGATACCTGATACTAGTGCTTACCCTTGTCTTCCAAAGGGAGCTTAGATCACCAGTAAGAAAAACTTCTTTTCCTCCCTTACAAACTTTCTAATGATTCCTGGTATTGAAGTCATTTTCTGTCTGGATTTTTGCCTTTATAGGTGAGCTTCCCCATGCAGCCCCTGAGCACACTAGGTCCCATCCAGTGCAGGCAGGCGCTTGTTTCAGCCCATTCCAGCAGGAACAGGGAGAGGTTCAGGTGTCAGCTGACACGCAGAGACCAGGCCTGCAGGGATCTGGTCACGCTAATAAAAGCAGCAACCATCTCTGCAATGAGGACACCCCAGCCCCACACAAAGCACAGCTGCACCACTTATTGCCATCCCAGCTGAAGCTGCTCTCCTGGCACTTTTTCCTGCCCAGGGACCAGTTTTGCCATCTCACTTCACCACTGCAAGAGGAGGTCAGCACAAAGGCGAGGAGATCCACTTCCATCTCACAGCTGAAGTAAAACTAAAGAAAACTCCTAAAATAACCCAAAGCAGGTTTTCTCAGGTACTGGTGGCTGCTTGCCCCAAGGCAAGCTAATAGCCAAGCTCTGTGATAAAAATCTTGCCTCACCCAGCAAATTAAGCTCCTTGGAAGTTCTGTGTCCTGGTGACACAAAGAGCAGCTGCAGGACAGCAGAGCGAGGTGACCCAGAGCAGCTCAGCCTCCAGAACAGAGGAGAGCACAAGACACTCAGAGCAGTGGATTACGAAATCCAACAGGCCTGGAGAAGTGGCCATGGGCATCTCCAATCATCTCCAAAAGCTCCTCTTTTCAGGGTGTTTATGGGACTCAGCACAGGTATCAGGACCTGGGTTTTCTTGCCCAGTTTTCCAGCACATTCTAAATGGGTGGTTACCACAGCACCACATGTATCCAGCAAGTGATGCTCATACAAATAAAAACAAATTTCCATTTGGCAATAACTGACTTTTTACATTAGAAACGTTATTTGTACTTCATTTGTAATGTGCTTTAAAAAGCACTAAAAAGTTTTCTGGAACTGTTACATTATTTCAGCAAGAATGGAAAGCATGAGTTTAAGATTACTGATTTTAAAGATAGCTTTTTTGATGGGAGTGCCCCTCCTAACATGCAAAAGGAGTTCTCTGTATGTAAGAATCCAATTACTTTTTTAATACTGGGAGTTATTGTAGCTTTGATCATCCTAAAATATAGGAAAATATTTCTTAACGTCTATTTTGTCTTTGGATGTTTGACTGCATCTTCTTTTATTGCTCTGGTTTGGAACTTAGCATTCTCCTGTTATACCCAAATACTGTAGAGCATAAGAGAGCTGGATAAAAGGTGGGAAAAAAGGATTATATTCCTTACTTAGAAAAAGGAATAATTTCCTAACCTTTTTCTAAAAGCATAACATACTATACCAAAAGTTTACATAATGCTGGAACTAATAAATATGTAAAGTTAATATTGGGAGAAGAATTTTGAAATTACACTGACTCCAAGTCTCAGCATAAGGGAAAAAACCAGAACTAAATTACTTGAGTCTACTTGTTTAAAAAACAGTTCAATTATTTGGCCCTTCTTCCTTTTCCAAGCCCAACTGCTACACCAGAGATTAACTCCCTTTTGTCAGAAAGTTACCCACTATTAAAAATGGAGTATTAAAATGCTACAAGGAAAAAAAGTGATATGCCATGAAAAAAAATTTACAAAGATTATCCCCAAACTGCATCTAAAACCAAGACTCACACCAACTCCTGCCATCTTTTTCAACATTCACTATATTGAAATAAAACAACTGAAGAACTGGGGGGGGAGAACCTAGCCTGAAGGAAATACTACGTTATCAAAGTCACCAACTAAAATCCATTTTCACAATTACATGCTGTTCCCCTGCTCACCTGTCACTCAAAGCACAGTGACTCTGAAGAAAAACAAAGGTACAATTTCTCTAAAATTCTGTCAAAGAGGTACAGACTCTAAATTAAAACAGTCTCTAAAGGGGGGCGGGGGAAGCCAAGACCAGGTAACAGGATTTTCCAGGCTTTATCCTTCATTATAGGTTATTCCAGGTTAAACAGAGGGTGCTCACTGCCTGTAGAAGTCAGAAAAGGTAACCCATCACTAACCCATATCACAGCATCAGTTATTTTAGGCTGCTTTAAATAGAGTTACGTGGTCACTTCAGGTGCACTGCACACACAGCAGCGGTCTGGAACATGCTCAGTGCTCATCCTCGCTCCTCTCCCCATGTTTGGTGTTGTGTTCAGCCAGCCACAGTTCTGAAATACAGCTTCAGACACCTAAAGTCCCATCCTATACCTACCCAAAATAAGGAGCTTTTCTTTCAAGATCTGCTAAAGGTAATTCATTATTTTCTACTCCACCTCTGATTGTCAGTGAAGGGATCTCAAGAAATAGAATATTTCAGTGACTTAGGAACTTTGAAAACACAAAATGGTACAAACAAGCTTTTCTGAAGTCTGAAAGGTGGATACTATTTCACAAAATTCAACAGCAAACCCATGACAGAGGAATGGTGGTAGCACCACCGTGACAATTCCACATTTCTTCTTCCCTCAACCAAGGATCGCCAGGTGATTATCAGGCCTGCTCTACCCAACTTGTGCTTCTGTCAGTCAGAGCAGCTTAATTCAGCTGTAATGCTTCTACAGAGCAGATGAAATCATTTTATATATTCCGAAAAGCCAAGGCTGATCTAATAAAAAAAATGTAAGAAGGCCTCTCTGTCCTATGCCTTACTCTCCAAAGTTCTGGGCAGAAGGCAACACTGCCTGCAGGAACTGTTCTGTAAGTGCACAGCACTCGTGTGCCACGACACCCCACGCTGCAACAGCGAAATTTAGCTGCACTAAAAGCAGTTTCTCCTTCTGTATTTAACATTCCTCCAAAATACATGTTCAGCCTCAAATGACAGTGCTGCTCCTGTTACCAACGCTGCTTTTCTCCCCCCTC
The DNA here is from genome assembly GCF_031753505.1 of Anomalospiza imberbis. Taxonomy (NCBI): domain Eukaryota; kingdom Metazoa; phylum Chordata; class Aves; order Passeriformes; family Viduidae; genus Anomalospiza; species Anomalospiza imberbis. The sequence continues at coordinate 59,939,611 of NC_089686.1, forward strand.
ACATACAAGAAAGCCAACTACAAAATTCCCGTTTCAAAACGCACCACTTTGTCAAAAGGGCCTTTGTTGCCACGATCAGCACACTGGCAAAAGGGAAAAATACAAGAAAGAGATCCTATAGGGGTAAGAAGAAAACTACTCTAACAACAGGAAGTGTGCAATGCCTTCAAAGAGGGGTCTCTACACCTCAACACTTGAGCTTGGAAAAACACAGCCTGACATTCCTACACTTCAGGATTGGGGCTTTCACAAGAATTTAGTACAGTTAATTCTGTTCCACCCAGGGGCTGGTGAGCTAACCAGCCCTCTGCCTCTGAAAGTGCTGCTCAGCCTCCCATCCCCTTTAGCAGATGCCATCAATCCCACAGATGCTTTTGGAAAAATCACCTCCAAAACAGCGTTTGTTTTGAAGCAACCGCTGCAAACTGGAGGACACAAGGAGAAAAGCAGCACGTGCAAATTCCAGTATTTCTATCAGTTAGTTCTGAAACATGAGTTGCAAGCTCGGTCTTCCTCCGCACACCCTGTCTTTGTCTCTGCTATCTGGTTATGCAGGAGCCGGTCTCATTTCCCCGATTCCATAGGTAGTTGTTCGAAAGAGAGGAGGGAGGAAACATGCAAACAAAAAAAAAAAAAACCTGAAACAAAGAAAAATCCCAAGTGCCGCAGAGACCCCAGGGCAGGGGCAGCTCCCCGAGCAATTTTTCAATGAAACTTTATTCCAGCTCATGGAATCCATCCAACTACAAACCGCCCCCAAGCCCGGAGAGCCACGCACCACCGCCGCACTCGGAACTGGGAACACCCAGCCGAATTTATCGATTAAAAAAAAAAAAATGAATTCACAAGCACCAGCGGTGCCACACCCTGAGCGAGCAAGTACCAGAGAAGCCCCCAGGAAGAAGTGGAGGGAGTGAAAAGTCCAAGGGCTCTCAACATGCGCTACCATAAAAGGTCCGCGGCAGCGCAGATAAAGCCGGCCCCGCCGCTCCGCCGGGATCAGTTTTCCCCGGTAAGTCCGCGTTAACACTTGGCTCTATTTATTTGCCCATCTCACCACGCCGCTTCGTAATACAGTATTGACCTATTTTCCAGGTGCTTAATTAATCTCTCAGCTGGCTGCCACGCTTGTTAGAGAGGCACTGCGTGTATTTTAAACTTAGTTTATGGAAAGCTCTAGCAAATTAGGGCTGTTACGGAACTATTATGTCAGAAAGTAGGAGCTCGCAGTCCATCCCAGCTTTCCTACTCAATACATCAATCAGAGCCTTAAACTTTTTGCAAACGATGGCATGGGAGGTAATGCGGGGTAGAAAATAAATAACCACAGAAACATGCATTGTTATCAACAACTGCAGCTCTACCTAATGTAATCGTCTCTCATAGTAACAGACTTTCCCACAATTTAAAGACACTAAAATAACTGAAATAAACAAGGCAATACGCAAGTAGGAAGACGCGAAATACACAAGCAGGAAGATGCAAAAAACATAAGGGCGCCACTTAATTTCTGACAAGTATAGCCCTGGAGTCCCAAAAAGTAAGTTAACAAAGAAGGAAACGATCGCAGTTTCTGACATTTTAAGTCAGATGCAACAGTTAGTAACACAAGTATAGCCTCAAAAGAAAGCTCTTCATTATATACGTGTAAGCACATAGCACCGACGACTGAGGGCTTGAGCTAAATAAAAATAATTTTTACAAACTCATCACTATTTCCTACAGCGTTAAACACACGTAAACGCACCTGCCAGCTTTACAACTGATACCACGACGAATCCAGAACAAACCCCGCACAATCCCTGCCGCAACCATTACGGCAAAGCCTCCGGCAAACAAACCCCTCTGTTTTTACAGAGCTCGTTCTTGGGAACTGACCAAATTTTAAAGCGTCCACTTCCTTTCCAGTTGCTGGGAGTGATACCGGCCCTGGGCACCATTTGCCGCCCCAGCTTCCCCCCCAGCGCGGGTTTCTCCTCGGGGGTCAGGGGCGAGGGTCGCGTCCCGCCGGGACTGCCAGGAGCGCCCGCGGCGGCGGCCGAGCAGGACCCGGAGCGGGAGGAGCCGCGGCCGCGCCCGGCGCCGCCCCGGGACCCCCCGCCGCCCGGGCGGCCCCGGCGCTCCATACAAGGCGCAGGAGGAGGCGGCGCGCCCGGAGGGGAGCGGGGCAGCGCCAGCGCCGCCGCCGGGAACCGGCGAGGGGCGGTCACACCTCCCCCGCCGGGCGGCGGCGGCCTCGCCCGGCACCCGGGGCGGCTCGGGGTGGGCGCCTGGCCGCGCCGGGGAACGGGAAACTTCGGGGACGCGGCGGGGCAGGCACCGTCGAGGGCAGCGGGAAGGGGAAGCGGCGCTGCCCGCTCCCCGCCGCCGCGCTCGGCCAGGCCGGCGGCGCTGCCCCGGGCAGGGGGGTCGGGTCCGCGGAGCCCCCCGCGGGCAGGGCGAGAACGCCGCCGGCGGAGGCAGAGACAGCGCCGCTCTCCGCCCGCCGGGGCCGGCCCCGCTCGCCGCCGGCCGCTCACCTTCACGGGTCGGGCCGCGCTGGCGTCCGCGCTGGAGCTGCCGCCGCCGCCCTGGGCATGTCCGGGAGCGCTCCGGGAAGCGCCGCTCCGGCCGGGCTCAGCCGCTCAGCCCCGCCGCTGCTGCCGCCGCCGTCTCGGCCGCTGCCATCTTGTCCTGGCGGCTGCGAGGGAAGAGCCCCAGCTCAGCCCGCTCGACAGACCGGGCCTCCGCCTCATCTTCCCGGGGAGGGACCCAACCCGCCCCCGGCCGCCGCCTCCTCCGCCTCCGCCTCCTCCCGCCTCCGCCCTGCCCGCGGCGGCCTAGCGGCGCCCGCCGCCGCCCATCGCCCCGAGCGGCGGGCCGCGGCCCCGCCGAGCGCTGCGGAGGGGGCGCCGGCCGAGCCCCGCTCCGGCGCTCCCCGGCCCCCGCCCAGCCCGCGGGGCGCAGCCTGCGGAGCGCTCCCGCCGCCCGCCCGCTCCGCCCGGTCCGGCGGCAGCGCCCCCGCCCGGCCCCGCCGCGCAACGCAGCCGCCGCCGCCCCGCGCCCGCCGGCGGCGCTCGGAGCGCGCCCCGCTCCGCGCCCGGCCCCGCTCCGCGCCCGGCCCCGCTCCGCTCCCGGCCCCGCTCCGCGCCCGGCCCCGCTCCGCTCCCCGCTCCGCGCCCGGCCCCGCGCTCCCCGCTCCGCTCCCGGCCCCGCTCCGCGCCCCGCTCCGCGCCCGGCCCCGCGCTCCCCGCTCCGCTCCCGGCCCCGCGCTCCCTTCTCCTGCCCTCCCGCACCGACCGGCCGAGGCAGCTGTACGGCCATCACCGCCCCTGGCAGCAGCTCAGCGGCGGAGCCTTCTCAGCGCCAGCTGACGGTCCCCCCGGGCAGTCCTGGGAGGACCACTTGAGATGCTCCTACCGCGAAAGCTCCTCTCTGCCCGCCCCGGTCTGTTACTGCCTGGAGGAAGGCAACCTCGTGCTTTATCAGGGGTCTCCGAGGAGCACCTGTAAAACCCCTAATAACCCTCCGGTGCTGGCCGTCCCAATCACCACACCCCAAGCGCTGAGCTCTCCCTCCCACCTCGTTAGCTGCCAAATCCCCTAACACTCATTCCCAGATACATAACGTGCGTAACGATGAGCAAAGCGGTGCCAGGACAAAGGCCTGACTCTCAGGAGCCGGAGCTTAGAAGATGACAAGGTGAGAATGAACAGGTGAACTCCCAATTCATTTAAATGAGTGTTGTGGCCTTGTAAGACAAAGAGACTTCCCCAGCCAGCCCTGAAAACAACTGTGAAGCACCAACCTTCCAGATCTGGTCTGACATCCTTCCCTGGCGAGCAGTCCTCGCCACGCTAGCCCGAGCCCATCAGACACACCAGCAGCTCTAGAGGTAACAGGACAGAGCAAATGTATTGACCGGTTTCCATCCTGCGTTACAGTTCAGCATTTTGCCTTGCTCAACTCTTCACAAAACAACAGGATACACCCCCAGTAATATGTCCCCAATATTACACATCACTTAAATATTAGTGGTTTGTAGGACTGGTCAGCTTCTGCAAACAGCATTCTTGACCCGAAATAGTGTTCAGCTGATGTGGGGTGAAAAAGGAATTACTGTTTGCCTATGAAGTATTTAGCCCCAAGATAAATCCTTGGCTACAGCTACAACTGGACATCACATGCTTCTCCACCTCTTGCCAAAAATAACAAAGAATTTCTTTATTTACTTGCACAACTACACGTACTCTGCTATTTTTTCTCACTACTTGTTCCAGTATTTTCAACACGTGTTTGCTTGATTTTAACCTTTATTTAGGACCAATCCTTGTAATAAAGATTGTTAGGATGTGAAGTCAGAATTTGAGTTAATTAATTGGAGAAGCCAGACTTATTGTACGGAAGTGCTGAAACCTAACATTGGATTTACTACCACAGCACCACCAATTTTCAGTCTTGTAAGTAATGAGCCATATAATTTAGGGCTGGGGAAGAAATAGGTGGGTGTCAATGGTAGTAAATTATAGCACTCAAGAGCTGCTCATAACATCTATTGCTTACTAATCTTAGAAATATTAATCAAGCTCCTAAAAAATAACATCCTACAGAGTTATTTCTACACTTTTTGTTAACATATAAATAGACAGTAAATGTTGATAAACATTCTTGTTGATTACTTAACCATACGAAGTCTAAAATGGCTTTTAAAAAAGCACATTAAATATATGCTGATTCAATCCATACTTGATCTGCAAACTTAAATTTGTGTATATCACCCCAAATTTTGATCCACTGATGAGTCTCAACATAATTTTTCCAGCTGCTTTTCAGGATCTATTTCTAGCAAATTTCTCATGTTTTACCATGTACCTTCCTACAGTTTGATAACCAAAACAATCCAAATACAGTTGTAAATTTGAATGATGCCAATCCTCTGCTAACAGGCAAAATGATGAGTCCAGTGCTCCACGGGTACATATGCACAACATTCACCAACTTTCAGAAACAGATTTTAATTTAGATTTAGAAAAGAAGGGGTGACTTTGGGCTCATTGACCTCTCTTATCATACTGTTCTCTCACTGGAGTTTTGGGCTGGTCACGCTGGCTGAATGGCAGCACCTCCTGAAACATCCCGGCACTGTCAGTTCTGTCCTCATGTTCCAGTTTTTGCTAATTAGATCAAGCTAGACTTCCACTCACCTTGCAACAGGAGTATCACCAGCGTGTAATCAAACTCTCAAATCTCTTTGAAACTCCTTCAGTTGCTTTTGTGGAGCACAGCACCCCTCTGCAGACCCATTCTTTCTCCTTATTTCCTTACAAGCTCCCTCAAGAAGCTCCCTTCTTTGGGAGCTGTTTCAGTTAAAGGTTTCCTCAGCGTTGGGACTGAGGGCTGGCCAGAGCCAGTGTGAGCTGGAGTGATGAACCTCCTCTGTCAGTGACTCCTAGGGATTACTTTGGCCACAAAATAGTTTTGAAGTGCCCACAAAGCACAGTAAAACAACATTAGATGTATCAGCGAGCTTTAAACACTCTGATGACCCTTTTTTATCAGAGGTTAAATGTGACTGTGTCAGAAGCCCTCACATGACGTTTTTTGTCACCTGGAAAACAGCCAACACTTCCCTGTCCTAATTTTCTCTTGGAGGGTACATTTGTGCTGGTAGGCAAGGGAGGGGTCAATGTGGAAACTCCTGTTACACCTCTAAGTGCTGCGGACTCCTGATACCGTTTGGAGGGGAGGGTTTTGTTTCAAAGTGCTTAAGTAACTCGGTGGAAGGAGGCCCCGTGTCATTTAGATTCATTTATGAAGCTCAGCACTGAAACACCCCCCCCCCTCCCCGTGGGCTCCTGTTCCTCCTTGTCTCCAAGCCTTTGCAGAGGATAAGCACTGGTTAGGTGTGAGTGCTCTGAGTGGAAAATAAAACCCAGAAGTTAGAAGAAGATACTTCCAACAGATGTAATCTATTATGCAGAAAAAAAGAAATGATCTGAGGACAAACACAGGCTAGAAGCTTTTGGCAGAACACCTACCAATGACATTTTGTGCTATTTTTGTTACCAAAATCCCAAGTGTAGATGCAGACTGAAAATGCTTTGGCTAGAACAATTTGTTTTACTCCTCAAACTGCTACAAGCTATATCATCAAAACACTTTTTACAGCCAGTGTGAGTTGTTCATATCAACTTATGAGTTGCTTGTATCAGCTAGACTCTTAATTTTTGAACAAGCCTGAGTCCTGAATGAGGCTCTGCCATCAGAGGTAAGGACAGGAGAAGGCAAGACCACGGGGCTGTAATTCCATCCAGAAGGCTCAGGATTACACCAATAGCATAGATGCAATTGCACGGAACAGCAAGGCACAGCCCCGGTGCAAAGGGACAGAACTGGCCTCTCCCAACTCTGCTGAGCACTTGAATTTTCCCAGTGATGCCTCTCCGCTGCTGGCACTGAACATCCCATTCAGCAGATCCAGCTCACCCAGCAGGAAAGGCTCTCCTTGGAGCAGGAAAACACTCAGTGACTGTCAGAGCTGACACTAAGAGGAAGGCAGAGTTTTTTCTTGGCACCTGGATGGGAGAGCTGAGTTTCCTGGGTAGAAATTATGAAATCCCAACAACCCAGAAGCTGCCTGGCAACATGTTGTTGTGACCCCTGCAGGTGTCCAGGCCTTCACAGGTGGAACAAGCAAAGATTCCACTTCAATTTTCCTTTTTTTAAAACTTGCAGGCCACAGTATTTAGTCTTTCCCATAGTATTCAATAATTTGTTAAGCAGGGAATTAATTCATGGATTCAATTTATAGGATTTGAAATTACAGTATTTACTGGTTTTCACATTGGCTGAAATATTTTATGCTTACAGTATTTATGCTTCCCAATCAGACATAAGACTGGACAAAATTAAGTATTGTTTTTTCCTCACAATTTCTTATCTAAAGCATTTTAACTGATGTTACTGTCACCTAAGTATGACTTGTATTATGAGAAACAAGCATTTGATATTCTGCATTTGGATCAAAATTTTTCAAGATCCAAATTCCTGTGGAAACATGTAAGAGGGTCAGAGTTAAACTGGTAAAAAGTGCTCTTTTAAAATATAAAGATTTAAATGTACACTTCCCACTGATTACTATCATATTCAGGTAAGCATAGTTCAAAGTTCCCCATCTCCCCTCCCCATAGATATGTCTGCTAGATACATCAAAAATCCAACCTTCTGTTGCTGGGTGTAAATGGAAAATTACTTCCAAATTTAAAGCAAACATACACTTTGCTCCTTTTGCAACAACTGGAAGGTCAGTTGAGAAGCGCTGTGTTTCCTCAATTAAAAACACACAAATTTCTCTATGCATTTTCCACTGAGACATTTGCAAAAATAAGTACAAATTTCACCTTTTATTTCCACTTCATTTTTTGCAGATTTTATGCAGGACTAAAAAAAAAAAAATAAAAACGGACAGGGTGGAGTGGAGGTTGGTGAAAGTATTTGTTTATTGTTTGCTGTTTAACTTACAAATTCAACAGCCTGGCTCCTCTGGAAACAGTTAAAAGCTGCAAAATGCTTTCCATGGGCTCATGGTGCTTTCTGGGGCTTTGTGCCTGCTTGTGCCAATGTTCATTTCAGAAAGACACCACAGGTCCCTGTGCATCCCCCAAGGGATGCATGAGGAGCCATCCACTGGGGCTCTTCCAAAGAAGAAAATCAGATTAAAACATTCTTCAGATTGCCTGTCTTTCTACTTGTTCCTTCCTCAGCCTTTAAAATCCAGCTCCAAGAAGCCTCCTGCACCATCCTGACATTGCTATTTCAAATTCTGCCAGGTAATGGTGGAATTTTCTCTTAGGAAAAAAATTTGCCTAGTAGTTAAAGGTGACTAAAATGGTAATTATTAGAAAATGTGAGAAGGAATCTAAAATCTTTTTGGCTATCACGTGGATAAAAGCTGGCTGACTTGAGATGAAATGCACTCCTCATCCAAACTAAAACACTAATCCCCTAATTTTTCACATCACAGAAAGGCAGAATAACTACACTGTAGAATCATTAACATTGGAAAAGACTTCCAAGATCATCGAATCCAACCTTTAATAGAAGAGTGACGTTTATGTACAGGGCAAAAGGAAAAAAACATAAGTAGAAAAATACAATTAATTTATCTTGAAATTACATAAATACCTACTTGTTCAATTTAGGTTTTGCAGAACTTTTCTCTCCCTCTTTCTTTTTTTTTTTTTTTCAGTTGTTTCTTTTCAACCTTCATGTCCTTTTCAGTGCCATAGTTGTTGAATCAGCTAACTGGGACAACTATAATTTAAAAATATGGCACCCTGCTAATTGTCACAGATGATTTTGCTCAGGGACACTGTGAGATATTTATTTCTCTGCTCATGTTCCTATTACATCAATAGGTGAAGATTTGACAGACGCTTCATTGCTGTGCTTTAAACTATGCAAAGGCCTTGTTCGTATAAACATATTTTCTTTAACAAAGAGTTAAAGAAATGCAATATTTTGTGGGGTGGTTGAAATATCTTTACTGGATCATGTAAATGCTAAGGTGTCATGGTACTGTATTCTTCAGACTGTATTTTCATTTTCAGTCTGATTTTCCTCTCTGTTAGAGCCATAGAAGTCGCTCGTTCCTCACTCATGTTCCATAGGAGATCCACAAGCAAAGGGTCTGTCTTCAGGAAATGTGTCACAATAATGTACATTTCTAGTCTGGCACTGTACATTTCCTTGCATTTTCTTTACAATTTTCATGCAGTCATCAGCCTTTGTGGTGTTTGAGTGTCTTTCACATAAGTGTTTCTAATAATTACATTTTTATGCTCACTCTCTCTAGCAGGAAAAGAATTGGAAGTGATTGTTAGGGTTAACGGATGTTAAATGTGTACAAAAATACAGTATGTTTCTATTTTTGAGGTGTTTGGCAAGGACAAATATATTTTACAATATCTGACTATTACAACATAAAATAGAGAGAACCTGATATAAACTGAGAATGATAATATTCAAGGCAATCAACAAAAAATGAGATAATCCAGTCCCAATTTAATGATAGCCAAACATTGGAAAAAAGTTTACTTTACATAAAAGTTGAAAAAACACTGAAACACTTTTTCTGTGGAGGAGAAAAATTACCTTTTAAAATAAAAAGCGTATTTAAAATTAAAATTCCAGTGACTTTGGGCTAATTTTAAAAATCTTTGATAGCAAATATTGCCATTTTTTCCTGTTGTTTTGAAATAAGCATCAATAAGCACCCGACATTTAGGAATACCCATAGGTACCATGCACTAATGCTGCAATAATTTCATTTTTACAGGTGAGTAATGACTTCTGTCCTCAGTGACTGATACATTGCAAGATCAAGGGCTGCAGACAGATGAAGAGCACAAATGACAGATGTCAGAAGGGCTGCAGACAGATGAAGAAACAAATGCTCCAGCTGACCTCACTTTCCAGAACGCATCATTCCTTCAAATAAACGTCACTAAACACCAGCAGGCAGTCGAATTACAGAATTAAAACATAATCCTGCATTACTCCAGTGAGTTGGTGCTTACTAGCAGTAATGTCTACTGACTGCAGGGAAAATACTGACAGCAACAAAGGTTTCTGGGGCCGTGCTTTTGCAGCGTATTCCAGAGTAAATAGTCTGATTAGCTGGCTGCTGGTCCAGGCTGATGTGGCAAAGAGAAGTTTTATCTTAATACAGAATGTGTCAGCCTCCCCCACGAGCTGCAGCACGCAGGAGGGGAGCCTGCTGTAACTCTGGCAGGCACTGAATCACAGCCAAGCCTATTTTAGAATGAAATGGAAGATGACCTCCTTACCTGGCTCTCTCCAACCTCACTGTGAAAGCACTTGAGGACTGAGCCAGGGCTTTGCTATCAGCAGCTAAAAACAAAACCCAAACTGCACAAAAAGCCCCTTTCTGTCACTGGTCTGTCTGTGGCACAAATCCCTCCTGAGAAGCAGTTTTACCCGAGTCCATGTGCTCGTGGCTCAAAAATGTCCACCTGCACCCTCCCTTAAGAGTTTAATACATCAGCAACTTCTCCATGGGTTTTCCTGCCTTTTAAAAGCAGATATCCTTATTTCTCCCCTCCCCCATGAGACATCCTTAATGAAAACCCAGTTAAAATTATCTTCTAAAGGTTTAAATTACCACATTAGAGACTCTCCTCCCAGAATGAACAACAGAAAAGGCACATTAATTACATGAGTTACGAAAACAGATCAAACCACTTTAAAGAAAAAAAAAAACATTTTCTTCTTTAGCAAAGAACATATTTTCCTATAAATGTGTTTATTCAGAGGTGCAAACGTTCTAATAGAATTCTTACAAAAGTTACAAAACTTGTGCTTAGTTTTTATTTTTCTGTTGCAAACCAGTAACAGCCCAAAATCCGTTCCAAAGGAAAAGGTGATGCTCGGCAGTAGTTAAATGAATTGTTCTGCCCCAGTGAAATACACCGTGTCCCCTGCTGGTAACGAGACACTGGGCAGAAAGTGTTGGCAGCGGGCTGTCACTAGGGCCACAAAGCCCCATCAGCTCTGAGCAATCTCTCCGCAGACAATGCAGGGGAAGATCAGGTAACACTTCTGAGCCATCTGCATCTGCACTTGGTGCTGGTGGTGGTGCTTTGACCTGTAGCATTTTCAGTTTATGTGCACGTCGATAGTAAATATTTTTATTTATATATATAAATATGTGTGTATTTTAATATTTTATTTATATATTTATATTTTATATTTATTTTATATTTAATTTCTATATTTATAAATTTTCATTGACTTTTTTAACACCTCCTCGCTAAGTTAGACGTCAAGCTCATGTTGTTTTCTGACTTACAGACTGTTTTGATTAAACAAATTCAATTTTAAAATGTTTTAGTGTAAATACACAAAAAATACCGTGTCTACCCATGTGACATTTTAATTGGATTTTGTGTGAAGGTAGACAGGAAATCAGCTTGGTTTTATGGCTTTCTCATATTTTGATATAACTACCACTCTCTGCTACTGAAACAGGGAGTACAGCCTTACACATTCACGATCTGATGCTGAAAAAAATGGGATAAATAATAAAATAAAATACATGGGTCATAAATAAAAACATAGCCATAAATAAAAAAATGGTCATAAACATCATGCCGTGCTCAACACCAAAATGAACAGCAATGAGATACAACAGGTGAGAAAATGAAAGGACAGAAACTGCAGAGCACTAAACACTGCCAGTGCCCTGAGAGGACTGAGCCTGGGGAGACTGAACTCGACGTGTGCGTGCAAAGATCCCCACGGCTCCCTCAGAGTCTGGCAGCAGCACTGCAGTGATTTTGCTGGATTTTCCCTCCGAGAGGAGCACAAGGAATGGATGGATTGCCATCAGGACACAGAGGCACGAGGAAGGGCCCACGGCTCCAGTCTCAGATGCCACTTCCACTGAAGCTCTCGAGAAAACTGGAGATCCTTCTATAACTAACTTATTTTTGTCAATGCTACTTGTGACTTAAAAAACACAGTTTCCACCGTTCTAATATATGCACTGAACCTCCAGATCGTTTTCAGTTTTATTTTTCTTTTTCAATACAAACTGCATAGCTCAGAATAAGATAATGAAGTGGTACATGTTACATAAATAGTACATTTGTCAGGGATTGAAGTACTTCCATCCATACCTCTCGTGCCATATCTTACAAAGGAAATTTGTACGCCTATTCCTGACAAAAACAATTTAATATGTCCAAATTACTTTATCCTTTTCCTACCTCAATGACAAAAAGCATCTGTATAGACTTCATTGTTTTTCTATATGCATGCAATAAAATGATTTAAAAATAAAAAATACAAATCTGATAGTACACACATTTTCACCAAAAATATGCTTTATTAATCAATTTTATTTATTATTTAATTACATGCTTGTGGGAGACTGTAATCGATAGTTCCTATTCTGGATAATCCTCAAAATGTGATAAAAGTGCATCCTGTGAGGAAATTTATCACCTGTCACTCAAAAATACTTCACAAAAAATATTTCACAAAAATACCAAGAAGCAGCTGAAGGTAATGGCTAAAAGGGCAAGTGTTAGGGCACAGACTGAAACACCTTGAAATTAAGGCATGAAAAAGAGCAAGAAAAAGCATTATTTAATCAACGGGGATGGGCTTTCAAGCAGCCTGTGTGCAGAGGAGAAGCCACATCATTTCTTTTAAAACACTGATTGTGTTTTAAGGTGTTTATTTTTGAGCACTACTTTGTGGACACAGGTGCAGCCAGTTTTATATCTCTTTTTATTCACTTGTTTATGACTTATGCTTAAGCAGAGATTGCAGAACAGGGAAAGGACGTGCACAGGTCTTGGGAAGCAGCATCCCAGAATGTGGAAGTGGTCTCATTACTTGCAGAAACCCAGGAGGAAATTACTGAATACTCAAGAAGAAAATTTGCACACTGAGTATTTTATTTATTTTCTTATATGTAAGATCAGTGCTGGAATAATAGTAGAAGTTCCATTTTCATTGAAATATCTCCTGATGCTTCATGTGTTGTAACTACTCCATCAAGACCAATCAAAATATTACAATGCTTACATTAAACTATTAATGAGCATTTAGGGGAAATACCCAGAATATCAGTATTAATTTTAATAGATATAGAGACAGCAGTATTTACAAAGTAGCCTAACATATGGACCAGAATTTCACGGTCAGGAGTCCATAATGTAATAAATATAAAGCACAAAGATGGCTTCCAAATGAAATCTTCCAGAGCTTGCTATCCAAGTGTCAGACAAGAGACGACAGATGGATTCAGAGAGAAAAAGAGAAGTGTACAAGGGAAGAGGAGACAACCTTGGCCAGCACTGTAGGGAGCATCATATCAGTGCACCAGCTGCCCACCTGCCTCAGGAGTCCTTATTTCCTGAAGGAAGAAATTTTGCCAGTGCCAGTTTTTATTCATTATCGTAGGACTGCCAACACTTTTTTCCTCCTGAAAGACAAAAACGTGTGTGTCGTGTAAAGCCCGATAAATAGAATGCAAGTCCCACTGAAATCTTCAAAAAGTACATCAGTAGCATGAGTGGGATCAAGATTTTCCTCAGGTATTTTCCATTTCTTCAAGTACTGTCTAGACATGTATTCATACCCCCTCAAAAGCAAGCCCTTGGAGATGACAATTGAATGAGAAAAGTATTAAAAAAACCCCAGACAAACCTGGATTGTTTGTGTGGTTCCACTCATCATTACATTCCATCATAAAGACATGGAAATCAGCTTTTTATAGCCCAGCATGATGACAGCTACTTGACTCCTGAACTTAAAAGCATTATAAATATTTTTGGTTCAACACATGAAATGTAACGATCATATCAACTGTTCTTTACCATTTAAATGCATTTCTTCAGGAGAAGCAAATTCATGTATTATAGCAGAAACTAATAACTATTTCACAGCAGGGTATGAGTACCTTCTCATTCATTTTTTATTAAATAGTTGTATTTGTTACATGTGTGAAAGATTGTTTTAGCTGTTTATATGAGGCTTTTAAGGCAGAATAGCATTCCACTCAGCAGACAATACTGAAAAGCTCTAGTTTAATTCAATAATTAACTTTCTTGTGTTTCATTTCCAAGCACAAAATATTACCTTTAATTAAAAACACAATAGGAAATTGCCTAGTTATCTTGCTCTTTAACAACGTACTTCTTAGTGTAAGGCACTTAAAACTAATTTAATCACTGTCTCTAGCTTTTGCACTAGGTCATACCTAAAAACGAGCTGGTTAACTCATGTCCCTTAAATTAAACTTTATACCTAAGAAAAAAGTGCATCTCCTGGCTTTATTTCTGATCAGTGGTGGAGTATCTTGATGGCAACAACCTGGGCATTTATCCTTTCCCCCTTTCATTTCAGTGAGTGTTATCTCTTATTTTCCACAGTAGCCTCCAAAATGCCTTCTGCTCCAGCAGACTCAGTTCTGTCATTTCTAACAACATTTGCACTTATGTTATTCACAACAACTCTACGTTGCCTTTTGTACCTTGTTACACTCACTAAGTGACTGTGGAATCAAACTTCCTCGTTAAAACATCTTTGGCAAAGCCCCTTTCTGAATCATAATTTTCATTTAGTTTCTATTCAGAGTATAATTTTTAAAGCTTGATGTTTATTAGACAAACAATAATGGAGTTGTGAGGCCTCCAAAGTGATTTATTTTTGAGACCTCTTTCTAACCTTTCAATTTAAATCTTAATTTGAAATTAGTTTAACATGAGAAAGTGAGATCTATTTTTCACTCTAATCCTAAATCAATATTAGCTCAGAAAATTATTCTGTCTGAGCCAGAGAGCATATATTATACCATTAAAAGTAACCTTTTGCAGGGAATATTACTAATGCTGCCTAAAAATAATCCATTTCCACAAATCAGAATGAGAAATACGTGGGGTTTTTTGCACAGACACCTTAAAATAATTTTGTCTCTCCATAATCCTTCTCTGTATACTATTCTTGCTTAATCGATGCTAATGAGTATGTAAAATAAGATGGATAACATATCCCCTAAAATGTTTGCCTTGACAGGTGTAGAAAGGTTCTTCTACCTCAGACACACCAAGACAGCCCACAGAAGGAATTGAGATGAAGTACACTGGAAGAAAATCATGATTTAAATTCAACAGTGTGATTACATAGCAACATGTTGACATTATTTATTACAAAATTATCACAAGGCATCTACAAAATTACAAGGTATCGAAAAAATCATTACACTTTCATGAAATCTTCCCATTGAGTCAAATCAGTCTTTCTTAGTAGAGATCTAGGGTTTAATCAGTATTTCCCAGAAAAGAGTGGCTAACACTGTGAAATTGCTGAACTTAATCTAGATATTAAACCACATAAAACTCACTGAATATTTTGTTTTTTAAGAAAACCTTGCAAATACAATCCCATCCTGGCATAATACACAATTATTGCAAATTGTGTGGTTTGGTTTAAAAAAAAAAATAATTTTTTAAAATTTGCTAAGCTGTTTCCCCTTCCACTGATCATCACTCCCTTATTTTTAAAGCTCTTGAGATGACTTTGTCTCCTGAGGCCCCTGGGACATCCCTGCAGAATTTCCTCTCCCTGATGCAGAGCTAAACCACCCATGGATGTGTCCACAGCAGCTGTGGTGTCACTTCATGGCCCTGATGGTCCCAGGGACACGGGGTAGGACTGAAATCCAGCCAAAGAATCAAAGAGAAACGGTGCTAAAATCAGATTATTCCTCTTGCCATCACAAAGCTTTCCAGGAAATTTGCTTTCCTGCTGAGGGAAATCGTAGTGCTCTGTAGTGGTTTGTGAGGAAGTACAAAATCAGCTGTAGTATCAGCAAGGTGTTCGTTTGCTTTGAATGAGATGGTATTAAATGTTACAAACGTTATGTAATTTTAGCATTATTAAATTTCACTGCATTCAGTGGTTTTTTTATCCTGTATTAACAGCATGCTTCTCCTGGGCTGTATGATTATTGGTTTGTGAGGAAGTACAAAATCAGCTGTAGTATCAGCAAGGTGTTCGTTTGCTTTGAATGAGATAGTAATAAATGTTACAAACGTTATGTAATTTTAGCATTATTAAATTTCACTGCATTCAGTTGTTTTTTTATCCTGTATTAGCAGCATGCTTCTCCTGGGCTGTATGATTTTTTTGCCACTTCCAGAGCCCTCCCTCCCACACACACAAAGGTTCAGACCCTTCCCTTTCTGCTGGTGTGCCGTAATTCCGGCTGGCTCTGGGAACGGTGTTTTGCTCCTGTGCCACCAGATCCTCCAGCACAGGGCTGTGCCAGGGCACACACTGTATTCCATTCCCTGCTGGAATGGCCTCGAGGGGCTTGTCAGACAGGAGCAAACTGGAACAGTTCTCATCTTTCACAGACATCACCCCAAAGGTACCACTCTGTCGCGTGCGTTCCCCTCTTCTCTCTTCCAGCCAGCGTTCTGGTTTGTCTTTTCCTGCAGGTTTTACAAGCAGCTGTGATATTCAATTGATTTTCTATTACAGGGCATTGTATTCTCACAGCTAAGTTTCTACTACAATTCAGATTTATTTTGGTTTGGTCTGGGGACATGACAGAGGTTAACCCAATTCACAGGTCACGTCAGATGAATCATACATGAAAAGTTTCCCAGGTCATTCAAGGTGAAACAGAATTTCAGATGTAATACCCTCTTACAGCAAAAAAAAAAAAAAAAAAAAAAAAAAAAAAAAAAAAAAAAACCAAAAAAAACAAAACCAGTATTCAGGTGACTGCTGAACAAAGATTTGCAATAAAATTCTGAGTAGCAAGGAGTGCTGGAAACAGCACTCTCCCACATTTTGTGCTCCATGCACACAGCAGCCACGAGCCCCGACACGTACAAAGCATTGTCTAACAAAATGAAATCCCAGTGCTGATGAAACTCTGATTACCACCCACTGAAATGCCCAATTCTTCCCATGCCTTTTTGCATATTTCCCCCCCACCCAGCTGGCTGAGCCGTCCTGCTGCAGTCCTGATGTGTCTGCTTGTTAGTCTCTGTCTCTTGGGCAGGGGGTTAAGACTTTTTATTTCCAGTAAGGATTTTTATTTCTTCTCTGTTTTTTCTTATTTCTGAAAAATGGCACATTCTCTAGTTTAAAAGAAGTTTGAGACAGAGTGTGAACACTAATTAGTAAAATGACTTCAACGCATGTACTTTATATTTTTCAAGTATCTTTTACACATTATCAAAAAAAAAAACCCAACCTAGTGGAGATCAACCAACAAAGTCATTCTGTAGTGATGGTACTTGAAAAACCTCTTTTACAGAAATATAATGATGGTTTTGCAATGCCATAAAGAAGAAAAAGAAATTAAAGGTTGCCCAGAAATATCAAAAACATATGCTTTTTATGAAGAGCATACTGCAGAAACCATCTCATCTCCATGAATTAGCATTTGCTCATCCTCATTAACAGACTCATATGCCTGCTTGTCCTGTAACTTAACATTGAAGGCCAAATTATAAAGATGTCACACACCAGTTGCTGAACAGAAATTATCCACATAAAAAGTTAATTTTTTAAAAGACTCTTAAAAGGATGCCAGCATTGATTTGAATTGACTCCAGGCATATCTCTGCTTATTATTGGGAAGGTTGTAAGTTGCACTTACAAGGTTGGAAGTGGCACTTCACTTTGACACAAAAAGGTATGATTCAAAACTGAAATCAGAGTAATAAACTCGGACAGAAAGAAGACATTAATAGGAGCAACCAATGACAAAATAAACTGTAGATCTAAGCTACGGCTTATCAAACCTAAGAGGATTTGCCTAATTAATCCTGTGTTGCACAGTTATCCAAATGGCTTTTCTGCCCAATCCATATTGTTGCTATTCATTACTTACTCTTGGCTTTCTAGAAACAAGAGACATATCACATAGCAAGCTAAACAGTATCACCTATTTTTGAACTGCTTTACTGTACTATCCTGTAAGCAGTTAACTAATGCACTGCAAAAAAAAGCTCCAGAGCTCCAAATGGTTTGTTTGTTTGTTTGTTTGTTTGTTTTGACAAAGGTAACAGTAAGCATTAGTTATTTGGAGAGCAGCATTTGCCTTTAGGAGGGAACATCTTTTTAAGAATAAACTGTGGAAAAAGGACTTTATGTCTGCACGCTTCATGTTTGGGTTTGAATTCACCGAAGAAAATACAAGAAGAGTATTGTCAGTGAAACCCAAATGGCTACAGTTCCAAGGCTGCTCCAATTGATAAATGTAAAATGTCTGACAAAGACGCTTCAGAATGTGGCAGGTGTGTGTCATGTATAGTTTTACTGTCTAAGTAAAGCAAACATATGAAGAGATTAAAAAAATAGATTAAGTGTTTTATAAGCTACTGCTAGCCTACACTAGCCAGCTGAAGGCTTTAAATAATTTAATCCCTTCAGCAACTGCCAGTCCCAACTGCAATGCTGAAACAAGGTCTGAATTCAGTTTGAAACCCAACAGGTGCAGTCTAATACTGCTTCCTTAATTCAGCTACTGATCTATGTTTATGCCGGTAGAGAACAGCATATTCTTAAATCCACCATGGCATTAATTAAATTAGTCTAAGTGCCTCTTGTTTTATCCCATCTTCTACTATCAAATTTACCTCAGACAGTACTCTGTTTCTTTCCCCTCCCCTCCAGAAATGCACTTCATGCCAGATGGAAGACAAAGACTTCTCAAAAAGCTTTTAAAATAGATTTTTCTTTATATACAACTTACAGAAAAACACAAAATTACCAAGGCAGCTAAACAAAAGGAAACATTTAATACTGGTTTTCTTAGCTTAAATTTTAACATTTGAAAGTGGCAGGAGATATGTAAAGTTATCATCAAGCAAAGTCTCCAATGCCATATCACCACTTGTACTCACTCTTTTCTTTGGATAATCCAGGCAACACCTGATGTGCATAAGGTATTTATGATTCTTATATGCTAATTATTTTTTACCAATACTTGCCAGTAGCACAAAATAATGCATATTGACCAAAGCAATAATTCATTAAAAAGAAAAAAAACCAAAACCAAACAAACAAAAAAACCCCAAAAAAACCCAAAAGTAAAAAAAATAAGCAGCATCACTACAAAGTTCCCAGCCATGGTAACAGAGAGGGTTAGAGTTAGAACCCCACCACCTTCCCTCTCTTTCAAATCATGGACTCTTTAACAAACCACAGGGAAATGCTGCTTAGTACACTACTTACAAAGAAATTTAAAGGTTAATCTACATTTTTCTCCAATCACAGAACAAGAGAAGAGGAAAATTCCCACCACCTTCCTTCTTTCACTTTGCCAGGGGAGCTGGAAGATGGGACAATCCAAGGCACAACCTCCTTTCCCTTCCTCACAAACTGGGCCATGCTCACTCTTGGGATGCACACAGAGAGTTTTGTCTCCCAAGAAATTAAGCAGCATGTTTGGCATATGCAAATGAGAGGACAGCATTGTCTTTTAATGCAACCTTCACTCCAAATTTCAGGATGCTTAAGTGGGGAGCCTTTGGAGTAGTAAGGCCAGCTCAGACAGCAGATGACAATTCAATGTCATTCAACCAATCTAGACTATAATAAGCCATGCAAGGGACAAGCAGCCTTCTGAAAATCAAAACAGATTCAATGTACATTAAACAAAAGGTTTTCTTAAATCCCAAGCTGCTCAAAACAGTAATACCTAGCTAAAAAAAAATTGCAAAGATTGTCATCCATAAAAACAATGTCTTGTGATTACAACAAAAAGTTAACTCTGGTACACCAGCACAGACTTGAATTCCCAAAAATTCTACCAGCACATGGACAAACAATAAGTATATTAAAAGCATCTTGGAAATCTTTGACATTTCCATTGTTTTGTATATATTGAATGGAAATTTTAATTACTAATCAACAACTATTCTTTTGATTATGTGAAGCAATACAGGCACCAGCCCTTCTCTGTTTCAAAACTGGATGGATAATGTTGAGGTCTCTCAATTTTATTGACATTGACAACGCGTTCTCTGATCCCAGTTGTACTTCAAAGTACTAAATGAATAAAATTTTGGAGCACAGAACAACCCAAAGGTTCAAAGGCTCTGAATTGGCTCTACCACTTAGTTTATACAAGCCTGAAATTTAAAATTCAGTTTCAAAACCATCTATTCCAGGATTTTGGCTTTTGAAAGAAGGAAAAGACAGGAGGGAGGAAATTTACAAAAGACATTGTAGGAAGGCTCAGCAGTGATTATAACTGTATTCTATCAACAAAGCCCAGTTTTTCAGAACTCCAAATAACTGTGAAGAAACTTACAATATTTAGTCTATATGATTTTATTACTGTAAAAAATGTTTTTACATTAATAATTTTTAGTTATGTGAATAATCACTGCCTAATAATTCCCCACATAATCTTCTGGGATTAAGTTTGCAGTATCAGAGCTTTCTTAAGTATTTAATGACTATTATGCTCAAGAAAATGCCAACCCAGAGCCCCTTGGCATTGCAGTCGTAAAATACTGTACTACCCCATGGAGTTTTGGGGCAAAAGTAGTGCTTCTACAAAGACCTGCACTCCCAGAGACAGTTGGTACAATAATGTGGGTGAAAGCAAGATATAGACCTGTAAACTAAAGTCAGACATCTTAAAGACCTCAAAATAACAATAAGTACTGGGTTAGTTTAAATTCCAGTCTTTGTGTTTTTAAAGCTCACTACTTTGGTTTTGTTTTCTAAAACAGTTGCTCAAGAAAATCTATATTAACTGAACTTATTTTTGAAGACCAGCAGGATTTTAAAGAAAAACCAAAACCAAACCAAACCAGCTACACTGAAATGAGGAGAGACTCCTAAGACCTGCCACTTGGATAGAAGGCATTGCAGCTCCTCCCTTCTGTGTCTTGTAGAGATTTAATGGGGAATTAAATCATCTTGGTCCTCTTGCCTATTCCCTTCCTGGCAACATTTGTCCCCAGGTGGACATACCTAGCTGGAGAAATTAGTGCATTTTTTCTTGCTTACTTGCTGTGTGAAGGGTACACGACGCTCTTGGTGGCTCTTACACTGCCTGCTGCACAAAACCCAGGCAGAGTCCGCCCTTTCATCGAAAGCAATGCTCCAAATCTGCTTTATTTTGTTCATCTGTCTGCAGCACAGTCCTGGTACACAACAGAAAACAATGCTACTTGCTAGAGGCAAGCAGGATTCCAAAGACACAGCCTAATTTTTCCTCCAAGTTCTGCCAATGCACAGCACAGAGGCTGCCAAATTATCCTGGTGCCGTGGTGTGTGTTTGTGACCAAAACAGCTCCCATGCAGGCTGCTTTGCCACACTGCACAATAATGTAAATATCCTTCTATTGCACCAGGGCTACTCCATGAAATCCATTGTCTTATCTAATGTGGAACTGGTTAGTGGCAGGAGGATACTTCAGTTTTCACTGCTCCTGGAGCAACAATTGTCTGTGCTGAGTCTTCACTGGGAAGGCATCACAGCCTGGGAAGAGTGAGAGCAATTTAAGGTTACACTGGAATGCCCTGCCCACTGCTGTGCTCTTTTCTCTCTTCCACCCATGTGTCAGTCTTTTGGACTGTAAAAATTTCTGGAGCAGATGTTTTTTGAATGGACCAGGCCAGGCCCCTCTACAGATTCCCGATTTCATGACAGACGTTTGCCACAAACCAAAGGGAGTCTCCAAATCAGCAAAAAAATGTTTGCCTTTGAACGGCATCTTTTTTTCAAAGCCGGAAAATGATGTTTCAAGCACACACTCATGTATTTTAATAGGCAGAATTTGGCAGAGAAGCACACTGGAGAGAAATCCAGCCCTGCCCTGCCTGTGCCAACACGAATTTGATCACTCGTTCTTTAAAGTGAATAGTGAAGTCTCAAGTATCCATTGTGCCTCTGTAAAATGTACTTATTAAACAGGTTAATTAACAGCCTTGTTTTATGGGCACTGGAAATAAGATTAGTAACCCCTTATTCCATTTGGGTTCCATCCCATGCCCTCAGCATGACCGTCTCCATCCACTCAAGTAAAATGGCAGAATTGTGACTGCAGGGTTTTTTCCACATCTTCCAGAGAAGGAAAAATTAATCTTAAATTAATACCTCTTGCACGTGCAAGAGAAGAAGTGGCCCACTTTGTGTCAATTCTTCATTCCTGTGAGAATTAATTCCAAGAGCACACAGCAGCCCCTCTGTTGTCAGGTGACTGTAAGTGATAAGTGGTAAGCGATACATGGAACAGGAGCAGTGGGGTACACCCACAGTGCTGTTAGTGCAAGGAGACGTGTCACACCAAGCTTAATCTAAACTGTGCACACCAAAGCTTAACCTAAACCCGCGACTCTGCATGTTCACTCTGCACCTCTGGGACTCCCACAGATCTGATCTGATCCCCACCCACAGAGGCAGGATGCAGTCCAGCCAGGGCGGGCACTTCCTCGCTGGACTTTCTTTGGGAACGATGTATCAGAAATTATATGAGCTAGCCCTCCCCACACAGCCCTTGCAGCTTCCTGGCCAGCTCACCAGAGATTCTGCACTTGCACTTTTCAGCAGCTGACTGGTGCAACACTGTCTTAGGCTGGGGTGTGTGCTCTATCCCCATCTGCCAGAGCTGGGGCAGTTCTCTCTGTTCACTGGGCAGTTTTCTTTATCTCTCCCACAGCCAATCCTCCCTCCAGGAGATCTCTTCTGTTCATGGGCCAGTGAGTGTCCCTGCATGGCTGAGAAAATTCCATCATCCCATGGGGAGAGGCTCCGCCCAGGGGAGGAGCCAAGCATTCCTACCTGGATACAATCTGACCTTGGAACACCACAGCAGCCTTTGCCCACTGCATTCCCAGAGGAGCAGCTTTCTTCCCCACTGCATTCCCGAGGAGCAGCTTTCTTCCCCACTGCATTCCCAGAAGAGCAGCTTTCTTCCCCACTGCATTCCCAGAAGAGCAGCTTTCTTCCCCACTGCATTCCCAGAGGAGCAGCTTTCTTCCCCACTGCATTCCCAGAGGAAGCCCAGGCCCATCCACACCAGCCCTGGAGCTTCAGAGGAAAACTCCACCCTTGTGCAGGATCCCTGCTCCAGCAGAAGCACAGCTGGCACTGCAGGAGGGCTGAGCCACCATGGGATGGGACTGCTGCCACCACCCTGACCCACAGGCTGCCAGGTCTGTTCTGACTCTGGGAGTGGTTTGTTTTCTTTTTTGTACTATTTCATTTGTATTTTTAATTTCCCTAGTAAAGAACTGTTATTCCTATTCCCATATTGGTGCCTGAGAGCCCCTTAATTTCAAAATTATAATAATTCAGAGGGAGGGGGTTTGCATTTTCCATTTCAGGGGAGGCTCCTGCCTTCCTTAGCAGACACCTGGCTTTTCCAACCCAGACAAACACCCACTCCTGTGAACATGTGTGACCACTGAGCCCCTGCTGAGCCCCACCCAGTGTTGGTGAGAGCAAAGTGTGGCACAGCAAGGAAAACTCCAAGTACTGAATGTGTCAATTCATAAGTATCCTAACTATTCTTAGGACTCTTATCCCCACCACCACCATCCTTTTCCCTCAAGCTCATTTTCTAATTTCTCTTCACCATTTGTACTCATTTCTATTTCAAGTTGTGTGTGTAGGGTTTTAATTATCTTCTATTTTGGGGCATTAAAAGATTCTGAATCATCCCACCTTCTGGGAGATTAGTAAATCCAGTGATTATCAACAAAAACGCTGTTGAATGCCTATTATCCATGCTAATTATTCAATTAAAAAATATGCTGGAGCCATCAGCAGGACACTTCCATTTCATGGTTGAATAAAAGAAAAAAACATCTTTCAAAATTGCTCTAAAGCAATTATTTCAAAACTTGCATTTCAGAGCTAATCTTTCCCCAGTACCTCCATGCTGGTACAATAAAGCCTGTGCATAGAGATCAATGGATGTGGCAACCCATGCAGAAAAATTCAGGAGATGCAGAGACTTGTCTTGGACACCCCACTAAGATAAGGCCCCAGTTTGTACTCCTTTTCCCCTGAGCAGAGTACATTTTGTTTCTGCCTAACCTTTCCAAACACATGGATGCTGCCAACACATGTCAGTATCCTGACACTCTTCTGGTCTCAGTATTTTAAGCATACATTTAGGATCATGAAAGTAAATTTCAGCCTGATTAATCTTAAGATCATCAGTAGTTCAGTCTTTAGAGTGATTGCTCCTCTTTCTAGCACTTTCTAGCACTTCACTCCCTTTAAAAAAAAATGTAATCATGATTTTACAATCACAGTGCCTATATGCCATCTTATCATCTGGCTACAGTGTGAAATGAATTGCCTGACTAAACTGGCAAGGAAACCCAGCAGCAAGTGGAAAAGTCACCTGGGATGGGCCTTTCCCAACAGGCATTTACACCAGTAAAAGCACTTACTAAAACATGCTTCCTCCCAGGTCTGTGAAGCCAGTCCTAAATTCAGAGATGCCCTTATACTTCATCACCACAGCAAATTGAGCTACTCCAAATCTCCTCTAAATCCTCCTAACAAAACCCTGGGTGCATTTCAAAGGAATCTTTCATTTCTGGGATCTGTTTGTGGCACCTGTGGAACAGGAGTTAGGCAACATAGAGCAGCTTGCCAAAACAAGCAGTTTTGAAATTAGCTAACCCAACAAGCACCTCTACATGAAGTTCTCACACTACCTGTCTGAGATTCTCCTTATCAGGACACTTAGCTATTACCAAAAAAAAAAAAAAAAAAAAAAATGCCCTAGAATGCAGGATTTGAGCAGAAAACACATCTGAAGGTACACCTGTATTAGGCAACCACTTTCAAGGCTTGCCTGCCTTTTATACTTTTGACAAAGATTTTCAAGAGGACTTTCAAAGGGCCACCAGAGATCAGTATGTACACATATTCTGCTTCTGGGGAGGAAGGGAATAAACAGGGGTTTTATTCCAAGGGATGGCATATACAGGAAGCCTGTCAGTGCCTTGTAATTGCAGTAACAGTCTGTGCTCACCCTAGCAGCAAAAGCAGCATGGATGTTCCTGTGCTGGATGGGCTCTGGAGAGCAGAGCAGATCTGTAGGAGCCAGCTATGCATGATGCAAATGAGCGGGTCAGGGATTACCATGAAAGGCTCCTATCAGACATATTTGTACGCATATTTTTAAACATACCTATATAAATATACACATGAGCTTTCAAATAGGAAACGAAGATGAATAAATAAATTTCAGACTTGCTATTTTCAGGTGCATTAACATCTGCTCTACAGACACAAAAGGCCAAAAAGGTTAGACAAATGACTATATGCAACTTGTGACTTAATGTGAGAGAACTGTGTCTGCTGCCTGGCTCTAGGGTCTGTTCTTCCATTCGGGGCTAAGTGGACAGGTTCCTGCTTCCCTTCTATTTCCAGCCCAATGGAAAAGCTGTGACTGCAGCACAGCACTCCAACCACCACAGTCACACTTGTTTAGAACAACACAGTCGTATCCTTCACTGGGTCACTCCGCTCCTTTGTGTGGCCACGACGGACAAAACGCCCCATGGAGAAAATTCTCCATATCAAATGGAGAAATTACTCTTCCCAGTCCAACCTGGAATGATTCTGCTCAGCCTTCAGTATCGGACTCGACAGAGAAGATGACTGCCATTTGGTAAAGCCACCCACCCATCTGTCTCATGAAGACTGAGGTCAGCTAACAAGCAGCATTTCTGTTCTCTCCTACCCAGAGCTGAACACAGAAAAGTAACATAAAATCAAGGTATTGGAAAATCCTTCAAGTATTTTGTTTAAATTACGATTTCCATGCCCACTTGCTTTTCTCAGTTGCTTAACTTCAAAAAAAAAAAAAAAAAAAGAAGGCAAATGTTAATGCAGAGCCCTGTGTATGTACATGTAGTTGCCTGGCACGCCCCAGTGACTTGTTTTCACGGGAGTTGCACAGTTGCCCTGTGTTGCCTCAGTAACAACTCCTACACTGTGACACTTGAGGAAACCAGGGCACAACTTAATGAGTACCATGGCACGTACTGTGCAGTCCCAAAGCTACTTCAGCAGTGTCTGGGAGGAGCCTATTTACTCCTTACCTTCCCATTTTCAAAGAGAATATGAAGTAGACTGTGTCACCCATGACACATGTAAAAATCCCAGGGCTGTACGGAGTGATGTGACACAGTTACTGGCACAAATTATTCCAGAGAAATGACCAAAATATTGGGTTTGCAGTCTTTTCTTAAATGTCTTCTACCTTTTTTTTTTTAAACCCTGACTGAATGCAATTTACTACATCAAATATTCTGTAAGAAAGAAGAGACAAAAAATTAAATGAAAGGGGAAAAAAAACTAACCCAGTGTTAACCTTGAGGTGGAATAGGGAAGATCCTGGATCCTGTAAGGAAAACATTCCAGCTCAGCACCCACTAGATTAGTGATGTTTTACAGAACCCAAACCCTGTTCTGGATTTCACAGGCTGCCTTTGTAGGGGAGCTAGCCTATAGTAAAGGAGAACTGATGAGCTGCGAGCACACCATTGGTAGCAGAAACTGCAATGAAAAAAGCAGCACAGATGCTTTAGGAATAGCAGAGCTGGATGTGACAGGATTCTCAAAAGCTGGTAGGGAAAGTTTAAGAGGTGAGCAAATAAAGCTAATATGTCTTCTTCTGGGTTTACCTTTTTACTCTTTGCAATTTTAATCTTTCTTATAAAAGCTGTTTACTTTTCCCCTACTCAAACAACCTAGAGCTGCCAGACCAGTCTGGAGTGAACTCCCCTCTTTTTAATGCCTTTTTTAAAATACCTTTTTGCTTTTCTGGCCAGGAAACAAGCAGAGAGGAAAGACAGAGGCCAGAGAGCAAATTCAATAAGGATTTTTGTGATTTTTTTTTTTCAAAGATAGCCAGTTCCTAAAAGGATTTGAAGGGTCAGTAGGTGTCAAGGAAAAGATTTGCTCTGGAACTACAGCACCTCTTCACATTTTTATAGTAATTGTTAGGGACAAGACATTTTTCTTGCAATTAGGGGACAAATGCAACAGTCTACAGGATCTGACATAGCTGACGTGCAGAAAACAGCATTGCACTTGGAAAAGAGATGGCCACCTCAAATATGCTGTAACCCCATTTTGAGCTGAAGCTTTGCAAATTCCAGCAAGTGATGATTCTGTAGAGTAAGATAATAAGATCTGTGTGAGCTTTACAACTAACTTCTCTAGGATCAGAATTTAATCCAAAGACAAGGACAATCTAAAGCGAAGAAAGATCCAAGATAGCCATGTGGAAAGTACAAACTCTTCAGATGGCATGTTTGGACTTGTTCTTCCTTTACTAACGGTGAAGCCATGTCTGGTTTTTGTTTATTTGTATAGTATTTTTCAAAATGCACTCCCATATTAAGCATTCATCACTCCCTGGAGATGAACTTGACAGTAAATTTCAATGCTGATTCAAGAGTGCCTAGGATTTGAAGGAGATAAATTATACAGGCTTTGACACACTGAAGATTTTAGCTCTGTATCTTACAATTCTTTATTTACAAAATTGGCTGAAGAGAAAGCAAAGGGCTACTAGACTTCTCTTACTCTATCCCCTTCAAGCTTTGGGTATCTGTTTTTGTCTATGGCAGGCTTAATTCTTATACATTTTGACACTGCATTCTAAATATTTTTTCAAACATGATCACAAAATAGTAACACAAATGTTTCTCTGAATTTTGTCATTTTGCAAGTGCCTAAAGTATTTACTTGCCCTTTTATTCTCAGCTTACAATGGGAAACTGTATTTATTCAAAATACTTCTAAAATACAAAACAAATCAATTTAATTGAATCCTATATATTCAGATAATCATTAGGAATAGCATCTTTTTCTGAATTCACAAAAATAAAAGATAAAATAGTTTATCTCAGGATAGTTGCTTGTTTTTCATTCCTCTTTCTAACACTGCTGGAATTTCTCAGTCATTTGTTGTTCTGTGTCACTGGGATGCTTTACTGAAATAGGTGGCAATGCTACCAGAAAGCTCTGTCAGATGGCTCTCAGACAACACGCTCTATCACCCCAAATGTAGGTTTTGGCCCACATTTGGTAACAATTCAATTCGTGTTCTAGAACCCTATGTCAAGCACACAAGATATGAGAAAAATGTATAAGCAATGCCCTGAGAATACAGAAACAAGAGCACCAAAAAAAAAAAAAAACATAGCTCCTAAGGCCATTCTTAGCTAAAATGTATTTTAATAATATGAAATATTTTCAATTGATTTAGAAGAAAAAAACCCCAGAACTTCCAGATGCAGGACTGAAATTGCCTTTCCACACAGACACCTTAAGTCTGGGGTTTATAAATGCCTTTGCCCATGCTGTTACCATCGTGTGCTGGGTGTCCTGTTTTTAAGAGGAGCTCAAGGCAAAACTCAGAACAAATGAAATTCAGCTGGGAAAGAGAAACCGTTTACTCAATTTAATATATGCACATCGACATAGGCATTTTAAAAAGCTGTAGAGACTCTTTAAATGTATTTCATCTAAGCAGTTAATTCTTTCAGATAGCAGTGGTTCTGGGTGAGTGCTGGTGACAGCTGCTCCTGCTTTTAAGTACAAAAGAGAGGGATAAAGCAATCATTAACAGTTTTTAATCCACAGTATTCTTCTGAAGCCTTTGAAAATGTGAGTAGATATGGGTTTGAAATTTATCATAGTTGTAAGGGTCATTTAGCACTGTATTTTAAACAGTGGCATTTTTCTTCATTATTGTTCAGTATTAACATTTTTCACAGTGTTCTCCCTTTTCTGGTGCATACAGCAGTGCTTTTCTTTACAGACTTGAATTTGTTCAGAAAATAAAAGATATGTTTAGGCGTGGTTGTTCAACGCCGGTAACTAGTTCCTCCTGTGAGAAAAACGAAAAAAAAAAACCCCAAAAAAACCTTGTGAATTTATAAACATGAATTCTCAAAGCAAGCCTGAAAAGAAGAGCAGCAAAAGGAAGGAGTGGGATTCATTACGAAACCCAGCAGATAATTGTAGCAAATGTGTATTATGAAGATGAGTCACACAGCAAAGGCTGAAACAAAAGGCAGAGAGAGGACAGAGACAGGGCTGGAGAAAAGCACATCGAGCTAGACAACGCACACAATGCACTCGGTCCCGTAAGTACTGCACACAACCAGCCAAACCTGCTGCCCTTCCGTTTCTAAACACAATTACATCCTTTGATGAGCAAATAACTCACAAGACCCTATCACAGTGCCATCCTCCAGTCTATCACACACACAGCACAGTCATCAACTCACTCATCATACTGCCTTAACATTGTCTTCATTATCTGAACCAAGCAGTAAATTGAAGTAGATGAGGCATAAATATTATGATAATTATGGTTTATTTTTAAAGTTTTTTTTTTTTTTATGGTGTAAGATTTATGTAACTAAACAGATTATTTAATTATTATTTTTTAATTTTGAGTTTGGGCATTTTTTTGTAATTGTTGTGTGTTTTTATGTATAGATATTGAATGGTTGGAAAGATTCTATCCTTCAGTCTACCACATGTGCCCAGTCATCCACGCACTTATCATACAGCCATAACATTGTCTTCATTACCTGAACCAAGGAGTAAACCGCCCGTTTTTCACCACCACTCGACCATCCCTCGCTAACACCACACCACTGGTGCTGCTTTCCACGGACCTCAGCAGCACACACACGAACAGCAGCCTGGCTCTGTATTCCAAGAATTCCTGCTCACACAGGACCGCAGCCGATGGTTATTTCTTGACTGCACCCTCAAGAAATTAAGGAATAACTTCTTTATTCATCTCGGGGATCAGGAAATACAGGAAGCTCCTGAAAAGAATTTCTTAATAGTAGCGAAGGTGTCACATAGAAACGGATACACAGAAGGGAGACACGCTTTAGACGCGCGGCATTTCTGCGAGGAGACAGCAACGGGAGTTTCAGAAGCTGCACAAAAGCATCAGCAGCAACTCTGTCAGACTGCACTGGCACAGGCCATGGACTGCCCTGGTTCTGCTCCCCAGGAACGGGAGCGCGCTCTGCAGAAAGCACATCTGGGAGCTGGAGCCACAGTGGGTCCAGAGCTTTCCATAGAAAGTGTCCTGGTCCTTTCAGCATCCAAACTACAGCCCAGAGCCTTGTTTCTCCCATTCTGTGAGAACAATTGCTGCTTAATTGTCCCAAATCTCGTGGCAATATGTTTGTAACTGGGAAATCTGCAGTTGTTGCAATGGGCACCTGGATTTACAAGGTAATTAGTGTTGACAGTGTTCCCAAACCTACTGTCATGTCTGAGTGGATGGCACTTCCAAACTGTGCTGGGATATACACATCCTTCTGTGCTCATGGTTCTAACGAATTACAGGGGGTAAAAAAGGGGGGGAAAAAAGAAGGAAAGTTGTGGGATTCATTCTTTTTCGACCAACTTTACATTGAAAATCTGTTTTTCATATATGGGATGCATACTTCTGATATACAGCAGCTCTATTTCTTTGCTCCAAGGAACAAAACCAAGACAAATGACTGCAACAAGAGTGACAACAGAAAGACTGACTGATGAGAAATAAAGACATATCATTTCTGGTCAAGAAGCAAACAAATATAATAAAAATCCAAGGCACCTCATTTTTTCATGTTAAATCACTGCAGGATCATTACATTTTGAGTCATTTCCCCAGGAATTGTCCCCAGTCTTTGGAAAGATGCTACGTGGAACAAGTACTAACTAATATATAAGCATTACATTCCCTTCTCTGCCTCATTGCCCTCTGTATGATAATAAAATGAAATGGCTGTTCCAGAGTAAATACTTACCCATGTATTATTATTTAAAAACTGTCAAAATAACACAAGGAAAAAAATAACAAATGCACACATGTAACATGAAATGAACTGTAATGCAAGATTTAAGTACAATCAATATATAATTAGAGCTGCCTGGAAGAGGCAATACTTTTCAGACTGTTGACCTGAAGGGTGCTTTTTCTTATATTTAGGCTGAGACATTTCTCTTAAATGAGATTTCAAAGTGCAGTGTTATACTATTTCAGAAATACAACAACAAAGCAAATTCTACCATAGCATGTGGTGATTGGGCTGAGGTATCATTACAGGTTCAAATGCAGTATAAGCTTAGCTAATAAAGACAACATAAAAGCACCTCCTTAGCTTTGAGCCCTTATTAATTTCCTAAAAATGGCACAGAAGAAAACTTGGAATCACTGGTTTAACTACAGAAGACAGCTCTGTTAACATGAATCCCAGCTTCCTACAGGAAAGGGCCCCAGCACTGCAGTTACCATTAAGCACGAGTGTATCTGTCTGCTTGTCTGGTATGATCACCATGGTACCCAGATGCTTTAGAGATAAATATGAAAACACAGGCCTTAATTCAAAGTGCATGCAATCTGTCAAGGTAAATTCACACAGGGGTAAACTCGTAGGGGGCTGGGATTTCATGTGCAGCATGCAGGTGACATCAGCAGTGCAGGAGATTCACGCAGAGGTCGGGAACATCAGTCATTTCTTCAAAATTAGCTTTGATAGCAAAAATGGCCTCATTAGAGACAGAAATGTAGCTTAAGGTGGGACACACAGCACAGTCACCACGGATTTTGAAGGTGAACTGAAGCAAGGGGTATTTTGTGGATCAAGCTGTACACCGTGAATGCAGGAGGGAGCAGGTGGTTACTATTCCATTAGACTGGCATTTCCAGGATTTGTAAATCAAGTTTGCCTAAAATAAGGAGATTGAAACAATCCCAAACTTTGGTTTCTTTCACATTGCTTTTAAGTTTCTGGGAGCTTGCGATGTACTCGAACCACACAAACAAGCTTTGTTTCATCAGACTAGAAGGAAACAAACTTAGAAGAAAGAAAGATTGATTCTTACATAAATGCTTGTTTCCTGGAGCTGAGCTTTCAAGCAAAACATCAAACACTAAAGTTGCATAGCAACCTCCCCACCCCCATTACAGGTGGACCGGGTGGCCAGTTCCACCTTTCCTGTTTCTCCGGGCTCCACAAACACAGTGCTTGCATATGTAGGATTTATGTGGGCAGGGTGAGCTTCCTAGCTGTGGACAACTTGTGTTTAAGAAAACAAGAGTTCTGCCCAAGACACCCTGAGGTGGAAACCTGTGATGTTCTGTGCTCATGTTCTCCAGTACATTATGAAAATGAACAGCATGTAATGTCTTATAAACTCACTCTTACACATCATCTTATGATAATTGGATTATTCAACTAAGTAGAAGGCATTTGAGTGCAAGCAACAATATGCTTAGATAGTCAATTATTTATTGTTAATCACTAGCATTTTTTGGAAGCACTACAGTACTATATCCACTGATCTCAATGAACACTAAATTTTGTATCACTGGCTTTAAGTGAGAAGAAACTGCAATCACCACTATGTTTTCTACGGGGGCTTTGTCTGTGTGTCTGCAACTAGAGTAAGCAAGGATACACTAGAAAACACCTGAAGCTAAATACTGGTATGCAAAAGCATAAAACCAATTACAAGTAAGTATGTTCTGCCCCACCTCATTTTGTTCTCCCTTTTATTTGTTGGATGATCTCTATGCTGCCTACTGGAAAGTTCCCTCTTTGATTTCCAATCATCCCTTGATGACTCTATTTTCCTTCCACATGCTCCTACTTTCCGCCCTTCTTATTAACTGTTAAAACCCTTACACCCAAAATGCACGTGGACTTTTTCCTTAAAACAAGGTAACGTTAAAATACTTTAAAAATAATTCATCTTTGCAAGCTGTGACTCGACAGCAGGATTCACAGAAAGACACTCGTGATGTCCAACAGCAATGTGGCAGGAAAAAATCCTGTAATCCAGACATAAAACCCCCAGAGTTGGTGCCGTGCCATGCTCCGGCTGGGCAGCTGCCAGGTACGTGCAGCTCGTCCCCTCGCTCCGCTCCCAGCCGAGCCGCGGCGGTGTTTGTCTGCCACCTCCCGGGTGAGGCACGGCGCCGGGGACACCGAGCGGGCACAGCCCGGCGGCGACAAGCCACAGGAACACATGTGGACGCGCTAGTGGTCGTTAGGAGTTTAACGACTTCAGAAATACTTAGGGTACAAACACGCCAAAATTTGAGAGCATTGCAATCGGTGAAGTGTGCTGTTACTAGTATACATTACCTCATCTTTCTCCCTCCAACTGCAGGGCTTCATTTGGACTCCACTTTCATCCAGAATAGCATTTTTCAGTTGGTTTTCTTTTGTTGTTGTTGCTGTTGGCTTGGTGGTTTTTTTTTTTTTTTTTTTTTGTTTTGGTCCGGGGTGTTCTGTGTGTTGGTTTTTTAAACTTTGTTGTGTAATTTGAAGATTTTTAGATTTCTACTCTTTTTCTGCCTAGAAATTTTGCCCAGGCGGAGCTGGTGGGTCTCAGGCTCTCTGTGATTTTCAGAGCCTTGGACCTGTGTTGCAGCCT
Source organism: Anomalospiza imberbis (assembly GCF_031753505.1). Taxonomy (NCBI): domain Eukaryota; kingdom Metazoa; phylum Chordata; class Aves; order Passeriformes; family Viduidae; genus Anomalospiza; species Anomalospiza imberbis. The sequence goes on from NC_089686.1 coordinate 59,972,606, forward strand.
GGCAGTGGACAGGCAGGAATGCCAGAGGAATGGACTTGTAGGGCTGACTGTGCCCATCCTGGGGAGCTCTCTGCTCACAGACTTACACCCAAAGTATTCAGGACACGTTAGACCCAGTGTATGTACGCTATAAAGGGTACATCCATAAATAGCTGGCCACAAATCTCAAGGGAAACAAACAGTGTAGCCCTGCCCCTGAGGATACCCAGTTGTTGGCTTAAACAATTTACTGCACTATGTTCACTGCATGTTTCATCCTTAGAATACAGCTTTGACCAGAGAGAGAGAGATCCAGCTTCAGATTTCATTTCATTATGGTAAATTTTCCAAAGAATCCACAAGGTAGTATAAATAAACATTGATGAATACTAATAATGATCCACAACAAGAAGTGTCATAGGAAGTCAACAACCACTTGCACTGGGAAAGAATTCTGCATTGAAAACAGAACAAGATTTATAACAAGCTTGTTCGGTTGACATGATGTTTATTTATACTTTCCCTAGAAAACTGAAAAAGCTGCTTACAAAAAATAAATGAGGCAATACTGTAATAAATAGCATTAAGTGACAGGCAATTCATGCAAATGAATTGATGTTGAGAGGCTAGAATTCAATCCTGAATTTTAACATCTTATTACACTATTAAAATACATTACTGCAACTATGTAATCTGCTGTAATTATTTTTTACTCATCACCCTAGCTGTTCACTGGTCCATCCAGCTTTGTTCTCTGCTTATACACTAAATTTCTAAACTCTTTTCAATCCTATTTCTGCCTTCTCCTCCTCACCACCCAAATCCCCCCAGATGCTTCCTTCCCTCTTGACTACAAACTCCAGCAGTGCCAGTGCAGAGCCCAAGAAAACAAACTCAGCAAAGCCTGTTTGGGCTTTGCTTCCTCCCTCATGTTTGACATCGATGGTAATTAGGGAGACCTGATTAGTGAGACACAGCTCACTGGATGTCAAATGGGGAGCGACACCAATGTGGCAGAAGGATGAGTTTCATTCTTAATTATGATCCACGAGAATGTAAATTTAGGCTGCTTTCTCTTTTTTAGTTCGCAGAGTCTCCACAGTGTTGTTAATTTAGAAATACAAAAGGGGAGTTTGTGGATTCTGTAGGGGACCCATGCACTGCAGAAGTCTCAGCTGAGGAAACACCAGGCCCCACCATGCCCCTGGCCAAGAGCAGGACGGGGTCTCTCAAGTTTTCAGGTCCTTACCTTTACCCTGTGTCTGAAATCCATCTCAGAGGGGAGACAGCCCACAGCCTCCAACAAGTGTGGTGAGACTGGTGACACGGTGGGGAGGACAATCTTCAGCATCCTCTGCACTCTGGTGAGATTCAGCACTGACACAGAAATTCACAGGGCAGCTCAAATCTGAGGGCCTTAAAGTGTCTCCAGCACTGAGCAGACACAATCAACATAATTACATCTGTGATTGAATCCTTCAGAGAATAAGGTTGCAAACACCGTTTTTAGTGGTTATTGTTGCACAAAACCCGTGATTTCATAACTAGCATTAAAAATAAGCTGCTAAAATGCCTTGGGAGACAGGTATGTTTGATAACCACTGCCCCAATTCTGTGAAAGCAGCTTCCTTTCAAATTTGCTTTGCTTACAGTTTGCCAAGATCCTGGCCTGGCAGCCTTTAAGGTTCAACATCTATTTAGGTTCTCATTTTCTCCCAGTGCCAAGCCCCACTGACCCGTAGGTACAGCAGCCTTTGATTCCTGAGCAGCTTCAGATTTTGGATTTCTGCCACATTCCCTCCCAGAGCAGTGTAACCCACAGAGCTTCCTTGTTAATTCATTAAGTTCCACATCAATGACTGAGCTAAGCATGAATCACTACAGCACAGCGGGCATTAACAACATCCTCCTGCCCTGGTATCCCAAACCATCCCCAAATTGCAGTGCAGCCCTTCCAAGCAGCCAGGCCTGTAATCATGCCCTCGCTGCCCCAGTTCCCTCAGGCTGGGAGCCCTGACATTCATAACAAAATGGAAACCTGGAGAAGCAGAAAAAAAAGAAGTTCAGCCAGGCCAGGGAGGCAGCTGACGCTCTGCAGCCCTGGAATAACGCAAGTATTGTCTAATTAGAAGTTTCACCAGCATTGCTTCAAGCAATTACTTTGAAGGAATTAGTTCCTGTATAGGAAGTGGAAAAACATTACGAGAATGACTCGGAAAATTGCAGGGTTTTTGAAAAGGAATTGTATTTATTTCTCAAACAATTGCAACAAATTAGGGTCATATCACAAAGTCACAGATCTCCAAGGGCAGAACAGCTTATCTGACAAGACATGTTTGTATTTCACTTCTGAAGAATCAAAATTCTGAGAAATGTTACTGCACAATTAGTCAAGTAACTCTTCACTCTCTGCTCCCTTTTTTTTCCCCCAGGTGAAGCTTCAGAAGGTTGCATATCCTATTTTCCTTATGTCCCATTTCCACACATTTCTGTGGTTTAAGACAGTGACTTCGGGAAGATGAGGCAGGAAGGAAACCCCAGTACTAACACCGAGTTACTCCATGTATTTATTACACAATTTTAAGAACACCTACAATGCTGTTGGGAAGGCAGCTAAATCACCGTGGTATCCACCAAACCGCCTCCCAGATTCTTTTATTTTTTTTTATTAAAGCAGAGTTTCCCTGCAGCGGCGGATTCAAGGCCCTTTCCTCAGGAACAGACTGGCGGGTATTTCGCAAACAAAATTAAGCAGCTGTAGGGGGAGCTGCCTCCTGTGCCCTTGACGTCTTTTGCGACCGCGATCTCAGCCCGTGGTTTGAACTTGCCTCGATGAGCTGGCGGGGACGGCTCTGCGGCCGGCAGGCACCGCTGGCGCTGCCCCAGCGAAGGCAAAGCGCCGGCGAGGAGCGGCTGGAAGTCACCGAACTGCCCCCGTCTCCTCCGCGCCTCCCGCGGGTGCCACGAGCGCGGCCACAGCGGGGCCACCCTCAGGACGGGGCCGGGCACATCGCGGCTCCATCCTGCCCGTGTGGGGCAGGAGCTGCTCTGGGGAGCCAGCTGTGCCCCCACAACGTCGAAAGGGAGGGAAGGGACAGGGAAAGGGCAGGAAAAAGACAGGGAGAGGAGCGGGCAGAGGGAGAGGAGCGGGCAGCGGAGGCACCTCCCCGGCGCGGCCCGCCGCCCTCAGCCCCCGCCCCGCCCCTTCCGGCCGCCCCCGCGCGCCGCGATGACGCACTTCCTCCCGCCAGCCCCGCTCCCCCGCCCCCGGGCCGGAGGCGCCGCCGCCATTTTGCCGCTCTCTCGCTGCCGCTCTCCGGGCGCGGCGGCTGCGGCCGGAGGAGCGCTTTAAAGGAGCTTTAACCCGCTCGGCGCCCCGCGCCCCAGCCTCGTTTGAACGCGCCATGTCCGGAGAGGGAACCGCCGGCGACCAGGTGAGCGGGGGCCGGGTGAGCGCAGGCCGCGCCCCGAGGGAGCGGCGCGGTGTGGGCTCGGCGAGGGCGGGCGTGCGGCGGGGCCGAGCGGAGCGCGGCCAGCCCCGGGCCCCGAGCCCGGCCGGGGCTCTCCCCTGCCCTGCCGTCCGTCGGAAGGAGCTCCGTGTGCCCCGCTGGCGGGCGGGGAGCGGAGCGGAGCCGGCCCTGGCCGGGCGGTGACGCGCCGGGAGCTCCGGCTCTGGGCCCTCGTCTCCCCGGCCCGGTGAGCTGGACAATGGGCGCCCCGGCGAGCGCCTCGGTCGTGGTCGCTGACCACGGCGCCCTCGGGAAGAGAATTGCCGCCCGGCCAGGCTGTTCACAGTGGCAGTTTGCGGTGTTATGTAAAATGAGCGTTGGATGAACTCAGGCGTTTAATGGAGGAGGCCTCTCTGACTGACACCATCTGCCTCCAGAATAAAGCGCTGGTAAAACACGCTTAATCCTTAGGCTGGAAACGATGAGCACGCTTTTTACTTGACAAAGGGTTTCCTTTGTAGCACGGCGTTCATTGCGTTTAGTAGGGAGCTAAACTGCAACCCAAGAAGTGCCACCTCAGCGTGAGGAAGAGCTTCAGTTCGTTGGGGGTGGCAGAGCCCGGGAACGGCGGCCCCGGCGGGGCGCGGAGTCTCCCTCTCTGGACGCGTTCAAAACCCGCCTGGAGGCACTCCTGTGTAACCCACCCCGGCAGGTGACCTTGCCTGGGCAGGAGGGTTGGACTAGGGGATCTCCCGAACCTCAGAGTTCTGGGATTCTGTGAAATAACCACAGTTTCAGCGGAGTTTGGCTTTTTTTTTTTTTTTTTTTTTTTTTTTTTTTTTTTTAATTAGACTAAAGTCTGTGTTTGCCCTAACTCTTAATTTATAGGGAGGTACCACCAGAGTGTTGTATGTCAGCTTTCTTAATCTGCTGTTACTGTGAACGATATCCGACTTACTGGCAGAGTTTCTCCAAAATGGCTTTTTTTAGTAGTTTAAAATCCGTGTTAATTGGAGGGGTGGGAATGAAAATTCCTGATTGAGGGAAGAGTTATCGATAACAGTCAAGTGTCTTAGTGGCCAGTGTAGCCTTTAGAAATACTTCTGATCAGGCTGATGCCTTAGTGCTTCTTTTTCTTAGTAGAATGTTAGTTTCTTCCAAAACAGGTGAATTTCTGTATGTCTGGGCCTATACCCCCCCCAAAGGGTGGTGTGTAAGTTTTATAAGATCACTATTTTGGTGGATGGGGTGGGTATAGGAAATGTGGTGCTCAGAGGGTAAAATAATCTGTTTCTGCCTCGTTAGGATAATGTCCCAAAATTCCCTGTGTGCTCCAAGTTGCTCAGGCTGGTCAGTGTACTTGGAGAATGTTTGGGCATTTTTCAGAATGGTTCCCTTCATCACTAGATGGATGGCTGCAGAGAAGTGAGAATATGCCAAATTTTGCTAATGCTGGTGTGTGGCATGTTCCAGATTTCATCTCCCCACTCCAGTATGTTTCCAAGAGTGCATTGATGTTTCATAGCTTAATTAAGCTGTTTGCTAAAAGAGCATGCGTGTTTCTATAGCTTGTAAATCGTTACTGTTTAACTTCAACCATGCTGACTTTAGGCTTTATTTTCTTTTACAAGGGAGAATTTGATAAGCAAAAGGTTTAGTTACTGTCTGTACACTGTATGAAAGTGGCAGGTGTAGTACTGCTATGCCATCTCTCAAGGGTTTAGCATTCCCAAACCTGTAAATTGTTATTTGCAGCCTGTGTAAAGCATGTAGTCTAACGTGTGACTTGGCCTTTGGGCCATACTAAGATTCCTCTTTTTGCCCATTATTATTTCCGTGTTCATATTGGGTGCACTTCAGATTAAAAAAACAGCTCTCGTAGGTTGGGTTAATTTTTATTTTTTTAATTTATACTGACTGCTCCATCCTCCCAATGAAGGCTTCTGGTTTCTGATTTCCTACAAGTCTCTAATTTTGTTACGGTCAGTTACCTCCCTTCCATCAATTTTCTTCACCTGGCAGACTTGTGTTTCTCACAGGCCAGTCCAGATCCCAGTGCCTTTAGCAACACTGCCATGGGCTTTTCAGCAGAGGCTCTCTCTCAGTCCCTGCAGGGAGCCTGGCTGTGGCCTGCCGTGGCTTGAGGGATCCAAATCCAGTGTCCCTGGAAGGAGGGGTAGAGCCTGGTGGCTGGGGCACCCACACTGCAGCTGCTCTAGACCAGCCTAGTGCTGGCTGCAAGGCCTCGAGCTTACATGCACAGGGTTCTGAGGGTTCTAAAGGTGCCTTGCTGTAGGAAACTGAGGCTGGGCAGAGGTGGGATTGCAGCTGCCTTCTTTTTTCAGGTGTCATCTGCAGCTCCCAGCTCTGAGGTTAGGGTGCCCTATAGGGAGCAGTATGAAACAGGTACTGCACAGTTAATTTGCATCTGTGCTGTGCATAAAATGTAAAAATGTGAGAGTGAGAAATCTTTGAGAAGGCAGAGCCCACTCTCAGACCCACTCTCAGGCAGGGAGCTCTGCATCTTGATTCCCAGATCCCAGCTTTTGGAAGGCACTGCCAGAAAGCAGCCAGGTGAATAATGAATTGCCATGCTGTTTGCAGCAAGTACAGAGCTGTGGTGGTATAGGGAGGAAGAACAGTGTGGAATGCTGATTGTAGGAAGAGATGGAGGGAAAACGGAATGGAAGGTTTAAGACATAGGTGGGCTTTAGGAGGCTTTATTGTACCAGGTGCAGTGCAGTTGAAACGTGGCTTTACCACCTTTAGGCCAAGCTTAGCTCCAGGATTTTTTGTGCTGCTTTACTGAGTGGATCAGGAGCCTAATCTGTGCTATGTAGGTTGTCTCCTCATTATGTTACTGTAGAACAGACTGGAGCAGGAGGACAAAGAAATACAGTGCAGCCACAACTCTTGGAGTATATTTTAAATTCTTGCTCTGTGTTAACTGTGCTGGGCCCAAATTAGTCCTGAAGAACCGGTTGAATCATGTGAGGACTTAAAATCTGTCAGGCCCTGCCAGACTTCTGGTGAGGCCTGCCTGATGTTTAGCTAACCAGAATTTCCAGGGTCAGTTTCTGGAGTACCAAACACCCAGCCCTGTGTGTATCATAGAAATGCACTGTGGTAGACTGAAAGGCTGCTGCATCTGCCACTGTTGGCCAGGAAATTCCGTGACAGGCTCTTCCCAACCTAATGTGTCAGGGTTACAGAGAGCCCATGCTTTCACCTATGGATGTCTTGACATTTTTGTGGTCCTTTATGTACACATCTAGATTCATTTCAGGCATGCTGCTTGTTTCATGTGCTTACTAACAAAACCTAAATTCCCCACTTTTTTCCCCACCCTTTATAAATACTTGCCAGGCATCAACTTCATCTGAAGATCCCATAGCATGTGCTTTGCCCCTGCATTAGTGCCTTCCAATCTTTTAAGGTTAGACCACGCATTTCACACTCCCAGTTAGTGTTTCTAAGATATATACCCTGTCTGTGATGCATTTTTTATGTTACATGAATATGGATCTAAGCTGTAGAAAAAAAAGTGTCTGTGTTGCCTCCGTGACTATAGAAAATAACTCAAAAACAGTTTGTTCTGGTTTCTTGATGGTACTTTTGTCCCTTTTGATTCCTTCCTCTCTTTGTCTTGTGTCTGTTTGATGCGGTACATCATGAAAGTTTCTGCATGCTAAATAGTAAATGTTGTAGTTAACCACAGTTTAGTATTTTAAAAATAGATGTCACTGAATGCATGCTGAAAGATTTTTCTTGCAGTATTGTGTGGGTTTAACATCACAGGAGGAGCCATTTTAGAGAAACCTCTTTAAGAGCAGACAGAATAAGTACAAGTGTTGGTGAAGGAAAGCTCCTGAGTTTGTAATGCAGTGATGCAATGACAATTTTTACACAGTTGTAAATAAATCATAACTTATGTGTATTTCCAGAGTCAGTATGTTCCAGGTATGCCAGTAAGAAGTTCAAGTGAAAAATGTGTCAGTCTGACATTTGGGAAACAGTCCTATGAGGAAAGAATAGCACTTATTACTAATCTAAAACTTTCTGGAGTTTTGAGCCTAGATTATGTTGAGATGGGGTAGTACTTACAAAAGTAACTTTTTTTTGGTAACGATGAATATGCTGGGCTATGTCTTCTAGTGATCCAGTCTTAAAGGACACAATTTTTTCAAGGCCGTTCACAGTTGAAGTGGCTTAGTGTAGAAGAGAAGTAGTCAAGGCATTAGAAACATTTAAGAAAGTGCAAGCTTTGATAAGCTGAAACTGCAGTTGCCCCAGGGAAGGGATGTGTTGCTGAGGAAAGGATTGTAAAACTTGTTTTTCTTTGCACATGCAGCTTTAAATAAACTTTAGGGGGAAAAATCCCTAGACTAAACCAACCTGTAAATTTAGCAAACTAGACAACTAACAATGCTTATTAATTTGCATGTTAACATGTTTGCAATTTCATTCGCTGGGTCTGTTACAGGCCAGGTGATGCTGAAGTGTGCAATACCCAGCCCAAACCAGCAAACTGGCTTCTGTCTTAACAGCCAGAAACCTCCTTTTGGACATGAAAGCAATTAGCCTAAAGTAGCCATTAAAATTCCTGCCTTTTTGTATACACCAGCTCCTCCTGTGATGTTGAACCCACACAATCCTGCAAGAAAAATCTTCTTTGGTTTGTAGAAGTTCTTATTTCATAATTAGCGGTAGTTTTTAAAGCATCTTGAGCTGGCCATTTCATGGATGTAGCAGGTGTTTTAAGCACATTTCCTTTTCCCTGCAGAGGATCCTTTTTTGGAAACAGGAGGATGCCTTAAACAATTGGATATTTTTAGTCTTGTAAATAATTTAAAGGTGTCTAGGTATTTTCTTAGACACTTTGGCATCATGAAGATTCATTCAAGAGACCTGAGGAAACTGTTTATTTTAGGAATATGGTATAGACCAAGAATATTCCCTTGGTGGTGATTGATAAATATGCAAATAGTAAAAGCAAACTCTATTTCTTCTGGTTTTGTTCCCTCAGGCATTCTTTATGAATTAAAAATTGGATTTTGTGCAGTAGATCTGTTTTGCAGGAAGGAGCTGCTAGATCCCTTCCTGGAAAATTTGGGTTTAGGTCTCTTCAGATTTTGGAATGATCTTTTTATACTTCTAGTGTCTGTGAAACTTCAAATCTGTTGTTATTTGTCAGTGTATAAATAATTAAAGGGTATTTGTGAACTGGACTACATGGTAATAATCTGTAGAAAACCCTAAGTGATAAAATAATTCCATGACCTTCAAAGTTGTTCATGGGATAGGATCAGGATGATGTGGAGGTCTACTGAACATAGTTAACAAAAGCAGAGGAAAAAAGTGTTTTTACAGTCTGTGTGCAGTATTTTTTTCAGGTAGTAAAAAAAAGTTAAAAGGCAGTGTCTGATTAAGTTCAGTTTGGTGGTATTCAACCTGGTCTAAGTTGGGGCTGCTAGAGTCTTGAATGGTTTTGCTGCACCTGATCCTGAAACCAGGGTGTTGAACCATTAGGAAGTTAATCACTTTTCTAACAAGATTATTTTTTCTGCTGATTTAACTCCCTGAACTGGCTTGCTACAGGATGAGCTTACCTGGAAATGCTTATCTAGGGGCAGGATAATGGCACTGAACACCCAAGAATTCTATGTTCACATAGAGAGAAAAGCAATCAGAAGCTGTATGCCCTTGAACTGTGATAGCAGCACCTGTAAGCACAAATTGCAGATAACATAAAGTTCTCAAAACTAGGATCACATGTCTTCCTGGCTGTGGTTGAGTTGGGTTAAAAGTCAAACTTGTGGTTCCATTTTGCTGTGTGCTTGCAGTAGATGTTAGTCCTCACAATGGGTCTTTGTTCACACACCCAGTTCTGCCAGAATGGTCAGAAAATCCTAAGTGTTGATTCTTGCAGGGTGTTAGGAGTGGTGATTTGTGAAGATGCAGCAAGGCCTTGTTTGTGCTCAGGTGGAACCAGGACATGGGTTGGCCTGCAGTGCAGTGTGTCCCTGAGATGTGGATGGCTTTGGTCAGTGCTGGAGGTGGACAGGGATAGGAGAAGGAGTTCTCACTGACTCTGAGAAATTGAGTGTTTTCCATGTGACCTAAGGTCACAAGCAAGTCCAGGCAGCCCGGTTTAAAACTGTGATCATCATAGAGTTATTTTCAGTTCTGTGGGGTGCCTATAATTTGTCTTATATAACTGAGTGGAGAACTTCATCTGCTGCTGCTGCTAAACAATTATTTGCCAATGTAGAAAATCAGTCGTTTTTATTTTCCAGTAAAATAATTCTGCTTCTTGCACAGATTGATACATGTATCAAACACACAAAATTAAAGATTGCTGTGGCTGTGCATCTTATCCCCATCTATTTTTTGCTGAGCCGTTTCTGCCTTTCTGAATTTGACCCTGTATCTGCACAGGTGAATCAAATTCCTGGAAGTCTTAACTCAGCTGCCTCTGCAGTGAAATGCTTGGGGTTTTTTGTCACCTGGAAAGATTTGAGGAAATACAACTAAACTACTGCTACAATAGTGCTTCAGTGGCCCATTCTACTTTACCTTGTTTAAAAGTCAGTACTTACAGGGCAGGACCTTGTGGGTTTTTTTGTAGGGTAGGGTCCTTTTTGTTGTAGCAGACATTAATGGTACTTCTGTCTAAATGTATCCAGGATAATTTATTTGAGACAAGTAGATTTCACTGAGGTGGTTATAGTCAGGAGCAGTGCTTCCTATTGATGTTGATTTATTTGAATTAGTGCTTTATTGAATAAGCAACATTTCAGCTTTGGGTCACCTGTGGGGTAGCTTACAGAAATAGTTTAAACTTCGGAAATTTCAGCTTCAGTGCTGTTTCTGGAAGCTGAATAACGTGTATGCTTGTCATTTGGGAAGAAATAAAACCACTAATTCATTTAATACTGTTTTACATCTGAAGACTGTATCAGTTGAACTACTACAGAATCAAAAGGGGGTGTGAAACTATTCATGTGGCAGGGATGTAAAACTATTTATATGGCAATTTATAAATTTTCTACTTTAGAGCTGACAGCTTTCAGCAACTTAGATTGTTTAATCAAATTAATTTTATAATAGTTTAGTGTGGGACTTGATAGTTGCCTTCCAAGTTACACTGCTTTGCATTAATTAGTGTTAAGAATTGCTTGAATTGCTTGAATAGTGAATCAAAAGGAGTAATGGTCTTTAAACATCTATAAAGTCTAGGCTACTGTTTTTTTCCTTTTCCCTTTATTGCATATCTGCCACTACATGTCCATTTAACAGTTCTGCAATATTTTTGAACCTTTTCCCGTTTTATAAGTAGTTTTATTAAATAATGTCTTTAAAGGGATATGCTTTGAATTATATCCTACTAGTAGGACTGACACAAAAACTGGTAATGCTGAAAAATATTCAGAACTAGTGTAGTTACCTTCTGCTTCTTGTTCTAAAGAGTGATGGCACCTTTGAGAGAAAGGAGTGTTGCTTCTCTCTGTGCTGTTTGTCTTTTTCAGCTTCAGAAGTATGCATTGACCTGCTGAGGCAGGGAGCTTGGACCAGGTGACCCACTGTGATCCCTTCCAGCCTGCCCCATGCTGGGATTCTGGAACCTAGACCCAATATTAAGAATTAAAACAAATTCCTGAAATAATATTTTAGCAAGTGACAGGGTTTGGAATTTTTTTTTTTTTAAGAATTTTCTGCAAATTTTAGAATTTTTTTAATATATCAGTCATACTGCACTATACATTAGAGATGAATATTCTAACAGTAATTATGTAGTGAAATTGTAAAATTTCACCAGCAAGGTCTCATAGTAACAATTTAAGGATTACTATTGTTACATCTCACAAAGGCAAGAATTTAGTTGGTATGGTTTTTGTATTGCTGTTATCTGCCTAAAAATGAGCCAGGTTTTTGAAGTTTGGAGTACTGGTCAGAACAATATTTCAGGGTTAATAAATAAACTTCAGTTCATTTAGGGTTGGAACAAGCATATGTTTTAAGGATATCTGTATGTGATCTTCACACTGTAATTTTTTATTCTACTTCATGTTAACAATGTTAGATCTAGAAAAAAAACCCTGAAAATCATAAAGCAAGTTATTTCCAAAAGTGCTTGAAAGTAACTTATGTTAACAAGTTTGTGTTCAATTTGGTAAAGCTTTTAGCCTCAAAAAAAGCTTTTAAACTTCAGTAGGAATGACTGAGTGCTTTAAAACAAGGTGGCTTTAGTGCCAAAACTACAGGAAGGCGTCTGTAGGATTGAGAGATCGGAAAGTGAGCAAAGAAATTGTTCTTGGATAGTGTGTATCTGTTCCTGCTAAACCATCATCTCCTGCCTTTCTTGTTAAACTCTGATACCAAATACCAGCAGTTCTCCATGTGCAGAATGACTCCTGGATAAACTGGATTTATTTGCCTGAGCTCTGTACTAGAAATACTGGGCTGAATTTACTTTTTGCATCTTTAAGTTCCAGGTTGGTAAAAATGTTTAAAATTCATAGTGCATTAAATATCCCATCAAACTCAAATTTGTTTTCATGTTTTAGAGACATTGAATTGGTTTAGTCTAACATCTTGGTTGGTGTCCATAACAGGTAGAACTTGTACTAAGTGTGCATTATCTTCCTGGGACAGCTTGTTTTCCAGCTGAATTCCAGTTTAGAAACTTCCTCTTAAAGCTGAGCTGTGGAGTGTTACACTGTGGCAATGTTATCTTTAGCTTGACTGTGTAGGTGGGACAGAACTTTTCAAACACTGCTTGTGATCTCTTATGTCTTCTTTTTAATTTTTCTAGACTGCTGAATATGTCCCAGAAAAAGTGAAGAAAGCTGAAAAGAAACTAGAAGAAAATCCATATGACCTTGACGCTTGGAGCATTCTCATTCGAGAGGCACAGGTTTAGTGATATAGGATTACATTTCCTTATCTATGGTCCACTCACACTATTTCGTTCTGGAGTAAAATCAGCATATTCATTTACATAAATCATAATACTGTAAATGCTGTTTTGATTTTTCAATTTTTAGAATCAGCCTATAGACAAAGCACGGAAGACCTATGAACGCCTTGTTGCCCAGTTCCCCAGTTCTGGCAGATTCTGGAAACTGTACATTGAAGCAGAGGTTAATATTTTTACATTTTTTCTTACGTAACATTTCATAGGATTTTAAGTTTATATTTTTATAAGCATGAATAAGATAGGCACATAATATCTAGGGGAAGGGGGATTTTAAATATGCCTTGCCTTTATTTTGTAAAATAGGTACAAAGGAATGATTAAAATGAATTCTAAAGTATTGGGTCTTTCATGAGTTGATGATTGTTGCATTATGGAATTGCAACAACATTAAAACTGTTTCAATGGTATTGGAGTGCTTTAGCCTTTTATTTGCTTGTCGTGTCAATTTATTGCCTCCCGTGTCATTTACTTAGAGGATTTTTCTTTTTATTTACACATACAAACTTATTTGAGTGACTTTCTCTGAATATTTGGTTCTTTTATTTTTTTTTTTTTTTTTTTTTTTTTTTTTTTGCTTTCTTAGGGAATTGAATGTTTCTGTGAACAGTGTTTGCAGGGAGGGTGTGGGGATGGAAGCTAATTTCTGGAATGAAAATGCATTATCCCAACTCATTAGCTTTTAAACATCCCAACAAATTGTGGTTGTTTCCATAACTGGGTAAGACTTATCACTAAGTGCATTGGTCAGTTGAACTGCCTGTAATGACATGCCATGAAATTCCCTGTATAATCATGGGAGGGGGGTGGTGGTGTTCATTTTGGTTTGATTCCTTTCTATAGCTGGTATTTAATACTAATACACGTGGTTTCTGTGGGCATCTTCTGGCTGCACATTTTCCTTGAGACAGATTTTCTATGTGCTAAACTTCAGGGGTGGGGACCTGTATTCTGTAGATGAGAAATGAGCTCTTTTTCTTCCATTTGATATAAAATCTCATTGCACAGTTATCATATCTTATTGTACATTAAATTACATATCCAGAAATGTCTGGCAGTAAATTTTGAAGATACAGAAAATTGGGGTCATGGGAATCTAGCAGAAATTTTTATATTGCAGTTTATAGTAAGATGCTACAGGGCAAAATAGTGCCATCTAATTTGAATGCTACCAAATTAAATATATAGAGTTTTCACTATCTTGTTTGTAGCAGTAGTTAGAATGTTGGTGTTTATTCATGTTTGAGAGATTGCAGATGTACTAACATACAAATACATATTTTTCCTTTTTTGGACCCTGCAGCCAAATTGATTAGCCTCTTGTACCCTGAAATTTTTGCTACAGGTTCTAGTTTTCAGAATCTAATCTTATTTCACAATTGCATCAAATTACCTGATTTCTGTGCTTTTTTAAAACCTTTACCTTTGTCATGCCTCAAATTGCAGGGTTGAGTAAGGCCATCTCAGAAAGCCAGTACTATGCTGTACCTCCTTCAGCAGAAAGTCCTCTTGTCAGTGTAAAGCTTCCTGTCATAAACCACGTTCAGAGATGAACTGACAGACGTCACCTCCCCTAATTTATAATCTAAGAGTATTTAGAAACCTTAACAGTGGCAAACTTGTAGCAGTCTAGGGTAGAATTTTTTACCTGTTCCTTCGAGGAGGGCAGATCAGCACCTCAGCAGTTACGGGTACGAGGGAACACGAGGTAAATCTGAGAGGGAAAGAATTGTCATAACCATCATCAGTTTTTGTGTGTCTGCTTATTAATACACTGCAGATGTTAGAGAAATGGAGTATATAGTTGTTATTCAAAATAATGGAAAAATAGGAACTGTAGATTTCTGGTAGAGGTTACACCTGAAGAGGATTATATTTGAAAGAAATGTAAAAAGGTAATTTTCAGAAATTTATCTTATCTTAACAGCCAAATTTTCAAAATCCCAGTTATGACTTAATTTTCAACTTTCCTAGTTGCAGTAACACATTACAACTGATAAAACGGCCAATTTACAAATGAAGCAATATGCTTTTCGGTTTCTTTTTAAGCATATGTGAGCATATATAGCTGTAAGTTGAAATAACTTATGTCCAAATTCCCCTCTAAGAAAAATACTCCCACACAATTGGGCACCATTGTCAGTGTGGTTTTCAGTTGCATATCATTTGTACAGTCCATCTGGGTGAATTCAAATGAAAATGCTTTAGCAAGCATTCTTCAAACCCTGTGGTTAAATTAAGACTTCAGTTAATTTTTGAAGGCTGCGTAGAGGAATTCTGTTCAGGCTTCTTTTATTGCAGCCTTAAGGTGTACAAGGAGAATAAGGAAAGTATTTTCCAAAAGCTTTTTTTCCTTGGCAATTTTATTAGAAAAGCTAGAAAGCTTTTCTTGGGCTGTTCAGAAGTACATAACTTTCTAGCCATGACTTAGTAAAATAAACCTGTGGTTGATCTCCAGCACTGCTTTCAATTTACTTTTGCTGCCTCATGACTGAAATCTGAAAATTGCAAAATCTGCCTGCATTTCCTCTGATGTCAAAACCAGTATTTTACTCTTTAACATGAAAATGTTTCCTCTTTGCGTCCCAGAAAGACAGAAAGGGGGAGGGAAGTGGGAGTTCTTTTCTGGCAGTTTGTCTTTCACTAGAGAATTTTGCCCTCTGAAAGACATAAATCCGGGCTGAATATTACCTAGTTGTGGTATATTGGGAGATGAGCCAGGGTGAGGGTTATGAAAATGGCCTTACAAAAAAGAAATTAGCCCTTTAACAGCTGTACTCTCAAAGTTGTTAGAAGTCTTTAAATTCCCCTTTATCTGACTTAACAAATGTGTTCTCTTTAGTCACTTCCAGTCTTCAGTAGAAATTGTTGATAAACTATCTGAACAATAACTGCATGTGCCAGTTCCTTTTGTAATGTATAACTTGTAAGTGCAGGCCTTACTGCTGTGATTACCTCTTGGTTTTATGACTCTGTTTGTTCAGCTCACTGACTGTTCTGCTTTTTGTGTATGACTGTGTTCCTTAGTAGAATATAGTGGAGAGCGGTGCTCAGCACTCAGTGTATCATCCAGCTCACCCCAGCTGGTACACAGAGCATGCTAAAGTAACCAAATACTTCACATGTAGCATTTTGTGTGCCAAGCACTCATTTCTATGCTCTGCTCTCTGCGTTGTGACTTGTTAGGTAGTCAGTAGAACATGGAGATTAATTAGAGCGTGCGTTGACAGTTTGTTAATGGGAATTATACTATTAAAGTTTAAATTGATGAAAAAGTTTGGATTCTTGCACTGGTTCTTATTTCTTCTGACCTTCGAAGAAGAATTACAGGACTTAGAAATAATATAAGTGGATGAAGCAACTCTCAGTTCACAGCTGGTTTTGGGCCATACTATTTGAACATCTAAGTAGAGTTTTGGATTTGATAAGTATTTAAGCAAGTAAAATAGTTAACGTGCTATTCTGCATCTCTTAAAATACAGGCAGTGGAACAGTAGTGCTATTCTTCCCAAACTCTTGTTCTCTCTAGTTACTTAAAGTACACTTCTCTTCTGATACCTTTCTCCTAAAAACCTCCTCTCAGAAAACCTGATTCACATGGCAGTGCCTCTTTCGCAGTTGTATAAAGGAGTGTCAAAGTCTCAGCCATGTGTGCCATAATATTAAATTCGTAGATCACACGGTCTGGACTCTAGCCTGCTCTGCTGATGTGCCGTGTCTCCTTGGGTAAGTTATTTAACCTGTTTGCCATTGTGAAACAGATACCTACCTACCTACCTCACAGGGTTGTTGTGAGGCTGCTTTAGTCATTAAAGTGTTTTTGGCACCTGCCTAAAAGGTGCTACAGAAATGTGAAAATAAATCCAGTTTAATACCCTATGATCCCATAGGCCCAGCTGTCTGTTACTGTTTCCTTTGTCACTGACTGATTGAACTGTCTTTTAGATACAGAAAGACCTGATAATGCTTTTCATGCTCATGAAAGAACATTTACTTTGCCAGTGTCTTAAATACTTCAGTAGTTCTGAAGCAAGCTTTTCAAGTTGCCTTTTTTTTCTCTGCTAGTTTCCTTTGAGAAATCACCAGGTTGAAAATCCTCTTAGGCACATTTATTAAACTGTATTCACGTATTTGCAACTTTTTTTTTAATGATCTAGGGAATTTTTAGTACCAGTTACTCTGAATGGAAACTTTCCTCTCTAATTGTCCTGAATGCTTCAGGCCACTTCACACCACACCTTTTACCTTTTTTGAGTGTACAGCATTATATCCTGGACACTTTGAACATTGTTAGTAGGGGTTGAAAGGTTGCCATAATTAAAGACATAAAAATCATATCCAGAAGACAGTTGTGACAAATAGCTCAAGTCTAGAAACAAGAAATACAAAGCTGGTAACATGCATGTAAAAGGTTTGGCTGTTAATATGTATTTTTTGTCTTGAGAATTTTGCGAGTAAGACTCCTGTGTTATTGCTTGTCCTAAAGAAATGCAACCAGATACATTTGTTTAGATAACTTCTATTTCCTATGGACATTTTGAATTTTAAATGTCTTGGTAACAAACAGATGCTGTGTGAGGATTCAGGGGGTGGGACCACAGCTTAGGGTTGATTGTTTTGCATTTCATCATATGCAATACATCAGTATCTTTAATCCATGTAATTCACACTGGTGTGGATACTAGTCAGAATGTATCATTTAACGTACTTGTATATGAAAAATGTAAATAAAACCATTTAGAAAAATGATTGTTTTTGTTTAAAATGTCTGTGTTTCTTCAAAGCATTTTCTTCCCCTGTTTTACTTTAGTCTGGTTATGAATTCAGAAAGGAGAATGTTGTACATGCCACCAGAATTCTGCATGGGGAAAAATGGGAACTGACTTCTGTCAGGATGAAGTTGGAGTGATCAGAAGTCAAAGTAGAATAGACTTCTTGCCTGAGATTCTGTTTAGTGGTACTTTCAACTGAATATATTGTGTGTATCACCAGCTGATCGTAGTGAATTTCTTACTGGAAGGCATCCCCATGATAATCCATGCCCACCCCACTAGCCAGCCACATTTCTCATGGTGAGCTTCTGCTTTGAGAAACTGCTGTACAGGTGCTCTGTACAAATACCCATACTGCACAGTCTTGACTGCCTCAGTCTGAGATTTTCAATCTTTTTTACAGCTGTATTATTTATGATCTTTTCTTATCCATGTTTGGACTTGTTCCATTCCTGTTAATAAATGTTGTTCTGTCTGTGTGATTATTGTAGACTTGCACTAGAAAGTGAATGCACCTTTTTCCTGTCTTTTCTGCTCAAAGTGTCAATACAGGTGTGTCTGCATCTTGCATAGTTCCCCTGATCCTACAAGCTGTGTAATATCTGAAAGCTGCCCACATACTGACACTTGTAGTTTGAGAAGATGTGTGCAGTACAACACTAGTGGGTTTCTTCATAATTCTGTTTGCTGTATTTGATCATTAAAAATCCTATGGGGAAGTTTTAGGACATTTTTGAAGTGGAAGCGATGCCTAATGAAGAGATTACTCTGAACCCTCTTGTGTAGTGTGTTGCTATTTACACATGAATAAACACAAGCTACTTCCTGTTCCGTTGTATTCTTTCCATGTGGGGTGACAGAAATATATCCCTGTTAGCCTTGTTAGCTGTGTGCTTTTGTTCACAACACTTCTGAAGTCTCACTTTCAAATGTGACAAGGACAGTGAAAACTTGCTGTGTGCTTTCTTCTGTTGAAGTAATTAGTTGATATTTGGAGGGGGGAATCTGTGTGTCAGGTCAGGCACAAACTTGGGCTTCTTATGTCTGAACATGAAAGAACCAGAAGTAAAAACAGGTTTCTTGTGTATGCTGTATTTGCTATGGATTGGTTCTCCATCTGCTTGGGAGAGGGAAACTGTAATTGTAATCTTTGATTCTTTTCTGTATCTCTTCCAGCTGCCAGCTGGTTGAGTTTCCTGATGTTCTTTATTCAGATTTTGAGAAGCATGATGGTTGAGAGAGCACTTTCCGTTAAACCTTCTCTGCTAGTGCTGCTACATAAAATAATATGTGACTGTTTGCTGCAGAGTGTCTTTACAGACTGTGGGAAGGCTGTGAGTCGTGGCTGGGATGAAATCCAGTGACTTTTCTTAGCTGGAAGGTCTGCAGAAGCAAGCCCTTCCCCGTGGCATTCCTGTGTTCTGTTAGTACCAGTGGTCTTCATTTACACGTGTGCTTTGGGTTTCCCCCTTGTTTTTCTCTTGATTTTTCTCACCAGGAGCTTCAGAATGATGAGTGCTCCATATCCAGTGTCAGTTTTGGATTTCTGCAATGACATGTTGTGTACCTAATATCCTATGATTTTTTTTTGTTTCTTACATAAACAATTCAAAAGAAGAAAAATGCATTGGTCCATAACGATAACATTGCAGAGATAGCATTTGCTTTGTACACATTATATACATGTAGCTAACTGCACATGAGGAAATCTTAACAGTAATTTGAATCTGATCTGTATTGGGGTTTAGCTGGTTTGGTAATGACAAATATTCATAATACAAAAACATGGGAGCATTTCCAGGGTTCATTGGAACATCATAAATGTTACATTTTGAGGATAGGCAGATGATTAGAAAGGTGTTCTTTTTTAATTGAGTTTGTGCACAGTTTTCAGTAATAACTTCTCTAGGGTGGAGTCTGCTGCATCTTGAGACAAGACCTCACTGTTAACCTGAAGTTAACAGTGTTAACAGCTGTTTAGCTCGGCTGTCTCTGTTCCATTAAAAGCAGATTGGACAGGCCCTGTGGCAGGGGCTGTGCATTAATCTTAGCTTGCACCAGTTCCAGTGAGCACACAGTGCTGATCTCTTGGCAGGTGCTGTACCCAGTGCTCTTGCAGATTGCTGGGCTCAAGGCTTTCAGAGCTTGACATCTCTGATGTACTCCAAAAGGAGAAGAGTTAGTATGCTGAGGCTGTGGTAATTTTATTCCTGCTTTCACCCTGGCTCTGAGTTTCAGCAAAACAGCTTGTACATAAGTTTAAATTACATAGTTTTTATCCTTAATTCAAACTGTTCCTCTAAATCAGCTAATTTGGAAAGTTTAGTACTGTGATGGAGGATCAAGTGTCTTACCTCCTTACATTCCTGTAATATCTCTGGATGAAATAGAGATTCTAATGAGGACAAGATACTCTGTCCAGTTCTTCATGGTTTGCATTAGTGCTTGAAATAGAGAGTCAGAAATAACCAGTGAAACTAGAACAAGACATGACTACATTCTTGCTGTAAACAATCTGATACTTCTGTACTGGTTTTTGTGAGAATGAATACATTGCTTAAAATACATTTCAGGTCTTGCATTTGGGCTAAAATAAGGCCTAGTTGTTCACTTTATAGTATTTTCTATGTCCATACTGCAGCAAAGTCAACTTCCTTCAGCTGTTGTTCACCCTCAAAGTAGGGGTTTTCAAACACAGTTTTTACTGTTTAAACAAAAGAAAAATGAACTCTGTTTGAAATTTAGATTTGCAAAAATGGGGTGGCAGCTGTGTAGGTGTATACGTGCTATCCTGCAGATAAAACAGATGTGAAGTTAGCATGTGAGCTAACTTCATTGTGTTCAGTGAAACTACATTTAAACATCAAACTATGTTTAAAAGGTTCTCTTAATTTAGGATTTTGATAATTATTATGGTTAAATGAAGACTTACTATAGGTTCTATGCCTGTGGATTCCTGAGGAATCTCTCAGACTATGTATGTGCATGTGTCTTCATGTGTTTATGTATGTTTAGATTATAATGTCACACAGCATAATGTTCTTTTTAAGTCATAGAGTAGGAATAGAAGTGGGGGAGCTTATCAGTGCAAATTGTCTACAGGTAATTTACCCAGGCTACCTAAGAGTTTATAGGTATTTAGAAAAATAATGTATGTAGAATATATTTAGAATTTCAATGAAAAGGATTTTATCATCTGCAGCTTCAGTCTGAGTGCAAAAACATGCCTTGGTGCTGTGTGTAAAGGGGTGGGAAGGTAGAGCTGCATTTCCTCTTTCTTTTTGTTGTCTTGAACCCAGTATTGGCCTGCCTTTTCTCCATTCCTACCTACCCATCACAGTACTGTCTTTGTGTGTTTTTATGGGCAGGTGCAGGAGTGTATTCAGTGTAAGAATTGTGAACTCTCAGGTATTGCTGGGTGCTGTATCTTCCAATGTGTGCTTGCAGTTCATCTTTCAGATGATGAGGAGGTGCCAGGAGGCCTTGGCAAGAAGCTGTCACTGCACAGCTCAGACATGTTCTTTCAGTGCCACAATCGTACTGACAATTTCAGATGGAGCAGCAAGGGGGCTGGGGGGGAGATTCCCCAGTAATGAAATGTAACTGCTGATTTGATCTAAAAAATAAATCTCAAATTAATCCCATGACAAACTTTTTAACGTTGTAATTACTGCAGAAGAAATCTGGTACTCTTGCTATCTCTGAATTATGCTTATGCATAATTGAATAGCTGCTGGTTAATAATGGTATTGCATTAGTAAAGTATGCAAGCACGTTTAACAGCCTGTGGTGGACACTATATTGTAGAAACAGTTGTGAATGAATTTCTTTTAAACTTCCCTGAAACATGGTTTAGTTAATCTCTATAGGTTACTCTTTCATCTTGTATCACAGATACTTAGAAAATTGCATTACAGCATGCAGGAGCTTGAGGTACAAGCAGCCTTGCTATTAATGTTAATGCAGCAGGGACTAGAAGGATGGTAATTTAATATATGTAGGCTTGCAGCTACTTAAAGGTGTTAAACATTTCTAATGTACAATTCATACAAGCTGAAGATGAGTGACAGTGAATAAGTTCACAGAAAATTGCTTTTCTAGCACATTTGCTTTTGGAAGCTTGGCTTGCAGTTTTCCTTCCACCAGCTATGTCAATTGACCCCTTCCCAAGATTTGCCATGGCATTGAGTAATTAATAGTTTTAGTTACCAGCAAGGTGCTTTGGAAGTGTCCCTGCACAGCCTGACAGTGCAGCCAGGTTCATACATGAAGAAGCATTTCCTTCATACCAGATCAGAACAGCAGGCCCTACACCGAGAGCCTTAGTCTAGCAGGTTTCATTTCACTGGGGGAATTTTGTCGTTCTGGTCCTGACTGACTGGCTTTGGGAATTTTAAATTCTACCTAATTGTAGGATTGTTCTAGATATTCTTACTGCGTGTGATGATGGCCAGTAGCTGGATAAAAAGTGACTAGGAGAAAGTACAGTTCATTTATAATAAAGAATGTAAAATTCAAATGGACTGGTTCTAAATAGACAGGGATAAATGTTTAAAAGCACACATAGGTGCCCTGGAAAACCCTACTAGCTATTTAAGTTTTTTTGGTAAAAATGCACTCTTAAAATAGTCCCAAATGCATGCCTTGTTAGTCCAAGTCACCCGAAGAAGTGCAGTGGGTGCAAGCTAAACGCAGAGCAGGGTCCCCATCCCTAGTCCACCCCCTAAGAAAGAAATTGCTACCCTGGTACCTTACTTGCCCATGATTGTTGTCCACCAGTTACCATTCCCCAGGGAAATGCTGCCAATAAATTTAGCTCGACTGAAATTCCGCACAGAAGTCCTTGAGCAGGATGGGCAAGCACCTCAGAATATTCCACAGTGTTTGCTCTTGATAAAATATCAGTGCTTGTAAGCCTGAGCAGGAGACAGACTGTATGATTTATTGTTACAGGATAAAAATCTAAGTTCTCCCACATAAGATGGGACTAAATTTAATTCAGGCCTTGCTTTTTTTGGGAGGGGGAATTCAACTTCAGATTGATACACAAAAGCACATGCTTTTTTGTACGTGAACAGGATAGGTATTAAAAGAGAAATACTGTTGAACTTTAAAATCAGCTGTCAGACTTGAATTCAGGAATATTTTTTCTGTCACTAAGCAAATGGAGGTAAGTTTCTTCCCAGTAGTCTTAGCTGTTAAAAAAAATTACTGTTGCATTATCAGCTATTTGCAAAAGAAAAGAGGCATATTAATTTGTCATTTTACTGATGCTTCCAAAGTTTGGGTTTACTCCTAGAAAAGTCATGAATAAGGTCAGCTGTGAGTTTTTTTAATTTGCCAGTGAGAAAAGTACTGATGTTTTCAAATAATTAAGTTTGATAATTCTGGTTGATCAGATGAAGACCCTGCACTGAGGAGGTGTCCTTAGACTTCTAGCAGTCTGTCATTTCTGCACAAGCTTCACAGTCAAACATTTTTCACTGCTCTTGGAGTGCACCTTTGTGCCTCTAATGCACAGAAATGTTGAGCACCTGCTGAGTTGCTGCAGCTGCTTGAACCCTCTGGTGGTAGCTGTGTTTGCCTTCCAGGCTGGCAGAGTTTCTGTAACTCTCTAGAAAATGCTGGTTTTCACCTGTGAGCAGAGATTTCTGCTGCAGTCAGCACTGGAAGTCAGTTCTCAAGTGCTGGCTGACTCAGTCCATCGCAGAGGTTTTGTGGTGATGCTACACCGTGTTGCTGAGCCTTCTCAGAGTGGATTTTTTTAAGGCTGCTACATCACCATGATGGCACATGCCCAAACTGAGCCGAGCTCTGTTGCCAAGCACCATTCTCTTCCAAAGCTGGCCTCAAGTTTGGACCTGGGGAGATCCACATCTTTCCTTAGGAACCTTGGCTGCCTTGCTGGGAGCTGCACCTCCTCAATTTAGAGGGCTTACATTATGTTTTGGTAGCAGGTCTCTGTTTTGTACTTAGCAGAATTTTTTTCTGCCAGTGCTGGAGGTTGTCAGTTAAGCTGCTGCGTTAGTTACGTGTCCCTTTTACAGAGTGCTTTGGTATTGACTCGTGCTTGGTGTTTTTATATCAAGCCTGCTCTTGGCATCCTAGCTTAAAGCAGCAAAATAGAAGAAAAAGGAGCTATCTTGGGATTTCTGAGATCCCTCGTGTGCTTCTATGCAAATTAAATAAGCTGGGAGCCTACATACCATTTTTAACACTATGCTTTAATTTTCTCTTTGCAGGCATTTGCAGCATTCTGTAATGCAAGTGCTGTCTGAATGTATTCTGTATTTACATAATAATGCACCTAGCCTAGGAGTCAAAGTCAAGTCCTGAATCGAATAATTGCCTGCTGTTCGTCTACTGAAGAAGCTCTTTTCTGTAGAAAGTTTTAGAACATTTACCATGAGCTTCTGAATGATCATCTGTAGCAGAAAAGCCCCAAAATGCTTGGTTAGAGGGGTAGGGGCGAGAAGTATCAAACTGAACAGATGTTCTGCTCTCTCAAAACAGCAGTTCCCTACTATGTGTCTCATTTTGCATGGCCAGCACTTGGTGATGGTGGGGTGCAGAAGAAAACACACTTTTCCCTGTGAAAAGAAACCAGTATATGGAGATTATTAATACCAAATAGGGCTTTAGTGCAAAGAAGCTGTAATTGTTCTGAGCGTTCCCTAGCATGGGGGGCAGAACTGCCAGCGGTATTTATTTGTTGTGTACAGGTGTCTGTAAAAGTAGCACGTTTCTGGTCAGTAAGCAGGTGTTCTTCCTAGCATATGGGTCAAGGCTGACCTTTGGCAAGGCTGGGGGTTTACCTGTACCAGTTTCGCTTCATTAATCCAAAATCAGAATCTTTAGCTTAAATATGTGACTCCGACTCCTCGTATTTCTTCTCAGTATACTGAGAGGGGGATAGGTGGGAGGAAACTGGGAGGTCAGTGGTGTTCCATCTCTTGTTCAGGCTACAAGGGCTGTGAGTTTCTGTACTGATTTTATCATGGACTTCTGCATTTCATCTTCCCCCCAAGAGGTGAAATAAGCTGCAAAAGCACCTACCTAGGCTGCATGGGAAATGAATGCTAGCATGACTGTTATATGGAAATCTGACATCAGAGCAGCTCTTCTCTCTGCTAACCCAACACCAGTGAATTTAAGATAGGAACAACATAATGAATTGTCTTTACAAGTCTTTTGTCTTAGAAGTGCAGCTGACTTAAATGGGTTTTAATTCTATAGTTCTGACAGCACACCATGTATAGAAAAAAGCCCACAAGCAAACAGGAACCTCACTTAAAGTGTCAGTCATTTTGGGTTGACCTGTAAAATGAAAAGACTTCAGTGTAGAGCTAACCCCTCTCACTTTTCAGTGGTAGTGTCACCTAGATTTCATTTCTAAAGCATGAAAATGTTTAATCTGTGGTGTTATTTTCCAACCTCAGTGCATCTCTACGTAGCCAATTATTCAAGTGTGAAGTAATTTATTAAGTGATCTAAGCACTAACATCAACTTGTAGATTTAAAAGTAGCTATACAAATATTTTTGTCTTGATCCTATTTTTTGAATAAATTCCCATGGATGGAAGTTGAGCAGGCTTAGCTTTAACCTCTGAGGGCATGAAGCTGAAATTTAGGGAAGGAGAAGAGGAACTCACTTTAAAAACTCTACTTGTACAGTGTTTAAGGGGAAAAGCAGTATGGCATTTAAATATTCGAGAAACTTGAGGGGTTTGTAATACAAGCTAGGATACCTTGTAATTAGCTAGGATAGTAATTACACTCAAATTCAACAGTGCTGGGAAGAGGATCCAGAGTAGTTATGCAGAGCCTGTCCATGAAAAGTTTTTGGGTCAAGTTTTTAGCAAAAAGATTTGCATTGTTCCTGTGCTTTCAGATTAGGTTGTTGGTGATCAGTCCAGATGTGGTAGCTAGATATTGAGAGGACCCTGCAGTAATACTCCTATCTTGAAGGAAACTGTTTTACCACTGAATGCTGTTTTCATAGTGAATTCTGTTTTCACTTCATGGCCAAAAGACAGAAATCTGGGTGTTTAATTCTATGATTGACTCTTCAGGTATAGTCTTTCCTTCTCCAATATTAATTTAATATTATAGATGAGATTTCCCAGTAGTTATGATTAAGAATGTGCATTTTCAAAAAAGACACGGGAATTTCCTTGATTACTCATAAACATGTGAAAGATTTTTGATGAGGGCAGCTACCTGTATTAGAAAAATAACTTCCCTGAACTTCAGCAGGAATACTTCATTCATGTAAACCAAAAGCAGCTCAGTCATCATCTGAGGCAGATTATTATCCTGCTTTAGTAAATGATTGACATAATCCTGTTTCTTAATTATTTCATAGGAAATCCATGGCAAAGCCAGGAACCACATCCCTTCCTTTAAAGATTCATTTCATAGCACTGCAGTTGAAGTGTGCTTGGTTTGGGTTTAGTGGGTTACCTTTGCTAGGGTTTATTTTGTAAAGCAGTGTACAATAAACAACATCTTGTCTGCTGCAAATTGATGCTGGGCTGCAGAGAATTACTTGTGCCTGAGCATTATTCTGCACTATTAACTTTGAGATTTCTGATTTATGGTTTCCGTGATGAGACAGTGGCTTGTGTGGTCAGACATGAGAGCCCTTAGGCACTTCTGGAGGCTGAGGATCAGTCTTACGGTTTTGAGAACCATTCTCTGGGCCATTTCTGCTACAAATTATTGGAAAATTGCTCTTTATGTTCTAGGAACAGAGGCGAAATATTAAGAACAATTTGTTCTCTGCTAATAGGCCAAGCTGGTCTTGTGCTAATGTTACAAGAGTAAGAAGATTATGCTGGATGACATAATTACATCTTCAAGTCCTATTTTTTACTCCTTGAATAACCTGTATTCCTTTTCCTTCGGAGAATTGCTTGTTTGGCTGGCTTTACTGGGGAGAGCCTTTATGAGACCAGTTCCATGCTAGAAAACGTGAGCCATGAATGCATGGCCACTTAATGAATTTGACCACTCAGAAGTTCTTTCTGGTCTTAAGATATCTTCATTTGGGCTGTCAGCCCTTTTTGCTGAGTCCCTGTGGCAGCTGCCTTACAGATGTGTAGCTTTTATAAAATTTTATTTTTTAGGATCTCTTTAGGAAGAGCTCTTTGAAATTGTAAATTGCTCAGGTGTACTTTTAACATATGCTTGGTGAATGAACAGAGATTTCTTCCATAAAAATTATTATTATTTGATAGCCATATCTTACTAAAACAAATTCTCTGAAATACTATAATTGACAGTTTGTAAAAAAATATGCTTATCAAACTTGCTCTTTTCTGCCCTTTTATGCAAATCCTTTTCATCTGAAAAGAATGTGTCAAAGCTGCAGGCATGTGATGAGTATAGTGAGAAATTATAAAACTATAAACCTAATGGGGAACTCAGTGCCCCCTAAAACACCCCATTTTCCCCAGCTATAACCTCAAAAGACATAGTCAACTGCTACTTTCTTAAAGAATTTGAGGATAGCAAAATGAAAGCAGGAAAGATTTTTTTAAATAGCTGTACATTACTGTAATGGACATTGATTTCTGATAGACATGAGAAAACACAATGATTTCAAATTAAGAGTCTTAATAAATGAAATCTTAGGTCACAGCCTTGTAAGGTGTGAGAGGAACAATTGGCTTTTTTCCCCCTAGGTGGTGATGCCTCACATACCCTTTGTTCCATGTGATCTGTTGCAGTGGTCTGATCCCTGCCTTGTTTTTAGGTCTGAGTATTGCAAGGAATTTCCAGCTTGGATTATAGGGCAGAGCCTGTCTGGTGGCACTGGCAGACTGCAGTGGGTGGTCTGTGTTCCTCAGATAATAGGCACTGGTGCCTATTATCTTATTAAATCAGCTGAAAAAAGCATTAGAGGAGTGCCTATGTTCAGTTCCAATGGCCCTGCTAAGGGCCTGTTCTCTTTTGAAAAGCAGTTGAAATAGACAAATGGTGTAATTTATCTGATTTTACAAATTAGGGATCTTTACCCCAATGAGATGGACCAAATACCTTGGCTTTAGGCTTCCCTCTTAATGAAACTTTTTAACTTCAGTGATCTAGGCAACAGCTAAGATTGCAAATCTTTAATTTATCTCATTGCATTTTGTCATGTTAGAGATTATCTTGCAATCCATGGGTGCTAGATGTGCTTTTGAGTCCTATAATTTGAGAGTTAAATGATAAAAAATCAATTGTAGGAGGAAAATCACTGCTGCTTTGCATGCTTCCTAAGAACTGCAAAGGGTCCCAGTAGATCTAGGAATGTTAGCTATCCAAAAACACATCCTAGAACATCCCACTGCTTCTGTAAAGTACAAAAGACACTGAAAAGGGGATGAGCAGCAGAAGTGAACTAAAGCACACAGGAAAAACCCAAATGCCTAAGTTGGGAAGGAAGCAAGTTTGCAGGGCTGTGAATGTGGGGTGGTGTTTTCCCCTGTGGCTTAAAGGGAGTGTGAAATTGAAGAGGAAATTACAAGCCACGGGGCATGTTGAAAACTGACTTTTCATTAAAATGAGATTGAGAATCTGGTTATGAAGTAGAATCTGGCTAGAACATAGTGGGTGTTAGCATTTGTAAATTACTTCATGCAGCTAATATTACATTCCATTTCATAATGGGCAGATTGCCTAAATAAAAAAAGGTAATGGTTTTCCTGAGTTGGTGAACATATGAAAGAGTGGGTAGGAGCAGAGCAAGGAAAAAAAGGTGGCAGTGCTTATGTGAGCTGTGCATCTGGGAGCTTCATCAAAGGCCAGCTGGACTCCCAGGAAAAGAAAACTTGGCCATGTAGCAGTTCTCTTCTTCACCCCCAATTTCTGGGCAGTTTTTGAACGTCAGAGCTGTAGGGTGGTAAAGTAAAAGAGAAGTGACGCTGTGTGTCTTTTGTTTGGAAGAGCACAGAGTGTGCTTTTCATCAAGACTTAAAAGGGCTGTTTCTGCAGCTTCAGTTCACTCCTAATCTTTGAGAGATGTTTGCAGTACTGAGGCTCAGTTGGTCAGGAAGAATAGCAGTGCAAGTAATAACAGCTGGGCTTGGTGTTCCAGTATAACTGCACACTGGGGTGGGGAGCATGTTCTCTAATGAAAGTGTGTTCTGGAAAGAAAGTAAAACTCCAAAATGAGAAGAGATAACATCTACAGGATGCTGTAGATAGGAAGAAAGAGAGCTGACACATGAGAAATT
The DNA here is from genome assembly GCF_031753505.1 of Anomalospiza imberbis. Classification (NCBI taxonomy): domain Eukaryota; kingdom Metazoa; phylum Chordata; class Aves; order Passeriformes; family Viduidae; genus Anomalospiza; species Anomalospiza imberbis. The sequence continues at coordinate 60,001,002 of NC_089686.1, forward strand.
GCTTCTTTTTTATAATCAGATTAAAACCAAAAGAGATGTATTTGATATCTGAAATAAATGAAGTAGGGAGTGATTGCAATTCACAATCATTCCCCAATCAGAAAAATCACTGAAGAGTTTTGTCACCACTGTTGTTTTTGGTTTTTTTAAGGCAACCTATAAATAAATATTTCTCTGGACACCCTCTGTCTAGTCTCTTGAGAGTGGTGGCTGAAAATTGTGCATTCTTTTCAAAATATTAACATGAAGGATGGCCCTCCCTGCAGGACTAAGAGGCCAGCATTTTTTGTAAGGGGGTAGAGGCAGATTCTGCTCCTGCAGATTTGTCTCTGTGAAAATTAATCAAATTGCACTAAGGTGCAAACTGAAGCACAGCTGCTGGTTTTGGTAGCTCTGTCTCTGAACTCTTATTTATTAGTGAAGCATTTGCTCTTTACACTAGAGTAGGTATTTAGGAATGAGATGGGGTAGGTAGTTCTTTTATATTCCAAACTGTATCATTAGTAGCAAAGTTTATTTACTGCAGTGCATTAATCCTTCATCACTTCTGGATCAATGTTTACTGTAAGTAACAAAGAGGTTGTCCATATTCTCAGGCCTTGTATTACTGCACTTCTGGAATGCACTTTGCTCATACCTAAGCATTTTCTATTTGAGTATTTGTATGGATTGATTCCTTTCCTGATGCATCAGAAAATTAAATTCAAGGTACTGGGTCTTTCAGTCTAATAGATTAAACAAAAAGACTTCTTTCACTTGCAGATTTTTTAAATTGGTAATTATTTGTTTACATAGTTTTTCTATTTAAGAATGACTCAACACTGTTTAACTAGGGAATGTTACTCTGTCTGCAGAGGGGCATTTCACAAGTTCTTCTTTTGCACCCTTTTCCAAAGCCTGCTCTGAGCTGTTCTCTCACCACCCTCAGGCCCCCTGGGTTCCTTTCTTTCCCAGACTTCCAGATAAACTAGATAACTCTAGTTAAACTAGATAAATCTAGTTTTATGTTTGCAGTTTCAGAAATGGCCTTTTCAAGTCTTCAGTCTGATTTCTGCAGTCAGTCAGCGAGGGAGATGTTCAGGCAGAGATCCTCCAGGCTGCTGCCTCTGAGAGGAGAGATGTTGGTCGAGTGTGTTAACTTGATATGCTGTGGTTAATTGTTTCTGAAGGCTGTTGCAGGTTTTATTAAAGGCTTGGGGTGATGAAGCTGTAATGAGAATTTTCCAGAAGTTAAGAGAGTGAGGAGCAGTCTTGCCTATTACTGCCCATTCATGCAGTGGCTCTATCTCTGACACTGCCCTGTCCCCATTTCCTGCTGCTACTTAGCTCCTTATGAAAATTCCTGCCCTTCATTCCCTAATTATCATTTTTCCTGTAGACATTACCAGCTTTTTCTGTTGAAAATGGTCATGTGGCTCAGAATTTTGCTATTAAAAGTCAGCTTTCTCACTATCTGTTCAGTAAGTGCCTGTTCAACTATTTTTGAGTGCAGGATATGAACTGGTAATTGGATTTACAGAACTGCAGCTTTGCTTCATTAGCAGAGCCAATATTCTCACTTACTGTAAAGTTTTTTATTCTTAAATACTGTGAGCAAATTGAAAGTGTACCTAACTATTAATATAGTGTATGTGACACCTCAAGGATGGTGGGGATCAGGAAGCTGGTGGAACACTGGGACAGGCTTCCCAGGGAGGTGATCAATGCCCAGAGCCTGCTAGGGTAAGTGTCATTTGGACATGTAAATTACATTTAAGTGTAATTTAGCCCTTAGGAACATCCTTGAGCCTCTTGTCAGCCCTGAAGTGGGGCTGGGTGATGAGGGTAGGTTCCTTCCCACTGAAACATTCTATTCTTAGGTTTCCTCAGAAGCAGATTGCAAAACAGTGGGGGTTTTCCCCCCTCTACATTACAGCTGTGGTTTTTTTGGCAGCTGTGAATGAATCCTGTTTTTCACATGATATATCTAGAGGAAACAACATGACTTTTAAATTTTGATGCCATGGTTCTGGAAGCTTTAGACATAGTCTTTGTAAATAGTAGTTGGAGGCATTTAATTTAGAATAACTTTTCAAGTCCCATTTTATGGCAGACTTTGAAATTGAAACATATAACCAGGTGAATGTGAAAAATTAGAGTTCTGAATGAAAATATGTAGAATCTCATCTTGCTGCCTTTTGAGAAAATGAGTTTTCCTATGGTCAGTGTACTCTATCTCTTCCTTGCAGGCTTTACTAATAGCAAGATAAAAGCCGTATTTTCACAAGGAGTATTAAAACTCTGAATGAAGACAGCAGAAATACCTAATAATTCAAGACTTATCTGATACAAATTGTAGCAAAACAATATATTACAGAAATTACATCTGCAGTCACATGCTAATGTTTTTCAAGAAAGGATTCAGAATATCTGGCACAAATGAAATACAGGCTTTGTTCAGCATACATAAAATAAGTTTTGCATCCAGTTATTTAGACAGTGATAGTCCAGCCTCCTTGGGTTAATGGCCACAGGGAGGTGCAGCGCTAGCCCTGCCTTTTTTCTGCATTTCATGTGCCTGGGCAGAGCTTGGGTTGCTGTTTGCAAAGGCCATTGCTGTTCCCTGAGCTGTAGGACAAGGAGTTTGTCACTCACACAATTAGTCACTGACTGGGAGCCTCAGCAAACAGCAAAAGGCTGAATGTGCTGGAGATAGAACAGAGAATTAGCATCTCCATCCTTTAAAATGCCACTCCTTTGAGGTAATCTGAGCAGTTTGAATTGCTGTGGTGCCTAGCCTGTGCTTTGGAGACAGAGAAATGTGAATGTATTTTGTTACACCCACAGTTCTTACTGCTAGAGTCTCAAATTGCACCCCACTGTGCTTGATTATTTCACCCTAACAATCAAGATGTAAAAAAACCAAAAAACAAATGGTCAATGCAAATGGATTCAGTGGTGATAAATTTTGTGTAGTCTGATCTTAGTTTTTAAATGTTAATTTTATTTATCTAATACCCAGTTGTCTGTCAATGAATATAGATATTTCACAATTCAGTTAACAAAAGCAATATTTCCAAATACATATATTTAGACTCTGGTTGTAATTTTGTACTGTGAAACAGATATTGTGTATTAAAAAAAAAAAAAACCCAAACAGTAAGGATGATGCATGTCTTTTAGTGTTTGTAACAAAACGAGATTTTAGGAAAATCCTCAAAAAGGTGACACCGTGTAGCTGTGGTGTTTCTTTCTCTCCTAGTTTGTCAACTGCTGCAGTCTCAGGAGTGCAAAGTGTTTCTCTTCAGGTCCAAAAAACCTCTAAAAAACCTTGGAGAGTAGTGCTGGGGCAGTGAGGGCAAGAGCAAGAGGATCTACCTCACCAAGGGGAGAGCTGCAGGGAGTGAATAAGGGAACGTCAGATTTTCTGCTGGAGAAAATATTTTTTCCCCTGGAAGGTAACAATTGATAGAAAGAAAATGGAGTTGGGATATAGAAATAAATCAAACCGTGCTCGTCCTTAATTATCAGGTACTAACTGTGCTTCCTTAGGAGCTTGATGGAAAGCTGAAGAAGTGAAAATAAAACAGGGATACTTTTTAGGCTTATGTTGCATGGTGCCAGACAACTAGAACTAGTATTAAGTCTCTAGATTAGTAAAATCACTTGCCTTGCACAATCATAAATTATTCATGTGTCTTGTAAAAGTCTATTTAAAAGGCTGAAGTGCTGTGTAATTTATGGATTAAGTTTTGCCCTTCAATGTTTGTGAAGCTCGTAATAGGGAATTACATTGTGTATTCTGGGAAGAAATTTGACTTCTATTATGAATTAATCTTGTACAAAGATGATAAAGTAGTGACTTAAATTTCTTATTGGAGCATCAAATCTAAAGTTACTCTTCTAGCAAAGCAGGTGGAATTTCTCTTTGTCATGAGCAGGGCAGGTTCAGGTGTGTTTTGCTACAGGAATGTCCAAGCATAGCTGGTCAGACTGGGAGGTCTTTGTGTAGTCCTCGAGGATGGAGGGGAGACACTCATTACATGGATTTTACCTTGGAATGAGGCTATCCCTCAGCTCATTGAGTGGGAGATGGAGTTGTGGTGGAGCCACTCCTTTGTGTCAGCTTGTGAGGGTTAGACCTGCCCCTTGAATTAGAGCACTCAGAATAGGAATCCTGGCAGCCTTAGAAACCGGAGGATAAGCTGCTGTAAATGTCTTTATAGTTGACTTTATTTGTCCTTTAAGGACAAAATTGCAGTAGTAATGTCAGTTCTTTAATGCTTTCCCACATCTCATCACTGCCTGTTGCAGTGTCTGTCATAGGAAAACCAAGAAATGTGTGATGGGTCCTGGGGGCAGCACTGCCCCTGCTGGGGGTGGTGCTGGGCTTCCCTGAGCCAGGGCTGCCAGGGTGTTTGCTTGGGAATGGTGAGCCAAGAAATGCAGATTCCTGCAGGAGAGATGCTTTCCTGGCATAGTTGAGGTGCTCACAATACAAAGCAACACTCCATTTTCAGAAGGCTTCAAACCTGTTTTTATTCTAGCTTGCATGCTTTTTATACATTCTTACAAAACTCAGAGTTTACACTTTACTCAGTGGTCAGGAAAGACAAAAAAATTGCTCATTGGAATAGTCAGGTGCAGGTTTCTCTTATTTATCCTTCTTTCTTTCTTGGTTTCCATGTCAATGACCTTGGTAGGAAATTCTTTCAGGGGTAAACATGGATCCTCTGATCAAACTTCTCTCTGGCTCACAGAAGTGACTGTAAAACCTCCTCCACACTTTTCCGTTGAGAGATCCAGCATTGGCCAGTACTGCTTTGCTTTTCTCCTTAAACAAATCCTTCTGCTTGCCAGCCTCCTGACTCCACTGGTACCAAGGTTTCTGAACTTTTAGATTCCAAACCCTTCTGTGCATTTAACAAATATGGAACGCTGGCATGAAATCCAGATGTGGTCAGCAGCTTTTCATATATATGATAATCACATAGCAAATATTTTGCTTTGAGTCATAACCCATGCAAATAAAGAATATACCTCCTTTTCTTAGCAAAGTAGTTTTCTTTCCAAGGTCTTTGGTCCTGGGAAGTGCAAGCAGTCTAATTGATACGTATTTCTTGTGCTCCGTCCTTTGATGTTGCCTGGTGACAGTGCTGCCTGGAGCTACTAAACTTGCTGACACTGTTTACCTGGCTGCACCTGGGAGGCAAACTCATTTTTTGCCCTGTCTGCTTACAGCTTTTCCTTCTGAGCTCTTAAAAATTATTTTTCATCTGGTTACTGAATAACCAGAGGGTGATGCCTTTTGTCAGCGGCAGAGCCATGAATTAATTATTTAATTTTCACAAAAGAATTCATACTATCTCCTATCTCACTCTGCTTAAAAAAGAAAATTAATCTTGCATATCTTGTTGAAGGTTTTACTTGAATTAAGTACAAGGGAAAGAAGGTGCAGGCAGCTGTCCTGCACCAAGGACAGCTAGAAACCAAGACTCTTGTTCTTTTCCACTTAGCCAAGGATAGCAGGAGATTTCAGGGAGTGGGAGAAGAAAGATGAAATAACAATGTCATCCTGTCAAAGAAGGATGAAGTAAAGGTGTCTTTTTTTATATTTTTTGGGGGGGGGGACTCTTTGCAAGACTCAGTGAGGTTTACCTTCCTGCCATCCTGGATTATGTGGAATCCTTTCAGCCTGGGTGGAGTACCGCTCCAGTTCAAGTATGGTACAGACACACGGGTCCAGCCTGCCTTGTGTGCCAATAAAGTTTTTTTCAATATTATTTCAGTTCTTTCATTTTTAACTGATCTTTTTCAGGAGTGGGAGAGATGGGGATGGCTCTTTTGAGCCTCTCAGGCCCGGGGTGTTGCAGAAGTAGAGATGCTCAGGGAACAGGAGGTGGGGTGTTCTTATTTTAGATCTCCTGCAGTCCCTGTCTCCTGATGTCTCCATGAAAAATTCTGCTGTGCTTTAGAGTGGGAATGATATAAACTGAAATCGTGAATCTCTGGTGCAAAGGGTGCTCTTTGCTGCCTACACCGTGCTCCTCGGGGAGATGGAGAGGTGCTTGTGTTTCACACCACCATAAAGGCTGGGAGTCCTCTCAGTGAACAAAGAGCAGTGAGATTTAAAAGGGGAGCTGGATGCTTTACAAAAATGCAACACAGCATAACAAATCCTTATTTCATTAAAGGCACTTTATTTCAAGGCATCTTTGGAAGGGTATTGTTGATTTTCCTTGTGTCATCAGGATGTGTCTGTAGAGATTACCTGGCCTCAGCTATGCTTCCATAGCTGGAGTTAACAAATCCATGCAGGATGCCCCTCTGCCTTCCTCATCAGTCTGGTGCTTTCCTTTATCCTGTCTGAAAGGCAGCCTGTTAGCTGGGGGCTGAATTTCACCCCCTGCCCTTGTGGTGTGTGTCTGAATGAATGAAAGTGCTGCTGGCATGTGAGTGTGCTTTGGTCCCTCCTCCAGGGAGCACCAGGGCTGGGGCAGCTGTGGAAAAACAGGTTCTCCGTGGGTATTATTCCCTTATTCAGCTTCAGCAGATTGGAACAAAATGCACTTTGAGAAGGAATATTCAAGTATAATACATGTATTAGCCTAGTAGTTTTGTAAATATGGTATTTTACCCTTAATTTACTAAATCTTGGTCTAGAAGCTCTGGCACCTAAATCTGTATCTGCACTGAATGCATCAGGTTTCTTGAAATAAAAGGCTAAGTCTGGATGTTCAAACCACAAAGCAAATTTGCTGTACCTACATTTTGGAATTGAAGAATTAAAAATAAAAATAAAAAACCTGCTAATTTTGCAGCAAAGTACATGACTTTTGTATGTTTAATTATATTTTTGCAACATTATGTGGTGTTTTGGTGTAATTAGTTTAGGCAAAGTACAAACTGGAATGCTATAGTACTGTATAAAGAATATATTCCTACTATTCTAAAATAGTTTATTAAGTGATTTGTTTTTTTTTTCTGCTTCCCTGTAGATTAAAGCAAAAAATTATGACAAAGTGGAAAAGGTGAGTCATATTAATATATGTAATATATCTCTATAGCAAGAACAAGTACCTTGTGGTTGGGCTAAATCAGATTGAAAAATGCTGTGGCTGTCATTGAATGTGAAACACAGATAAAAAATAGCACTAAAGTTGACTTGTTGCTGCCAAGCTCTAATCAGTAAAGTGTGCAGGGGGATTTCTCTGCTTAATTCTCTGCAGTTCCCTTGCATAGCATGGAAATGCTTTAAACAAAAGAATGAGTAGTTTAACTTATTCTTTCTGATAAATCTCAATCATAATTAGAAGGGTTACTTAAATTCATTTTGTTTAGCTTTAAAAGTAGAAACCTAATTTCTGTGTCTGGAATCCTGATCACATCTTCTTGATGTATTGAACAGTTATTTCAGCGCTGCCTTATGAAGGTTTTACACATTGATTTATGGAAATGTTACCTTTCCTATGTACGAGAAACCAAGGGGAAGCTACCTAGTTACAAGTAAGTTCCCAGAGTTGCTCTGAATTATTCTAGTTTATGGTGGATCTCTTCTTGATTTTTTGACCAGGGGACGGGGAGGAACCTGGGTGACAAATCTATCTGGGGGTTTTCTGTTGGGGGTTAATATATAATCTGCATTTAGAAAACACTGAAGTGTCTCTAACTGAGCCTGCTGGGTAAAATTGGTTCCTTAGTCTGGATTCCTCTAACAGGATGGGATAAGAGCAGCGGAGGAGCTGGTGTATCAATGCCAGTTCCCTGCAGATGGGATTGGTGCTTGAACCAAAAACCTGGAAAACCTGGAAAACATTTCTTCCTCTTTGTCCTTGCCCTCAGTGTCCTGTTAGTCTCCACTAAATTTAGCACTGGTTCCAGCTGAGACCAGTAGCAGTAAAGAGTCCAGGAATTGTAGGAAGTTTTGGAATGCATAAAAAAGTCATAAAATTTAGGGTGTCAGAATTTTATGGGGGTATGTTAATCTTCATCCCTTTTCAGTTACTACATTTTGCTTTTTTATATTACTGTGGGTTGAGTTTCAAAAAATACCAGTGACTTCCAGCATCTATAAACTGTCTCTTCCCCAGCCCACCATAGTTGCTTTGCACTGTAATTGGCAAAATGAGGAATGCATTAACAGAGAAAATAAGCAATGGGGTTTCATTTATTTTTACATGACTGTTTTGAAACACTTTTAGAAGTGTCAGTTTATTCAGTTTGCCTTTCCTCTGTTTCTCCTGTTAATGTGGTCAAGGAGGCAATAAGGTGCTGAAGTGTGTTTGAGTAAAGGAAACTAGGAGAAAAGTTGGAGAGAGAAAAAAGAGCTTTCACTGAAACTTAACCAAGGAAGTTCTGTAAACATTTTAAATTTGAGGGAAAATACTTTGAATTTGGGGGAAATAAGAAATCATGTGAAGTGTTCTGGGCAGTTTCCACACAAGGGAGCTACTCCTAATTATCCCAGCCTTTTGGGGTTCCTGGAGAATTACAAAAAGGTTTGGGGAACTCTGAGGGGAAAAAATAAGAAACCATGGGTGCATCTGTCAGCTGAGAAGATGTGGAGAGCAGTTGGTTTCTTCTCAACTTCACGTCATATTCGTGGATTTCCACTGCCTTGGGGTGGGCCAGGAACTGGTAAAATGCTGGATTGCCACCAATGGATTTAAATAATTCTTGAATAAAACAAACAACTAAAGCCCCAACAGAATCTGAATAAGGAGTTTAAAGCTATCTGAATACCAATTTTTGCTCTCAGTTGTTGAATGATATTTCTCATTCCTTGATGTTTGGTTAGAATTTGCTGCACAAAAGAATACTCTTAAATAAAGAACTTTTTAAATACTAAACACTTGCTTTATGGTCTTTGTGGTTCTTTTCCTCAGAGAAAAAATGGCTCAGGCATATGATTTTGCTCTGGATAAGATTGGCATGGAAATCATGTCATACCAGGTATGTTTTCTTAATCAAAACACATTTTATTTCTAAGTTTATGACAAGTACAGCTAACCATTGGTTTCACTATATGTAATATTTTTTCTCACCTAGATCTGGGTGGATTACATCAATTTTTTGAAAGGCGTGTAAGTACCTGAAAATTAACCTTTTTTAAAGCTCAGTTAATGCAATGCTGATGTTCCTGCCAGTTGTGACCTGCCATAGCTGATGTTGCTCTCTCTCCCCACTGTTTAGAGAAGCAGTAGGATCTTATGCAGAAAACCAGAGGATCACAGCTGTCCGTAGGGTTTACCAGCGTGGTTGTGTCAACCCCATGATAAACATAGAGCAGCTCTGGAGAGATTATAACAAATATGAAGAGGTAACCAATAACTGATTCTTTGTGACATTCAGAAAGAAATAATTATCCTGTAATCAAATATGGTGCCCAAGCTATACCCACTAAACACGTGTGTATAAAAGAGATGGCCAGCAGTATAAACACATTTTTTGTGTGCAGTATGTAGCAACTCCTGTGGCAAAACTCTACAAGGACCTGAGTGATTTTTTAATTTCTTTCAAAGACCCTCCATGAGATGCATTTGACTGTCCCATTTCCCAGCTGGCCCAGTGGAATTGCTGGTGAGTGAGTGAGACATCACTGTCCTCGGTGATGGAGCTGGAGCAGCTCAGCTGGCAGTGAGGACTTGTGTCCCCAAGGAGGCACTCCCCTCCTTTCACTTAGAGTCAAATGGCATTCAGCTGGGATGGTTTGGACTTCCTCCACGGCATTAAGTTACAAGGTCTCAGTGCTTAAAAGCGCTCCTCACCATCCCTCACCTGAAGCCATTCCAGCACCCCTCCAGGTGAGTCTGCTCCCACGCTGCCTTCAGCCAGCGTCAGCTCAGCTCAGCTCACTGCCCTTTCTGGCCAGTTTGTAGCTGCACATTTAGAGTGTGTTTTCAAACAGAGCTGGTGACAAACCAGCCCCAGTCAGCAGCAGTGTGACTGCAGAGCTGATGTGGATGCCCTGGTGCTCAGCACTGCCCAGCAGGGATGCTCATACAGCACTGGTCCTGCTGGCTGTGCACAGGCCTGGCTGCTGTGGGTCACTGTGCCCTGAGCAGCAAAGAAGGGCCAGTTCCTCTTCCCTTGTTGCTAATTATGCAAGTTGTGAGCTTGGTGCCCTCTCATGTTAATAAGGCTGTGGTGCTGAGCTGGTGGGAGAACCTCTGGGTGGGAGAACTTCTGGGTGGGAGAACTCCAGGCATGCCCAGCCACGAGCATGTACCGTGAGAACTCATTGTCCCACAGGTGCTTGGGGACACCATTGCTGTCACCAGGGAGGATGCCCAGGACACACCTTCTCCATTGTAGGAAAATCCCCAACACAACTTCCCCATAAACCACCCCTTCCCCTCCCACACAGCAAGCAAAGGCTGTCAGTGCTGGTTCCTCCTGCTTTCATTATACACAGGGCGGCTGCCAAAGCCATGGCTCAGAGCTGCCCAGTTTCCAGCTGAGGCAGCTCTGGCTGACACCTGGAGCTCCAGGCTGTCCCTCAGGCTGTTTGAGCTGCTGGAAGCTGAGAACCAGTGCTGTGCTTGGGCACAGGGATCTGCCTGCCCTGTTCTGGCTACTCTGGCCTCAGGGACAGGGCTGCTGCTCACGGGTGTCCTGGCACAGGGAAATAAATGCTTCTCACCAGAAGGGCTCTTTGAGGGGGAGGTGATTGCCCATGTCAGCAGCCCAACAGCCCAGAGACTTCATGCAAGTCTCAGTATGGAAAGTTAATGGCCATTTGCTGTAATTCAAGTTTTCCTTTAGCTCAGCTGTGGCCACCACGTAACAATACCAGCCTGTCAGTCACCAGTCTTTAATTCACTGAGTGGTAAGAATGGTAGAGCTTTTAGGCAGACGTGGCTCAGTGACAATCTGGCTCACAAACCTGCATGGCTGCTGAGCTGGGAGTGCATCCTGGGGGAGTCCTGCTCTATCCTCAGCCTGGTCCTGGGTTAACTGGGGCATTGCTGGGTTTGTGTGCTACATGGCCCAGTTTGCTGTCCCAGACACTGCCTTTGCTCCTGTAGTGAGGGCAAGGCTTCCTTTGCTTCCCAGCTCAGGTGCCTCTTTGGACTTGGACTGAAAGCTGTGCACATCTTCTGCAAAGTCTTGGCAACCACACCAGCAAAATCCAGCCAGACACAGGCACCAGCCTGCTATCAGGCTGCTTTTCCTGCCTAAGAGCAGCTCTTTGAGGTTTTGTTCTTGCCAGAACCTTGTGCCCAGGGCCTGGCTGCCCCCAGCCCCTGCTGCTCTTGCAGAGCAGCACAGCAGAGCCCTCTGCACGTGTGTGCAGTCCTGGAGGGAGTCAGGCAGTGCTGACACATCTCAGGCCCCTGCTGACAGAGGCACACCTGTGGCAGGGTGTGTGTTGCATGGAACCTCCTCTAAGAGCTGTCAGTTACTTCAGGAACAGAGGAGAAGGCAGAGCTCTGGGCCTGGAGGTCAGTCTCTGGTACTTCTTGTACAGGAAAATCAAATTGCTCATGTGCTCTCAGTCAGGGAGCTGTCACTGGCCGTCATTTAAGAGCAAAATTGTAAATCACAAATACGTTCTTCCCACTTTCACCCACAGCAGTTCATGTGAAGTTCATTGTATTTTTGAAAGTGATTAAAAATAAGCTGAGGTGCTTCAGGTCACTTAAATTTTAGTAGTGAGTTTGTCCTCTGATGAAAGTTCTTGCCCATATATTTATTAGGTGAAATAAATATTTTGAGATTGGTATTTTACAATAACTTTGTCCTTGCTCACTTTTTCATCCCCTTTCAAACTCTTTCCTGTATAAAATAAGATTCATTATGTCCAAAGGGAAATTGCACATTCCCAATTCCTTTTTTCACCCTTCTCCAGGGCATCAATATTCACTTAGCCAAGAAGATGATCGAGGACAGGAGTAGAGATTATATGAATGCACGACGTGTGGCAAAGGTACAACCTTCTGTTGACTTCTCTTTGTTCTATTTAATTCCACAAACCAGCATTAAACTTGGTTCTTACAACAAATAAAACTATGTACAGACTAATAAGGCTGGTATGCTAAAATATTTCCATTTGTTTTAGAAAGCATAGCCTGAAGTAAGTGTTCAATGTGCTTAAATCTGTTCTTCAGAGCATTGCTTCTGTTTCAGGAGTACGAGACGGTGATGAAGGGCCTGGACCGCAACGCTCCCTCTGTGCCCCCACAAAACACCCCCCAGGAGGCTCAGCAGGTGGACATGTGGAAGAAGTACATCCAGTGGGAAAAGAGCAACCCTCTACGAACAGAAGACCAAACTCTCATTACAAAAAGAGGTGATTAGATGTCTCTAGGGCATAGCGAATTGCATTTCTCAGCTCCAGCAGAAGTCATGACGTGATTTGGTGTTCAGGGATCGTGCTGGAGTAGAAGTTGATTGAGTTTCTTGAATTGTGTGGGTGTTTTTTTATTTTAAAAGATCTAGATTTTGCTAAAGCCAAGCTGAAAGTAAGAAATGCATTTTGGGAGACAGTGCCATAGTTGTGTCCACCGAACCTCCAGTGCAGGTCAGGAAACAGTAGCTTGCAGCCTGATTTCATGGCTGATTTTTGGTGAGCTGTGCTTGTTCCTCTGTGGACAAGGCAGGTTTTAGCTGCTGCTTGTGGTTCATAAAGTTCCTGGCAATAGAAAAGAACTGCAGCAGTGACCATTGTGTTCAAAGCCAATTAGTGTTGATGTTGTCTGATTTATTTGATGAATTTTGCATTCCATACTTGGGTTGTACAATGGTGGTACCATTTCCAAGGAGTGTTTCTCTCGTGTTTTGCCCACAGTGATGTTTGCCTATGAGCAGTGTCTCCTGGTGCTGGGCCATCACCCAGACATCTGGTATGAAGCAGCTCAGTACCTCGAGCAGTCCAGCAAGCTGCTGGCTGAGAAAGGGGTAAGCAGCTTGCCACTGGCTTTCTCTTATTTCCTTGCTCTGACGTGGTGTATTGTCATTTTTTTCCTCAGAATCAAGGAGGAGGGTGTGAAGAATAGTTGTGACATGTTCAGAATTTTCAAATGGGGAAATTAAAAATTTTAAGAAATAAAAAATGTCTGCATTTTAGATAAGAATTGTGAAAAATTGTTTCAGTCTTGACCAGTTTTAGGCATGGGGGATTTTCTGGGCCTGATTTTGTGATTCCTTAGCTACTGGGGAGATGATTATCTCTTTGTTGGAGCACTGAATGGAAATTCACTGGGGCTTGTCACACACAGAAGATGTTCCATAAATTGGCCTTTGTTGTCACAGATGCTGAACAATTATATTATTATTTTATAACAGGACATGAACAATGCTAAACTTTTCAGTGATGAGGCTGCTAATATTTATGAAAGAGCGATCAGCACTTTATTAAAGAAGAATATGCTTCTTTATTTTGCATATGCAGATTATGAAGAGGTGAGCAAAAATAGTGATGTACTGACATTAAAATCCAAATACATCTCCCATTAATACTGTCATTTATTTGAAACATACTGAGTACACAAAATTCTGTAGAATTAATTTACTGATTCTTCTAGCCTTATTCTCATTCAGTGTTTCTGAGATGAAGCTGACAAAATGGAGAGGAAAAGCCCATAGTACGAGCTATGAAAATCCACTGTCTTTCCCATTTCAATATTGACTATATTTCTGAAATTGTCATAAGGGTGAAACGCTTACGAATTTCCATTTCCTACAGCATCAGCTTCTTCACTTTTAAAATGGGCATAAAGGGCACCTTTCCTGTCTGATTCCTGGGGAGGTGATGTTTTTGTTGGCACGGCTGTGACAGAAGATGGGAGCCACCTTTGCTGCAGCTCTCTGGAGAAATCTCCTTCCCCAGGCCACCACCTCACTGTGCAGCCTCCACAAGGAGCAGTGCCCCAGTGGTGTTTGTTCCACCAGGAATAAAGGCTGTTTTCCACTGGTCACATGAGGACTGTGGAGTCCTCTGTGGGGTGTAGTTTGCCGAGTTATTTAACATGAAAGAATCTTTCCAGGAAGAACTTCAGGACAACAGAGGGGGAAAAAAAGCCTTTGCCTTTCAAAGAAAAAACCTTCCTTGGTTTTCAGTGCAGCCTCCTGTATGCTGTGTCCTGTTTTTTCAAGGCTGCAGAATCCAGCCTGGAGGGCTGCAGCTGGCAGGGAACAGAATGGACTATTTGAAATGTGTAGGTTGGAGAGTTAAGAAGGTGGTTTTCCTACCTATCTGCACATTGCTTTTAGACAGAGGTAAAGAATACAGTCTTTGTATGCCAAACACCTCCAATGGCAGTTCTGCTGCAGTATTACTGCATTAGAAAAAGACTTCAGAGACTCCTGAAAAGTGTGTAGGTAACCATTGGTGGGAAATTCATGTGGGAAGTAAAAAATGTCTGCACGAGACAGAATATGTATCTGAGTAAAGGGACTGACATACGCAGTGTTCAGCCAGGGAAAAACGGTAGCAGGAAAATTCTAGTTTTGTTTTCAGCTTGAGTTTTGCATTCTGGGAGATGATCTGAGGGGAGTTACTGAGCAGTCTGTGCTTGCTTTCCCTCAGAGCCGGATGAAGTACGAGAAAGTGCACAGCATCTACAACCGGCTCCTGGCTATCGAGGACATCGACCCCACGCTGGTAAGATCATCCTTGGTGCCTCCACATCCCCATGGATTGTCACCCAGAGCATGCACAGAGTGGGGAAGCACTTGCAGGATTCCTTGGGTCACAGGGACGGTGGAGCAGGTGGAGTAGTGAGGTGGCAGAATTGCAGTCTTTAATCCATTGAAATACGCTAAGACGTGTGCACTTTCCTCCTCTGTCTCTTTTACAACAAGTAATGAAGATAAAAGATATAAAATATTTCATAGCCATCCTGTGGCCATGTAGTTTGCAAATAAATCTGTAGTGCACCGTGTGGGTATCAGAGTGTTGCTGTACCTCTGCTCGAGTGACACAGTAAGCACTGTGCATGTGCCAGCTGTGAGGGTGCTAAACAAGTGGTGTCAGAAGTAACCTGCCCTCAAAAGCTTATTTAGTTTATTATAAACAGACACAACAAAGCAAGAGGAGGCAAAAGAAGGTGTGAAGCCTAACACCAAACAACAGGTCAGTGTCAGAGGAGAGGTATCCATTTACTGACACTTGCCATTCTTTAGAGACACATCCTAATGCTTCCCAAAGGCACTTTTTATGGGAAACCATGGACCAGTTCCTTCTGCTAAGGAATGCTGCTATTTGTGATCTAATTCACAGTGAAGGAGAGTTGAAAATCCCAAAGAAATGCAAATCACAAATTGGCTGCTGAATGAAGTAGCACATTCATTATTTCCTTCATCAGGTATAAATACTTGCAGGCAGGAGGATTTGTATCTGGGACTGTATAATGTACAGTAAAATGCTTCATCAGGCCTTTTGGCTGTTCCTTGGCTTTATGGATTTCTTAACCTTATTGGAAAGTTACCATTTTTACTGCAAGCCTTGAGTTCTCTGAAGGCACCAGCTAATGTAAATGACATTCATCTCCTTCCCTCCCCTTCTTCCTTGAAAAATCTGTGTATTAACTACTGTCTTTTCATGGGATCAGTCTTAGGTGTATTCCACTTTTTATTTAAAAAAAATCTATAAAAAGTTTGCCTAGGTATTTAAAGCAAAACAGCAGAGGCACAAGACAGCCTTGTTCCTATTAGGATTCATTTGCTGTATTTTGTGAGTCATGGTTACTTCAGACGTAGTAAAAAACATAATGATATCCTGGTGTTCTTTGTTAGCACTGATGCTATTTAAATGTTAATGTGCACCTCAGGTTTATATCCAGTACATGAAATTTGCAAGGCGAGCAGAAGGCATTAAATCCGGAAGGACGATATTTAAGAAAGCGAGAGAGGATGCCCGGACCCGCCACCATGTCTATGTTACTGCAGCTTTAATGGAGTATTATTGTAGTAAGGTAACCACAGGTGCTCACCCTGATCCTAAACAAGTGGCAGGAGGGTGCACAGCTCACTGAAGCTAATAACTTTTTTTTTTTCCCCCCCTCAATGTTTGCAGGATAAGTCTGTGGCCTTTAAGATTTTTGAGCTAGGGCTGAAAAAATATGGGGACATTCCAGAATATGTACTGGCATATATCGACTACCTTTCCCACCTTAATGGTAAGCTTTAAGCTTTGAGAGGTCTAATGAAGCATTACTCTGTGAGTTTAGGTCCAGGCCAAGTTATTTAAATTCTTCATGAAGCTCAGCAGTTAATCTGAACACAAAACCTGCTGGTTTGTCCGAACCGAAGCTCCAGAAGTTATGGTGACATTAAATCTTGATTCTGCTGAAGGGAGGGCAGTGAACTTTCCAATTTGTAACTCACTGGCAGTGCAGGAGTTTTACAGCATCAGCTGTGAACAGTGGGAAGAACACTGAGGAATTTAAATCCTGAGGGAAAAGGTCTAAAGGAGTTTACAGTCAGCATGAGAGGAGTGAGAGATTAGCTGGTCCTGACTAGAATGAATTTAAACTCGTTCTCCCCAAGTAGATGAGATGAGCAAGATGTAAAATCAATACTGGGCATGTCAGTCATGCTTGGAAGGTGCTGGGGAGCTGCAATGGAGAGAGCAGGACACAGGGGCTGGGGAGACCCGGGCAGGAGGTGGAGGTGGTGGTGGAAGGGCTCCGGGTGGGATTCCCCGAGGCAGGGGCTGAATGGCCTTCTTAAAAAGGAAACCCAAGCTGCTGTGTGGATTCTGCAGCACCAGGCACCATTCCTCTCCTGTCAGACTGCAGTACCTGCGTTTTTCAGGCACTGGGGGTTTAAAGATTTCGAGGTTTTTTTCTCCTGTGAGTTGTAAATTGAGAGATTTTATCCAAGTTAAAGTACATTTATTTTTGCTCCAAGTTATTGTGGGTCTACATAAATATTAACAATACCTTTCTGTAAGTTGCCATGAGAAAAAAATTATCTTAGCTGTCAGTAGTTTATTGGTCTATTTTAATAGCCCAGCAGAACTCCTGGAAGCCAGGAGAACTGATCTCTCAACTTTAAGTGTAGGAGGTGGTGCAGTGCACAGGGCAGGAGCTGGCAGCTTTAGGAACAAACCCAGCAACCTCTCCATCCCCCCAGCTGGCAATGTGCAAAGACTGCCTGGTTCCTGCTTGCTGGGAACCAGGTCTAATAATTTTGGGAGGACTTCTGAGGACTATACAAGCATATTAATATTGCCCTGATTTAAAAGGGAAATAACGAACCAAAAGGCCAAATTTAAATTTACCAACATATGCTATTGAGATAATTAAAGAAAATTTATAAAACCCCCCAGAAATCCTGGAGAGATGCCAAGCAGTAGCTGTGCTGTTGTAAAAGAACCTGTAGTGAGATCAGTTTGTCACTATCAATAAAAACAGACTTCCAAAGAACAAATGCACATTGGAATTTAACATCAGGAAAAGTTTTTATGTGGGCACTCAGATCTCTTTATACTTACTGAAATTCAAATCCATGAAAGTCAGCCTTATGCTTAATTCAATGTACACATCTCTTTCAATGGACATCTTTTAACTTGTCTTTAGTATGTTTTGCTCAGTGTGATTTTTTTTTCTTTCTATTTTTAAAGAGGACAACAATACAAGAGTTTTGTTTGAACGTGTTTTAACTTCAGGGAGCCTTCCACCTGAGAAATCTGGGTACGTCTGCAAAAGCAGTTTCACTGCACTGGAAAAGATACATAACCCCTTTCAACCATAAATATCCCAAAGAAATTAGAAACATGAACAGTAGGACAAAATTAGGTACAGATGTTCCTTCCCCTCTTCATGTGTCCAAAATAGCAACAACTGGGACAGATTTGGGAAAGTCCCTATTCCATTTCTAGTGAAATTCATTAATTTATTGACTTTAAAAACTCACTGATGCAGGATTGTTGAGGATGGAGTGCAAAATCCTCCTGTACAGTAAGGATTCAGTGGTCTGAGCTGAGAAAGTGAATCAGGAATTTGTTGAGGAGGGTGCTGAGCATCTCCCAGCCATAAAAATAAAATAGGGAAAGAAGCAGAGAGGACTTGGGTTAACTGCTCACTGCCATATTTTCATTGCTACTTTTTAAATTTCTTTCTCAAAAAAACAATGCTCACCAGAGCCTTGCAGTCCGAGGGTTCACTTCACCATTATTCTGGTAGACAAAAGCATCAAAACTAAGAAATCAAATATGGCACTGCTGTGCACATTCATTCTGCACTTCAGTTCTGATCTTTTGTGAGAAGTATTTTTATGCCAAATTTAAAAGTGACAAAACACAAGAACTTAAAAGCTGAACCTTCTTCAAAGGTGAACTCCAAAGCTAAAATGAAAGTTGAATCAAGTCCAGAAATATGGTCAGATGTTGCTTAAGTTATATATGAGATTTTCCATGGAGAAATCAGCAGTAACTGTATATATTTTGGGCTGTATAAAATTCTGAAGTGCTGCCTGTTGAGTTCTTGCCAGTTAGAACCTGCTGGTCTGTGCAGAGGAACTAGATCATAATGCATGGTAAAAAGTCCTTCCCGTATCAGCATCAGAGTGAAGCTGTGTGCACAGGATGAGCAGAGTGTTTGATGAAAGCTCACCTCAAATGCTGAAGTCCTTAACGCCAGAAATCCTTTCCTTTCTGTATCAAATTCCTTTCCAGTCCACCAGACTGAAAGCTCTTAGAGAAATACAGAAGGCACTGGGAGGGTAATGCCTATTTTAGATGCACCTAAAGTAAATAACAGAAACGGCCCTGCACTCCCAGATGGCCTCCTCTGGGTCTGTCCTCTTGTGGGTTTTTAATTGGGTTGTGCTCAGTACTCCCTCCTCCTTCGGTAACTCTCAGTGTCCTTGTTCTGTTCCAGGGAAATCTGGGCTCGGTTTTTAGCCTTTGAAAGTAACATTGGGGATCTGGCCAGCATCCTGAAAGTGGAAAAACGGCGGTTTACAGCCTTCAAGGAAGAATATGAGGGCAAAGAAACAGCTCTGCTGGTGGACAGGTACAAGTTCATGGATCTGTACCCTTGCTCTGCCAGCGAGCTGAAGGCCCTTGGTTATAAGGTAAGAGGGTAAGAACACTTCAGTTCACTGTTGTTCTTTTCAGTCTTAGGAATCTTGGGCAATTCCTTGTTTAGAATTTGCCTTACAGTCCTTCCCTTTGCTAGAAAAGCAGGTAAAACAGGCCTCTTCCTCCTCCTCCTGGACTCATTGGGCAGCAAAGTGCCAGGGGCCCAGGGCAGAAAGGAGCCAGACCATCACTAACAGCTGCAACTTGGGGTATTCCTGGTTACCTCTTGTCTTCCCATGGAAAGGTTGATGTGTTAATGCCATCACCGTGCAGCTACAGGCCTCCACTTCACATCTGAGCTCCTTCAAAAACTGGAATTCTGTGGGAAATTTGTAGGATCAGGTCATCTGTATGAAATATGGCTGGCTGTGCTTCTGCTCTGAGGTGGCAAAGCTCCCCTGACTTCACTGGGAACTGCATCAAACCCCACATGCTGCAGTCCCAATGTTTGTTGGGAATGGCTGAGGAAAGCTCCTGGCAGGCATCAGTGGTTGCCTCCTTTTTCAGTTGTTTCTTAGGGCTAAAGTGCCTTGGTGCTGCCATGTGGAGCTCAAAGTCTGGGTCAGACCCCTGTATCTGGTGGTCTCCTGTTTTATTTCTTACCACATGTATTTTTACTATTTCTGTAATTTTGGAGAATCATTAGAACAGAACAGGATGTTTCTTTACATTTTTTAAGGCTGCCAGAGAAGCAGAAACAGCTGATTACCATTTGCATGGACAGGAAGAGAACCCTCAATCCATGCCTCTAAAACATTGCCTCAACTTCCACTTACTTCTGATGCAGAAAAATAATTTATGAAAAATACAGATGCCATCAAAGTTAAAGCAGCTGCATTGTTGACCATCACAGAGCTGTAAAATAATCTGATAGGTGGAAATCAGATTCACATTAAGCCACTGAATACTTTTCTTTGAATGCAGTGGGGGCAAAGTTATTTTGAAGTTAGATGTGAGCTTACAAACGAGTACATTTTGCGAAGTGCATGCAGGGCAGTGTGTACCTAAGATGGTGCAGCCCTGGGGCTGATTCCTGCTGCTTGGAACATTCCAGAACATAATCCTGTTTGAACTGATGCTTTGCACGCCTGCTGACTGCCTTATGCTTTACTTCTTTTCCAGCTAAAGCAATCTAGGGAGTGAAATGAGGGAGAAATGATAGTTGTGAAGGCCTAGTGGTCTGCACCTGTTCACCTAAATCCTCTTAACCTAAAAAAGGAGCCGCTCAAAAATGACAAACACACGTTGAGTAACAAGTGTTTCCATTCCATTGGGTCGCTGTAGGATTAAAATCTTTAATGAAGCCATGCAAGTTTTGCCCAGATGGTCTGGTAAGAGGCCATCTGAAATGAGAATGAAGACAAAGTGAGAATAAGCGACTGGTGCAGAGCGAGGTTTTGTTCTGCCACTGAAGCAAGCAATGTGATCCTGCCAAGTTCAGCACTCTCTAATTGGCTTTCACAGGATGTCTCCCGTGCCAAGCTAGCAGCAATAATTCCAGACCCTGTGGTTGCACCTTCCATCGTGCCTGTCCTCAAGGATGAAGTAGACAGGAAACCTGAATATCCCAAACCCGACACCCAGCAGATGATTCCATTTCAGCCAAGACACTTAGCACGTAAGTCAGGCTTTGGGAAGGGGTTGTGTTTCACCTGTGGCGAGTTAGGAACCTGGCTCTTCAGCCAGCCTAATCAGAGGCTTTCCTCCTCCTCAGTCATCTAAACCTGTACTTAAGTCTCAGGCTGTCATTTCCCTGGCTTGCTAAAGGCATGTGTGTTTTAATTAATGCCAAGGTCACATGGAAATAAGTACAAGGAGTTTGGGGTCTGGTAAATGGTAATAAGCTGTTACACACATCACAGAGCAGACGGCTCAGTGAACAACATGGAATTAGTAGAGGCAAAAGGGACAGGGTACTAATTATTTGTATCAAATAACAACGCAGTGCAACAGCAGCTCTGGTCCAGCTGTCTTGCATTGGCTTCACCCAGCTTTTCTCCCCACAGCTCCAGGTTTACATCCTGTCCCAGGCGGGGTATTTCCTGTTCCACCAGCAGCTGTAGTTCTCATGAAGCTCCTGCCACCTCCTATTTGTTTTCAGGTTTGTTTTAAAGAACTCTGAACATTTCAGAAAGCTGTGGAAGACATTCTGTCATGACAGAACCACAGTGTGTATCACTGTATTAAAAATAACCTTCCAATTTTATTTTTTTTTTCCCTTTGGTAACAAATCAGGGTCCCTTTGTTCAAGTGGATGAGCTCATGGAGATATTCAGAAGATGCAAACTGCCAGACAGTAAGTTACTTGTCCTCTCTGGAGGCTGTGCTAGGGCTGCATGAGACTTGGGTTTACATATGGATATTGCTGTCTAAAACCCAGACCTCATTTACAGATTGTAATTAGTGTTTAAGAGCAGAGGAGATTGCGCTGGAATCTGCATAGAGATGTTTGCACTTTTACCTGGAGGGAGGCAACAAAAAGTCAAAAAACTGCAAATCACCTGCCCCTCTTTAATATGTTGGTGGTATCAACTGAAAGAAAGAAATTACGATTTTGAGAATACCCTTTAAAGGCAGCATTTCCAGCAGCACTGCAGCTGTAACATGAAATTACAAACTGGCAGTCATGGTGAGGGATAACTCTGAGTGCACGTTTTCAGTGCCTGGGCACAAGCTGCAGGCAGTGCTTTCTGAGCTCCTGCAAAGAAGGGAAGGAGAGTTCTGGAACAGAGAAACAGCACAGATCCTACAGCAGATGATAATATGCTACTCTTCACCCTCCTTGTTAGTTTAAGGGAAAAAATTATAGAGAAAGAAATGTAGGATTGAATTTCTTTGAGTGAAACTAAAATATCTATTTAAATTATGCAGGGTATTTTTGAGGCTTCCTCTGTTGAGAAGCAGAAGCTGACTTGCTCTGCAGCCTTTCTGGTGAATCATGAACTAGTTACCCTGATTCCCAAAGGCCTTCCTGTTTTATTGCAGCTCTCAAATGACCTCAATTCCTGTGCAAAGGGAGGGCTCGAGCTGGAGCAGCAGCATTTCCTTTCTAATTGGCGTTCACCACAGCTCAGTTTCAGACAGCCGAGGCTTAACATTTGTAGAACAGGGCAGGAGAAGTGTCTCATGTTGCAGAAGTGTCCCCAAGCTGTCTGTGGGTGTCCCTGCTGGGGTGCTGGTTGCTGGCCAGGGGTCTGAGTTTCCCCCACTGAGTGGCTCTGTGTCTGTCTCTGAAGCTGTTGACGAAGCCGTACGGATAATCACAGGCGGCCTGCCTGAAATAGCTGTGGAAGGCAATGGACCTGTGGAAAACAACACCATTCTCAACAAGGCTGTGAAGAGATCACATGAGGATTCTGATGACGATGAGGAGAAAGGATCTGTAGTTCCCCCTGTACATGACATTTACAGAGCACGACAGCAAAAGAGAATCCGGTGAAACAAGTTTGGAGTTCTGCTGTGACAGACAAAGACTTGCATTGAATCAGTCTCTTAAAAGTCAAGCATTTAAAAGGGACAGCTGCAAACAAAAAAATCCTTGAACATGGTTTTGTTACTGTGGTGCCTCTTCTCCCATATGGTTCTTGATCTGAAAACAGCCCGAACAACCTTAGAATGTGCTCTGAACAAAACTCGGTTTTCAAAACCAAAAGTGCAAAATGTCAAAACTGTATTTTGTTCTTCGAGGGTGTACACATCTACCACTTGAACTCTTGTGGGTTTTCAACAGTTTTATTTTAAAAACTGGATGGCTTATACTTGTGAAGCATTTTTAATTCACATTTTCTGGAAAACAGTTGTTCTCAGTTTGTTCATGTAGTGTCCTGCCTTATTGTTCGTTTTTATTTATGGCAGAATGTAAGGAATCTGTTTTGTAGATGAAAATTTAAAAAATAAAACAACAACAAAAGACCATTCCTTTAAAATAAAAGGATATCCATAACATCATGCCTCATTCTGGTTTTATTCAAACACAACAAGGTACTTCTTAAATATTACTCAGCCACTTCAAAAGCAATGCTAATTATACCATCACAGGAAATTGATCAGAGCATACATATTAGAATAGAGCTTGCTTTCCATTTTCTAGAGGATAAAGCACACTTTGGCTTGTAATTCCAGGACTGTTTGAAGAAGACAGCATTGTGAGACTAACTCAGTTCAGTGTGGGTAGTCCAGGAGCACTGGCTCACACAGCCTGGTCCTGGATACCTGCACTGCTCTTCCAGGTAATGTACAAAGCTAAATGTTAATAATCCGCTACGTTGTTGCACTTGTTATCTTCAAACAAGCTAAAGAAACACTATGTCAGCTTTCCAAGCAGTTTCTATGGGTACTCCAGCTTTTAACTTGGAATTGGCTGTGGTAAGATTGACTCCGATAAGATCCTAAGAACCCCTTGGACTACCTGGGGCAAATGAAAGCCATTGCCACCCCAGCACAGCTGCCTCAGCCAGGGCTCCTCTCTGCCAGGGCAAGGGTGAAGCAGCACCTGCACATGGAGATGGGGCTGGCCTCATCCTGCAATGTCCTCCTTGCTTTGCCACTCAACTGCAGCTCCCTGTTTCTTTTAGAGAGGATGTAGAGAAACTCTTTGTCAAACACTCTCGTTAAAAAGAACAACCTGGGAGACTCATTACCTTGCACTTGTGGGAATTTATTGCAGTTCCTTTAGATCTTTCCTCTTGAAAGGCCCCCAGCACCTGTGCCAGGAGCATTTGTTCCTTCTGTATGGGCCCTGGAGGTGAGAGTGGAGCTACAGGTGAGTCCTGCACTCTGTTCCCTCATTCTGGGATCTTTCTGCTGCACGAAGGCTTAGGATCAAACCCATCCTGTGAGGAGAGCTGGGATTCCCTGTGTGGGCCCTGTGAGCAATACAATCACTGGTGGCAGCAGTGTCCCTGCTGCCCTGTCAGGAGCAGGCACTCCTGGGCCCTGACCCCTGAATCCCAGCCCTGGGAACAGCCCTCTCCTCAGGATTTTCTCCACTGCTAAAGCAGTGCCCTGCACTCTGCCATCAGTCACACACCTTTCAAGGGCTTTTCTAGGTACCTGTCTCACCATGATGTTCCTCCCCACACCCTCGAGCTCGTCCTGTGCCTCATCTAACTGTGCCTCTAAAGGCAGGTCCTAGGCAGGACTGAACCATAAAACAACAGCGGCAATTTCTAACTTGTGCAGCTCTCATTTAAGAAAACTGGACACAGCTGTGCCTTGGTTATCTCTCCTGGTGCCAGTTCCAGCAGGGATGGCTCTGGCAGCTCCTTCAGCACAGGCTGAGGGAGTTGGTGCAGCTGCAGAGCTTTAGGCTGTGATGTGAGGCAGAGCCTGTTTTAAAAGCAAAGCCCAGCAAGCTGAGGCAGCAGCCTTGAAGACCTCTGTAGAATCCCTTACTGATCCAAACAATTAAATAGACCCTACTCGGAACCCTTTTATTCTGGCTAACCAACCTCATTTTTCAGTTCTCAAAGAAGGATTCAAAGACAGACATTCACTTGGCCAAGAGAAAAATCACTTATCTGAGCTGATGAACTCTCACAGGGTTTTGCTAGGTTTTTCCCTTGGGGAAGGGGCTTTGTAATGAACAAGAAAAGATTTGGTTTAAAGTTGCATAGGCTAATATAGAAAAAAAGGTCTTATTTCTTCCATCCCCCTCTAAAGCTGGTGCAGTTTTATCCACACTGACATTCAAAGGAAACTGGAAAGGGAAGCATCAACAGTGGATCATAATCGAGTGCTTCTGCAAGGTCTGTTTGGCTGATTCCTAAATTAACCTGCCTGGCAATTGGCAATACAAGGGCCCTTCATTTATTTATTTCATGTACCTTGTTGTTTTTTTTAAAGACAAGCACGTTCTGGTTTGGACAGCCTCATACTTGGGCCACTTACTGTGTGTAACTACAAACTTTGCTTTCATAAAACCATCAAATATTGATTACTGTAATACACAGTTGTGCTCAACCAGAGGAAAATTTCACTTACCTCCCAGCTGAGCCTGAGATTGCAATGTAAGGTCACTGGGCTCTTCCCCTCTGTACAACATGTAGCTTATTAAATTCAAGACCTACAAATATTCTAAGTTTCAAGAACACATCTAGAAAGTGAAAAAAATCTACTAAAATATTCCCTGTATATTCAAACTGACATCAAACCATTCACCTCTCACAGTACATTAAAGTTACTTATACAGGCCACCATGCTCTGCACATATTTTTGAAGACATGATTGAATATGCAACCATCCCCTGTTGTAGTTTTTAAAAAAGCCCAAAATTTTCAACCTAAAGTTTCACACACATTAAATCCACCTTCTGCAAATGAGAATTTACTTTTAAATTAGTATTTCACCTAAAAAGGAGTAAATTACTAGCAAAAAAAAAAAAAAGTAAGAAATGCCACTTTTATCAAAACGTTTTAGCTCTGCCCTTTCTGAAATCTTTACAAGATATAAATACAGCTGCAATCTATAAGATTGCCACCTCTGGGAGTACTGTACATAGCAGAGGACAGTTACCCAATAACCAGAAAAATTGCTACAAAAATAGATGATACTTTGTAACATCTGCAGATAAACAGCAAAAAAATGCTATTAAAAATGCAGTAAAATACAGAAAAAACTAGTAAGCCTACCATACTCACCATAGTGTTACAGTAAAGTGCTGCTTGGCTTGGTGTTTTGTCTGGTAAAGTTCTTCTTTAGAATTTTAGCTTTATTCATTCTTTAAAATAAGATTTTTTTAAAAAACCAAATCACCCCTTCTGGGAAGAACCACTGCTAATTAGCTCTAGATAAATTCAACTAAGTTCGCTGTAAATTAAGAGTTAAATGCCCTGAAATGAGCCACTTACATACAAAGTTTGGTTCTTAAACTTGCCCTACCTATCACCAGCTCAAAAATCTAAAAATTGCCACCAGAAAACGCCCAATATCCCTTTCCCTAGGATGCATAATTATATTAGAAATGCATCTCTCATCTTTTACCTCAGAACCCTTTCTGCATCTCCTCTATTTCCCTCACCAGTCAGCACTCGTGGGTTAAAAGGAACCAGTATTTACACAGAAAGCTGTTTTCCTAGACAAATATTGGTACAAGTTTTATTTAATAGCTGATAATACTGTATTGGTAGCACACAGACTGGTTTTATGATTCTTCTGACTTCCCTACGATTCGGGATTCTTCCTTAGTCAGTATTTTGCCAAGGACTGCATCATAGTAAGGGCTGAAGACCATTCTGTTGTAGTTGACAAGACGAACGTACTTGGCAGCAATCTCCTCCAGCTCCCTCTGGATAGGGCCTAATCCTCCAGGAATGGCAGGCAATGATTTCTGGGGACTGGATGCAAGATAATTCTCCAGAAACTTTTGAATTCGAGAATCTGGAAAAAAAGGGGCTTGGTTTGTTTCCAAAACAGATGGTGAATTAGAGACAGCGTAACCTCGTGTAAAATGCAATAAGCCTGAATGTGGTCAGCAAGCTGGAAAGACAACATGAAAACAACATGGAAACAATAGGGAAAGAGGAGCCCTGCACATCCCCCAGCCCCAGTTCCACAGACAAGGAGAGCAGAGCACTCTGCAGACCTACCTATGAGCTTGCAGATGGAGTTCTCCGGGCTGGCCACTGCCTGGATCTGTCCCTTCAGCACAGCCTCCCTCTCAGCTGAGAACGGGGTAAAGCCATGCTGGGAAAGGCAGCTGTTCACTTCAGCACACACCTTCTCACCCACGGTGGCCAGGGATTCCTTCAGGTTAAAGGAGCTAGAAAACATGAGGTACAGCATAACTGTATCAGTTACTCACTGTTTTCCCACTTTCTAAAAATCAACCATCCAATTAGAGTTGCCTTACTTATCAAATGTAGTGGAAAAAGCATAATGCAGATAAAGCCAATTACAAAGATTAATACAATTATATATAGATGAAAAACAAAGCAATTATATATACATGAAAAACAAAGCTGAGATCTAAAGCAAGGAAGTAGGAGAACATTCAAGACTTCAAGCCTGAACAATCCACACACAGAAGAGATGTCTTTCTGCCCGAGGACTGCTCTGACTAAAGCAAAACCCACAGGTGTAGAGCAATCACTAAATCTGCAGGCAGCTCACTGTGCCACTCTCAGGTTTTTGGGGAGCCTGGCCCAAGCCCTGAGCAGGGGCAGCTGCTGGCACCCTCCTGTGCCAGCCTGGCACCATGAAAAACACGCTCCGAAAAGAGCAGCTTGTACAAACCATGAAAGAGCAGAGCAAGAAAAGCCAGCTCTGTGTGAGTTAACTGAAGAAAAACCATCAGCCTGGCCTCACAGAAAGCCCTCATCATCTCCTCTGCATTTCCTGCAGTCCCCAGCCTTAAAGTGGCTTAACCTGATCATTTCCCAGGGTGACAAGAGAGCTCCACGTGCTCCTGAGAGCAGGACGTGCCGTACTCACGGGAGATGCATTCCCGTCAGCAGCACCCTGACGACGGTTTTGATTCTCTCGGCGAATCCAGGCACATCGACGAGAGCTGGTCCTGCTGCACTGAACGTGACCAGCAGCACTGTCCCCACCACCAGGAGCTGCTCCAGCTCCAGCTGCATCTCCAGGAAGCGTGTCTGGTCCATGAGCAGCGTCTGCAAGGAAGGAGGGAGCCAGCACAGCAGCGAGTCAGTCTGCAGGGCTGGGAGGGGACACTGGGCTGCAGCAGCAAAGGCACAGGGAACAGCAGCCAGCAACAGGAGCACAGTGAAATCACTGGCTCCTCTTTCCCAGCTAAGCAGGTTCCAGCACTGAAAGACAAGCACCTGTTAGAGCTGCCCCATCTCCCAATCAGAGATCAATGGCTTAGCTCTGTATGCGTTGCCAGGCTACAAATCCAAACAGCTTCTGCTGTGTCCTGGGAATAGAGGAGTGGAACAAGCACAGAACCAATTTTTCTGTTAAATACCTACTTCTGGAAAAGGCCTGTTCACGTGATCCCACTTCAGAAGCTTCAGATAGGCCTGATTTTGTACAGCAGTGAAGCACAAGGCAGAAGCTCTGCCAGTGGCACCATCACTACAGTGGGGAGGCAACATTTCATGTCCCAGCTTTGCAAGATCATCTGCTGCTTCTTGCAACCACTTGGTGACAAGGTCTAAAGAATCTGGAAGAGCAGGGAAAAAAAAACTTATTACAAAAATTCCTTTTCACAGCTAGGTTTTTCCACCAATAATTTCCAAACAATCCCATTAGCTACTATGACTAATGCCCATGATAACAGGTATGACATGCATTTCATTTATTGCATCAAGCAGAACACCTAAACCAAAACCACACAGCTACAGGAAATCAGAGGTGAGATGATGCTAGGTAATCATGCCCTACACTGTACTGAAATTAAACTGAATGTACCAAGGGCAGAACTATTGTTCTGGCAGATTTTTTCTAACCACAGTTTTGGGGCACAAGCTGTCATTTACCATAGAACTTATAAAAATATCTAAGTTCTTTTCATGATCTACAAGCAAAGACACGCAGTTTACTGGGAGGTCAGGGGGGAAGAAAGAAAGGAACAAAGTCATACTTGGCTGTTTCTCAAGAAACTCCTGAAACTTCTTTCTTTCATATTCAGCAGACTGCTGCATTAATTTTGGCCTAATACTACTGACAGCGAAGTTTGCCATATCCATTTTCATTAGGTCTAATACAGAGAAAATTGCTCTAAACAAACAAACAGAAAAAGTTATTCAAGGCTGCAGATGTTTCAGAGGTGCTGTTTACAAGATTCATTACAGGTTGTCTAAAGAAAGAGCAAAAACATGCATGGGAAACAGTAACAGCTTAACAACTTCAGAGCATGAGACAGAGAAAGCTGGAGCAAGCATGTACATGCATGCATGTGCCTCTTCCAAGTGGGAAACAAATCTTGCCCTCCTGTAAAAAAGCCTCCATGGAATTAACTTCACTAGCTCCACAGATTTTATCTCCCAGGATGTGCAGTATTGTATATGAAAAGACATCTGGGTTTCCAAGCTTGCATGCCATGGCTCTTGGCAGCCTGGACAGCCAACCTCAGTGGGAAGTCAATAATCAGACCCGAGGGGCAAAAAAGAAAAACAGACAAACAAACACCAAAATAAAACACCTTAATTTCACAGCAACCTAATTCCTGCTGGCAATATTTCTGCCAAGTCAATCCTGAACTCCTGGAAGCTTTTCAAATTAGAAAACAGCAAGGTTAATGAAGCTTCTCCCAACTATTGAGACTCGAGCTGTTCCACTGAGAACACGGTGGCAAAGCAGAAGTCTGGATGCTCCCAGATGTGGAACACACACTCCCTTTAGAACTGACAGGAAATTACACAGGGACTGGGGTAAAAAGAGCTCAGACTGGGAGGAAAGGACAAACTGGTGGGAAACCAGCAATGCTTTTCCCCAAATCCTCGTGTGCTTTTTTCACCTTCTGCTGTTGATATTCAATTCTGATACAAACTGACTATTCATCTGCTACCTTGCAGCTTATTTGCATTTGACATTTAAGCAAATGTCCTTCAGTAACAGGCAGGAGCCAGACAAATACTCCAACTCACCAGATCAGAGATGGTCCTTGTTAATGACTCCTGGAGCATCTCTCCCCTTCACATCCACAGCTACATCCTTTTCCCTATCACTCTTTTCTTTCTAGGAGTTTCAAGTTGCCCTCTCCACTTCTAAAATTATTTAAGAGACTCTGAACATGACTAATAAATACATTTCAGTACCTGAAAAGAGGAACTATTTCATTAATATCTTTCAGTTTCTTAATGTCTTCATCTCGAGCTGGAGCACAGAGAGTCCCCATCATCCCAATAACAAACTTGACCAACTTAGAAATGTCAAGGGCCCCATTCTCTGCCTCCTGTTTTATCAAATCCAGGTCAAGAACTTCTGTAATCTGGCTTCTCAGTCTAGTATGACCAGGCATCAAGAAAGACAGAAGACTCTGAAATGGAAAGTTAACAGTGCATTAGTTCTACATCAAAGACTACAAGGATCCAAACAGAATTATAGAATCATAGAATGGTTTGGGTGAGGAGAGATCTTAAAGATCACCTGGTTCCAAACCCCTGCCACAGGCAGGGTCACCTCCCACTAAACTAGTTTGCTTAATGTCCCATCCAACCTGGCCTTGAACACTACCAGGGACTCTTATCTACACAACTAAATAATTAATTTTTTTTTTTAACCAACCACCCACCAACTCCAAGTGTTTCACCTCACGCTGTGTGATACTGAAGTTACTAAGTGGTAAATCCTCTGTGGCACAGATCACAATTCAGACTGTTGTGCTTGGTTTCATCAGCCCAGTGTTGCAGCATCTCACTGATTCCATAACTAATACCAGTGTCATAACATGAAGGAAGCTTGGAATTATGGAACTGGTATTGCTTACCTGTTGATCACCTTACATGGTTTTGCATTTGGTTTTATATTCAAATTTCTCCTCTAGGATTATACAGCTTGTGTATGTTCACAGTGATACAGGAATGAAAAAGAACAAGAGGATTTTTTTATGAAAAGCCAAACTGCAACCACTTTTGCTCATTCATATCAAATTCAATCACTTCCCTTCATATCACATCATCTTACCTCTTTAATTTCTCCCAATAGCTTAATTGCATGATCATATGTTGGGGGGTCTTCCTTTAGCTGAGCTTCCAGACAATCCCAGAAAGCTTTATGCACAATATCTCTGACTTTCTTCTCTAAGCTGTGAACAAACATGTTAAAAAGAATGATACTGGTCTCTGTACCACCTTACAAAGACAACCTGCAGCTCCTGAAGCACAGCATGTAATAATATGAATATAATGCAACAGTAAGTATATGATCCATCATTTAAAGTTACTCAGAAAAGCAAGAAAAACTGGACACAGGATTTGGAGTGGTTTATGTCCTAATACAAGGTTACACACCAGCAAAGGTGGCTGCAAAGTAAAATCCTTCCAAGTATTTATCACATGCTACATCTAGAAAACTGGACCAAAACAAAAATGGTAAAAATTACATTTTGTCTTCAAAAGACCAGTATTCATGCTCCTTTTAAAGGCCCTAGTAAGTAAAATCAATTCCACTACATAAAATTCAATAGTAAACCTAACAGAAATTAAGTAACATCCCTGACACAAAATCTTCTGTTTCACTACATAAGTATTGCACCTACTCTGAGATAAGGACCCAGATCAGTTTGTATACAAAAAATAAATGAATCCCACTGCTTCAGTACCAATTCCTAATTCAAAACACTGACAGTTCCTGTTCACACCAGGTGTAACTTCAACACTGGCCGCAATGGGGACCAAGTTCCCTCCATTAAGTATGCACCCCCTTCCTCAATTCAAGCCAGGAGGCTGTCAGCCACACCTCACTGTGTGTGTGAGAGAGAGGAACAGAGATTGAAGCTTCCTCTGCTCTCCCTCTCCCCTCTCATCAGGGCACACAATTACTGCAGACTCACACAGAGAAGGAAAGGCTTCGAACTTGAAAGGAGCAAGGAGTAACCTAATAAAACACAGGAATCTCTTCCCTAAATATCCCTGAAGAAACAGACAGGAAAAGCTAAAATAATCAGTTTCCTCTTACTCCCACAGGCAATGAAAGCCTAAAAATTGCTAAAAGCACTACCTACATCTGCAGCCAGCTAGGGTACTGGGAAGGCTGCAGCCTCTGAGTCCTGGGACAAGGGGACACAACAGAAACCACAGCACACCAGGGTTTGCACCACACATCTCCAATTCATCCAAGAGGTTCTCCTTTCACACACACACATATCTGGGGAAGCAGAACTGCACAGTTACCACCTTCTTCTTCTATTCTTTCCTACCTCCTCCCAGGCACTGCCAGACAAGGCACCAGCCAGAGCCTTTACCTGAACCCCCAGAGCTGCTCTGCAGCTCTACAAACACAATTTTATTTAGTATTTGGCACCAACCTTACCTGTGTTCTGGCAATTCAGCTGGTTTTATCTGGAAGTCTCCATTCACCACAATTTCATGTGCCAGTGCCATGTTGGTGACTCCCTTTGCTGTCTCCATGAGCTCTTCTATGGACACAGGCCGAGAGGGACTGGCTGCAACATCAATTACACTGTCAGACAGCTCTCAACAAAAGCCTGCAGAAAGAGTCTTTTGGACCCTTTCCACCTTATTGATAGTACACAGGGTCAAATGACAGCATCAGCGGAAGAGTCTTCTCCTTTCCTTCCCTCCTTTCCCATCTGGTGGATGACACAGGCTTGGAGTATTTAAAAAAAGCAAGGAGTGGATCCCAGCTGATATTCTGGGCTCAGTAGTCGATTGCTTCTATCAAGCTCTTTTAAAAACCATCTCCAAACACCCCCCACACAAACCAATACTTCTTCAGGATGGCTTAACAGCACCTTGACATCTTTCTCCAGATGTAGGAAGAAATAATTACAAACAGCAGCATTTTCACCATACCACTTCCACAAGTATTGTGCCGATTTCAGTTTTACATGTTTCAAGGAAGTGATTTCATCATTAAAGCAGTCAACAAACAATCACCATCACTGTTAAGCAGCAGCACACCAGTAGCTAATTATTCTCGCTACTTCCAATGCAAATGGCACTCCTCCAAACTCCTTTTTTTTTCCCCCCAGAGGCCATCACCCAAA
Source organism: Anomalospiza imberbis (assembly GCF_031753505.1). Classification (NCBI taxonomy): domain Eukaryota; kingdom Metazoa; phylum Chordata; class Aves; order Passeriformes; family Viduidae; genus Anomalospiza; species Anomalospiza imberbis. Next base: position 60,033,644 of record NC_089686.1, read on the forward strand.
CAACAGAGGACAGCAGCAGCTTAAGAGCTCTTCCCCTGGCAGGCATTTGGGACTGACCAGGATGGGCCAGCAGCCTCAAACTGGGCCCTAGGTTAGTGACAGGGTTGGTGCCCTGATGGATCCATTCCATTCTCTAGTTCATTCACTTCAGCTATAGTCCAGGCACAGGAGCAACACACTAATCCCAAAAGTGAAAGAAATCAAGCAGGGATCTTCATAGGCTGGGCTCCCTGAGAAATGTTTCAGGCAAACTATGACCATCTCATTTGATTATCCATGTTGATTGGACTTAAGTAATTACACAGAAAAGATCTTTCAAAAGTAAGTGTCCACCACTTGTCTGCCATGCAGAGCTCTTCTGAGTTCACACAGTTGGGGTCCAATGTGCTCATTTTTCATTAATATCTTGCTCTTTTCATGCAGCCCTCCTAAATCCTTATTTCCTTCTGCTTGGAGCTTAACCTTGCAGTGTGACTCTGGGAACACAGCAAGGACTGATATTCTGAGAAGAAGCAGCAGACAGCAAAGTTCACAGTGCTCTTGTCTGAGTGCAAATGACTTCACTCCAGCACTGGGGGCTCTAAAAGCTAAGACTCTTTCACTGGCCAAAGATTGCTCCTAAATCACATCACTTCATTCTCATACCTGCTCCCTTACACAAAGGCAGGGCTTGAGACCAAACCACCTCTTTGTAGTGCAGTGCTACACTGTGCCATGCTTTTTACTTCCACGTGTTCAGAGCCCCTCTCCATACAAACACCCATTTCCTACCAGGCAACCAGCAAGGCATGGGAACAGAAACTCCCTCAGAACACCTCCTCTGAGCAACACGACACTGAACACAACCAAAAAATAAAAAGAATGCAACAAACAAAATGTTACTCTCTACAGAAATTTAGAACCCTGAGCAATTCTGCTTCTTTGAATTGAATCCCTGGAGCCAGAAAACTTCCCTTTGGTTTTATCTACAGATTTGCCAGAAATATTTGCTCCCATACTGCATCCAGACCTTCATGTTAATAGCAGAATGGCACAGAAAATATGCCTTAGGAAAAATATGCAGTCCTGCTTATATGGAAGCAGTATTAGGATTTAACACACAACTTTCCATCTATCTTGTGAGGGGGCTGACAGAACATCCCTTTGTTGATAACAGCCTTTTCTGCCCTGCAGTAGGAACAGGGGCTGCAGCAATGCAGAAGGTTCAGCTGATAAGGCAAACAGCAGAGTCAGTTTAACTGGAACACACTGGGGTGGTGTTCATCCATTCCAAGAGCACAAACACATCAGGATATTTAGGATACGTGTGGCTCAGAGCAACGTGGTCACTGTGTACAATTAAGAAAATGTGCATACTGTGAGTACAATTAGGAAAATAAAAAGAAAACATGGAGAAAAATGTTAAGAGTTTCAAGGCATAACATCAAGAGTCACACTGTATGTAATTGCAAGACACTCAAACTTGTACAGAATGCTGTGAAACACTAGGATTGCCTCCTAACAACAGTTACAGAACTGGCTATTTTTTACTGTATTTCATAAAGCAGTTTTGCTTACACTTTGGTGTATCATCTCTGTGTGACCCTGGAGCACTCTGTCGTATTCTTTTCCGGACAGACTGATCCGAGTTCTCCAAGTTCTCCTCCTCATCATCCTCCAAACCACTCAACTTTTCTTCACTTGAATTTAGCTTGTCAGGATTCTGAGACATTTTCAGTTGGTTCTTTACAAAAAGAAAAAAATATGAAAAAGGGAATGAATAAGCATTTTCTGACATGACTGTGGGGGTAAACATCACCAGGAGTCCTCTTGATTAAGAAAAAAAATTAAGAATGAAAGAATTCTTATGAGGAGTTATATGATGTCATCCCCATAATGGCAGGGGACCTGGATTCAGTGACTCACTTCCCATCTTCCACAAAATGGGATGCTTTTAACACAGCTAGCATTTATTTAATCTGCAGTCCTAGTCAGTTCTCAAAAATCTCAAACTGTTCCCTTGCCATGATGGTACAGATGAGAGAAAAAGATACTGTTTTCATTCCTAGCACTGCTTTTAAGAGAACGACAAAAAACACCTTCAGAACAAGGTCACAAACATGTTTTACAAAAGATTATGAGACATTTCCTTACTACACAGCAATAAATCTTCCTGAACATAACATATTCCTGAACTATGGTCTGCCCCAACTTAAAATCTTCCCTCTGAGCCACCCAAAAGTATTAAGAAGCAGCAAAAGAACTGGAGAGAAATTAATATAAAATTCTATTCCCATATTTTCATTACATTCATGAGACCTGATTTATGCATAAAATATCACAGTTGTTTGGGTTTTTTAGTTAAGATGGTAAAGAACAGTTATAGTAATTAAAATCCTGGTTTATTAGACATTACATATTAAATACATATTTATATCACATTGCAGATATCACCTGCAGGGTACCCAAAATTACACTGAAAAAATTGCCAGTAAAAGACCAAGTCTCATTTGGTTCCTTATCTTCACTTATTTCATTCTCAGATTTCCCTATCAAGAATGTAATTTCTACATCCACCATTGAAAACTATCACACAGGAAGCTGCTGCTCAGGCTTTAATTTTACAGAAGTCTCTTTGAGAGCATATGATGTCTCTAAATTAAATAACTTAGATGTTCTGTGAAGTGGGAGCCCGGAAGAGTCTGCTTTCAAAAATAAAATAAAGCTCCTGGAAAAACAACAACTTCCTCTTTTCCCTAGTATCCCACCATCCCCACTTTCACATTTTAAAATGGACCAAGTTCTCAGCATGAGAGGCACCTCACAGCCACTGAGCGAAAATACAGCATCAAAAACTACACTGAAGAGGATGCAGCAGAAGCAAGCAACAGTGCAGAAATATAAAATGCAGCACTGAGATTAATTTTCATACAACAGCTGTAATAACTAACCCTGCTCCACCAGTGCTTAAATTGATTGCACAATGTGACTCCTCAGGACAGCTGGAAAGCTCAGGGCATGTAAGGAACAGCTCTGCTCTACAGCAATGACTCAGGATCATCATCTTGCTCGATGCATGAGAGACAACAGCATGCAACACTTGCCCACAGCACTGTTGTCATTTCTATTTTAGAAGAGAAAACAGCATGAAAAGCTTGGGATGAATAACACAGGAGAACACCCTTGGCACACAGGCATCAGCACAGGTACTGTTAGACCCACTCCACCTCTAGATGGAGGATGAGCAGCTCTGTTAATAAAGGGGCTTCACAGACAAGAGCATAGCAATATTAAATATAAAACAGGACTGGTTAAAGAGAGAGAGAGAAACCTGTTGTTGAATTTGGCTAGGATAAAAGCATTATCACAAAGGCTTCCACACTCATTCCAGACTAGACGGTTGTTCTTCCCATTCTTTCTCTTCCACCAAGCATCCTCCTGAAGTCAAATCTGAACCACAAAGATGACTCAACCAAGCCCCACTTAAGTCTATAACGCACACAACAATTCCTAGTGCCTTGCAATCTCTCACTGCACTTTATCCTCACTACCCTGAGAAAAGCAGAGACATATAATAAACCTCACTTACAGAGGGGAAACTGAGGTTTGAGTTCAGTTGCTTGAGGACTCACAGAAGATAAACGATGGGGACAAGATCATCAGTCTGATGATTCCTAGCCCCAGCTTTGCCCAGCAGGCCATCATTCCTACCACACAGACTACACCCTAAAGTGTTGCCTTCCATAAAATGACAGCTCAAGAGCTACAGTCTCTAACCCAGCCCAAGTTTCATTTCATTGCCATTTGTTTTAGAAAAATCCTATTTCAGCTACGGAGGGCAGGTATTAGAATTCCTGGGCCTTTCTACCAAATGACTGCTCAGCAGATGAGGTAAACAAGCACACTTGTTGGTTTAGTTGTTTAGTTTGCAATAGTCTGCTCTTTTCTGATGGATTACTGCTATTATTGCCAGAACACATCTAGAACATATCCTCTTTCCACTGGGTAAATAAGCTTGACAATACCTCTTCCAGAAGCATGACCGTCATCCCTCCTTTCACAGAAACAATTCCAGTTCTTAATAGAGCAAAGTCTACTTCTTGGCACTTCCCTCGCATTTATTTTTAACGAGAGCAGAAACGCAAGAGGAAAATGCAACAAAATTAAAATCTAAACAAAACATTTTCCCACAGCTTCTCTTCATTACAGGTCCTCAAACCAAGTGATGCACACCAGCACGAAATAAACTGCACTGTGCTGCCCTGGAGCACACACACACAAAACCAGCACGAAATAAACTGCACTCTGCTGCCCTGGAGCACACACACACAAAACCAGCACGAAATAAACTGCACTGTGCTGCCCTGGAGCACACACACACAAAACCAGCACGAAATAAACTGCACTGTGCTGCCCTGGAGCACACACACACAAAAACAGCACGAAATGAACTGCACTGTGCTGCCCTGGAGCAGCAGCTCCTCGCTCCCAGCGCTGTCCCACCGTCTGAGACAGCCCTGACGGCTCCCCTGAGCTCCGGCCCTTTCCCCAGGCTGCCTTTCCCCAGGCTGCCTTTCCCCAGGCTGCCTTTCCCCAGCGCTGAACTCTGCCCTTCCCTCTGTTCAACCTGCTGTCCCTTGTAACCCCGTCCCGATTAGAAGGGATGCTGTGACATTCCGCTGTTTCCTCCGCCGCCTGTTCCGTGTGAGGCCCTGCCAGGTCCATCACTACCAGGAGCTCACATGGCACCGTCCCCATCCCCACCGGCCCGGCAGCAGCGCCGCCGCTCCGGCCACGTTTTCCCTTCGCAAGGCCCGGGAGCTCCGGGGTCCATCAATGGGCCTAATGGGGAGAACGAGCCCGGGGGCCCGTGGGCTGCTGGGCCGAACGGGGAGCTGCGGTGCTGAGCCCGCCCGGCGGCCCCGGCGCAGCGCTGCCCGGCCGGGCCCGGAGCCGCGCCGCGCCGCTCGGCCCCGGCCCTGCCCGCCGCCCCCGGCCCCGGCCCCGCCGCCGCCCTCCGCCCCGGGCCGCCCCCGGCCGGGCCGCCCCGCCTTACCGCCCTCGGAGCAGCCGCCGCGGCCGCCGGCTCGGACGGGCCCGACCCCTCCTGCGGCCGCGGAGCGGGGCTGGGCCGGCGCCGCAGCCCCAGCGCTGGGCGGGCCGCGGCGGCTCCGGGGCGGGGCGAGGGCCCCGCCGCCCCCGGGCTGGCCCCGCCGCCCCCGGGCTGGCCCCGCGGCTGGGGGGCCGCTGTCCCGGCAGCGGGGACGCGAACGGCGCTGGGGCCGCCGGGCCAGGAGCGGGTCCCGGCCCCAGCCAGAGCGCCCGGACATCGATGGGGAGATGGATAGATCGGGGTCTGCCGCACCGCACAACGCTGGTTCAGATCAACCCCCCAGCAAGCGGGGAGCGCAGTCCTGGATCGCCCTTGCTGTCCTTAGGCACATTATACGGGTCTCAGCGTGACCGCCAGTTCCTCCAAAGAGGAATCTGAGCTACTCGGGTTCCCTAAATCACCCTAAAAAGAGGAAGGAGCGTGCTGACCCTGCCTAGTGCCCACCTGCGAGTGCCCCGGGCCGCTTTTCCGCAGCCCGACACAAAGCCGGCAGCAGCGCCAGCCCGGGGGCTCGCAGGCAGGGGATCTGTGACTCGGGACTCGCTCCGCAGCAGGCCATGTCCACAGGCAGCAGCTCCTTCCCAAGACAGGAATCTCATCCCCCTAACCGAGATGTTGCAGCAGGCAGGAGGTAGGGGGGGGAAAATAGTTCTGCTGAAGAGCAAACCAACCCAACGCCACCACTAAGGATTTCCACTCCCACAATTTAAAGTATGAGCTAAAACAATTTTTCTGAGGACGCGCATTCATAATAAAAACCCTTCCGTTAAAACAAAGAACTATAACTCCTATAAAGGCTTATGCTTGCCTGCTAGTTTTCAGGAACTGGTTATTTTTAGAAGTCCTTTCTAATTAACTAGAAGAAGCTTTTTACATTTTTGTCTTCCATCCCCCATCAGGGCACAGTAAAACATTGTCCTATTGCACACCAAGTCCTTTGGCTCCATTTCAGAGAAACACTCTGGCCCCTGGCAGCAGACACTGGTAATTGCTGCAGCGTTAGTTAGTGAGACATGAGAGTCTGACACAGGATTGTGCTTTTTAAGAACAGCTCACCACATGCGACTGTAACAGTTATTACTGTTTTGTTGTCATAATTAAATTAGCTTTTGCTCCTAAATAAAAGAACAGAGCTCAACACTTTAAATGGAACAAAATTTGGTTGGTTTTTTTTTCAACAGCACCTGTAATGAAGTTTTGGTTATATCATTCCAAAGATAACTCCACAAGAGTCAAAATTAGATGTCTGATCATGTTATATATATAAATATATATGATTACAGTTGCCCGAGTTGCAAATCTTGGTATTTCCACTATAGACCAAACATGAATAAGAAATGCCACAAGAAAAGCCAAAGGCCCTTTGTTTGCTCCAGCATTTTTCTAATTACAGCTGGTGCCATCAGTACGAGTTACAGAGCAAAAGCCTGCGGGGATGAAGGTAACCAGCCACTAACAGCACATCCTGTGGCAACCAAAGCCAGGCTGACTTGAAAGTCCAGACTGACTTTACCACCCCAGGAGAGCCAATTCCTCAATATGGTGCCACTGGAGCTTAAAACAGCACAGTAAATTGTCACACACATAGGTTAGTTAGCTGGCAAGCCTGAAGAAAAGCTGTGCAGTATCAAGCAGAACATGTTTTTCAGCTCTCTCCAGCACACAGCAAGCCAAAGATCAATGTTATGTGATCGTCACATAATCCAAGGCAAATTAGGAAATAAAAAAAGCTTAAAATTCAGTGCTGGGGCAAAAGGTGGCAAAGAGATATCATTCATGGTGTCTTCCCTCTCAGTAATTTTGATACCCAAATTGAGGGACTCAACTTGAATAGAGGGAGTGCATGGCTTTTGGGGAAGAAAACGAAATATTATTTTGGTCCTATAGCAATTAAGAATGAGAAAAGCTAAACTATAAGTACAGGTTAAACTCAGGTACTGTTTGCTTTGGTAATAATTGCATAAATTCCATCAGTTTCCACAAAATAATTTTATTAGGCAGATACATGAATATAAAAGATTTACAAATATATTAGTGTTTTCACTGCTGGGGTATACAAAGTGATCAATATTTACACATATTAGTAACTCTGTCTCCAAAATACTGCATAAAAATACTTGGATTACTACTATGAAACTGATCTAGCAGCCTCTTCCTCTCTTTGTCAGAGAGCTTTGCATCTTCATCGATAGCTTTCAGTAGAGATAATAACTCATCTTTTGTGGTCTTCTCTGTGTTGGAGCGATACTCTCTTTCATCAAGCTTTTGGCAGAAGGTATAACCTGAAAGGAAAGGTGAGACATTGAGAGGATTATCACCACACTCCACCCACCCTCCTTTAGCTCACATCATTGTTACAAACTTTTTTCGCATCGCGCATTTCTCCTTTTGCGGGCACGACAAAATTACAAAGCTCAGTGTGAAGAGTTACCTGGTATCTTGCTGGGATCCTGGCCTTTCTGCAGGGCCAGCAGTTTATTGCTGACCATTTTGTGCAGTGCCCCTGGGATCTGGGCCGGAAAGAGAGGACAATGCAACAGCAGCTTAGAGAAGGCAGTTCTCCACCAGCGGACCAGATATACAAAACCTGCCCATTTTCTAGCTCTTACCTTTAACACATCTCTCTGGTTGTCCACAAGGAACAAGATCAGGAGGTCAGTTTTCCCTCTGGAGAGGTTTTTATTGTTGATAATAGCCTTAGAGAATGTCCTTTTCACAACCATCCTGTTGTCACTCTAAAGAACAAAGGGATATATTGACCAGAAGAGGAGAGTTAGTCTCCCCCATTGCAAAGGGCATCACCTTTGTTCTTCTGAGACATTGCTTTTCCTGTAGTCACAAATTTAAACTACAGCGGTGTCTTCTGACCAGTACTGGGACCTCTGGATTTCAGAAAGAGTAGAACAGCTGTTAAGAATGCAGATTTACCTCCTTCTGTAGCTTGAGGTCAGAATGATGTGCTGCAACAGCCATGAAGTACAGCAGTCTCCTGAACTCCTCCCTGACTTGGCTGTCTAGGAGCTTCAAATAGAGCTGAACAGCTTCTAAAGATTGCTCCATCTTCCCATTCACTGGGGAGAGAGAAAGGGATCTATTGCCACATTCATTTAAATGTTACCATAAAACACCTAAATTAGCCACTGAAGAGAGGCCCATCTCTCTAAACAGAGCCAGCCAAACACAGGAGTCCAATCTGAGAAAAACTTCTCCCAAGCTGAGGAGAGCTGCTTGCAGAGTCTCTCACAACATCCCACACACAGGCCTTCAGCCTGGCATTACAGCTCCCTTGTAATTAAGTTCAATTACAGTTCAGCCATCTTAAAGGGGATGAGAAATACTGAAAAAGGAAAATGGTTCTATTAAAAAGAAAAATTAATGACCTCTGCTTGTGGTAATAAAGATCTCACAAAAACTGAGGCATATGTCCTAGATACATAGGCTAATCTATGAGTTTACTTATTACATTAGTTTATTTATTACACAGGCTAATGATGAGTTAATTGCAAATTACTTTGTAGAACTTTGCTAAATTTTAATTTGCCTTACTATGCAGAGTAGCCATTTTAGAGTTGTGAATTGTTTAAATGCAAAGCATTCCAGTTAACATGGAACAAGGAGAATAATCAAGGCAGAGAACTTATGAAAAATAAGGAGATCTGGGATGAAATGTTGAGAACTAAAACATCAAAAGCTTTCTAAAATGCTGTCCAAACAAAATTTAAGAAACAAGTAAAGACAAAAAAAGCAAAAGTTGTCAATGGGGTACCAAGCATCCACACAGCTTTCAGTTTAGCTATTACAGCCTAAATATTTACTATTAGGCTATATTTATATTTCATTTCCCATGGATATCTGACTTCCATGGATACCAGCAAGTACCAAATGATAGCATTCTGGTTTCACAGCCATTCTACATAGACCTGAACAGTGATTACACAACTGCATACAGTAAGAACCAAAATGTCAATGAACAGTGTTTATCACTAGCAATTTAAAGAACTCCAACCATACATTAAAAAAATCAAAAACAACAACAAAAACCCCAAAACAAACAAACAAAAAACCACACAACAAAAAAATTAAAAAATCAGCTTTTAATCTCAGCTCCTGAGGTAAATCCTCAGTTTCTTAGTACATCTCTCACATGAGCATCGGAGCACAGCTCTATTTCTCTTACCTAATAGTTCTGCAATTCCTAAATGAATTTCAGGTGCATGGCTTAATAGTGGCTCCTTTTTTTGGCTGTAGTATCTCCCAATGTTTTCAAACAGCAGCAGTTTCCAGGAATCTGCTTTGTCTGGCTGATCAGGCAGGTTCCTGCTAATATCCACCACCATATGATCAGGAAGATATTCCAAGCAATCAATTGCTGCCGAGAGCCACTCGTCTGTCCTGGAAGACACAGGGGTTTGGGTTTGTGCCTTTAGCTGTGGATGCCCTTCAGAGCTGGCTGCAATGCTTTCCACAGAGAGCAGGCAGACTGGTTCCTCCATCACAGTGAAAACTGTGTGTGTAGGCACTAAAACCCATTAGAAATTCACACAAGCAAGGCACTTCACCTGACACTCAAGTAGATCACAGTCACAAGCCTCTTTGTTATGTATTTAATCAAGATGAAAAATTAGTAACCCACGAATAAACAGTCCCAAGCAGTAAAACCCAAAGTCAATCGTGTTCTCTACTGTTAGATAAGGACACAATTATCGCTAGATAAACAGAAACATGAACCTTGATCTGATTCAGACTGGTACAAGTTTTTCAGAGAATGTTTTTAACTCTGTGCACAGTTTCAAGCCCAGCATTCTTTGCTCTTTTAACACAATAGGAGGAACTAAACTAGTTCCTCACAAGTGATGTCTCTAGGAAAAACTTTTGTGATGATTATAAAACCTCTATTTTTCTCTCAATGTAGCAAAGAATTTCTCCTCTGAATACCATCAACTATTGTCATTGCATTGAAAACCAATCCCAGTGTTCAGCAGACATTCTCACTGAGCAACTCTTATTTACCAGTTATTCCAGTCAAGTCCGACAGGGAAAAAAGTGTCGGCTCACATTATTTCTGCAGGACTGAAACTTATATTTTCTACATCCCCCAAAGACTAACTGTGCTTTACATTCCCCTGAAAGGAGAAAGTTTTTCAGAGCTGCAGAGGACAGCAATGATTACTTACTGCGAGTCACTGAAAGCCTTGAGGATCTCTCTGTCCAGGTAGTTGCTGGTGATGACATATCCAGCTGCCTTGCTGGGCTCTGGCAGCTGAGGTCTGATCTCCTGGTGCTCCAGCAGAGACTCCAGGAGAGGGAGGTCCACCAGCTGCAGCAGGCGAGCAATTGTTTGTTCTTGCCACACTTCATTAATAACTGGGAAGGGTGGATACACAAAGCACTCAGCATGTGCAAAAACTGATCACAAGGAAGATAACTCCTCTTCCTCCCATCAGGCCTAACCTAACAGATTGATTTTACCCAAGTAGAGACTTGCAGTAGCAAAGCATCTGGCTCTTATCAGCTTGAAGTGCCTTTTATCACCACAAAAAGGCAAGAATTACCCATTTGTTTAGTTAACTATAAGTGTGGGAGAGCTGCTTTTGGGATAAGTCTGAAGTGCCCTACACTCTTTGTGGTCTAATTTGCAAACAATCTTTGTTCTAGATAAGTGATGAAAAAAAACAATGCAACAGTGACACTCTACTTATCACAGCTTCCTTGACTATTTCCCTATGATGAAACCCGCAGTTTGTAGGATGCACTAGCACTTTTAACCAAAGGAAAAAACACATTAGATCATAGTTTGCTCTGAAAGACAAGCCATGAATTGTCAAGAATAGTTTCACACAATACTGAAGGAGTGCTGGATGTGCAGATACACAATTCACTTCTAGCTAACAGCAGACTATTTGCCCTGACTAAAACAAGCACACAAGTAGTGCAGGTAACTGAGTATTATGAATATTTCTAACTCAAATCAAGCTCTATACATTGGGTATTCTTCTCCACAAAAGTCAACACTGATTTATTTCAATCAAGAGATAATGCTTCTTGTCTGATTAAATAAAAAGGCAAAAGGAAAGCTTGCAACAAATATAATTTGCCTTTTCATGACCTGGCGTTCAAACCAAAATACTCCTGAGTGTCAGTTTGCCTCCCTCTCCAGCCAGAGGGGCACAAGTCTTCCCAGTCCTGCAGATGTACCTTCCTTCTCCCACAGACAAATGACTGTGACATTATTTGGCTTACCTCGACGGGACAAGCTGTCTGAGATGTTTACTTGAGGGCTGCTTGCAGGCTTTAGACTTAGGTTTTCCCAAAGATCCTCCAAGCTTTCTGGTTTGAATGGAGTAGAGTAGAACAACGTGCTCTTCTCACATCTGAGATTAAAAATAGTTTATATATATATATCTATAACCATACAGATGGATAACCATATATATCATGGAACATACAGATGTGGGTAACTGTCCCAAGATCAAACATTTTCTCCTGTATAGACATTTACCTAATCCCCCTCATCTCCCCTGCCTGACCCTTCCTCAGTCCAAGTCACCCAGGAGAACGTATGATACCTTCAAATATTATTTGCATGTAACAGAAGCACTCCAGCCACAAAATTATTGTTCCTCCAATCACAGCTGTATGATTTCAATTCCCACAGCTTCTTTGTTTTAGGGCACTGCAAAATCTTTTTGATGCCCACTATCTCTGACATGGATGTGACAAGCTGCGCATATTGATAGAGCTGTTCCTTTCACTAAATGAAGAAATGTAACCCGATGGACATGTGCCCTGCCCAAGAGAAAAACACCTTCATTCTACACTACTAAAACAGGAATAATCCTGTTTAATGACTCTTTGTTCAATAGATTCCAAGTCTTACTTTCACAGCTCTTGTGATGGAAATATTTTTAAATACTAAATATTTAAAAATAATAAATATTAAATATTAAATATTAAAGAGGTTCTAATTTCTCATGAATTCTCTTTTTAAATAAAGACTTGGGACAGTACGCTTTAGGACAGAACAAGAGCTAGTGGGAGAGAGGGGAGAAGCAGGACAAAGGAAATATTTTTAATCTCTATTCCTTTACTTTTTTATCAGGGTTGTTGCATTTAAGTTCACATTTGCTACTCACATGAACATGCCAATCAAATAAAGCATTTCCATTTTGGGTCAATACTATTTACAATTTTGAAAAGTGCACATTGCTAAGACTACTGCATTAAATACATCCATGTAGTTTCTTGTAAGAATATGTCAAAGTAGGTGAAGAGATGAACACTGCACAAAAACTGTTTAAGGGAAGTTATTTGGCAAAGTGGCATCTACACGTTCTGCTTTGTGTGGGTTTAGTTAGTACCAGGGTTTTCTTTGCCCCACTCCTAAAGACACAGGGCAACAAAACCTCACCATTGCACTTCTCTCTGGTTCTAGGATGGAGTGCCATAGCAGAACAGCCTGCTATCCTGCATGGGAACAAGTCATACATGCATAAAGAAACAGCTAAAAAGAGCTAAACTGTAGTGCAGCGAAGATGGTGAAAGGAGAAAACATTTTTTCCTTAGAAATTGCATGGATTACTGGCTTATGCCAGAGCTAGATGTGCAGTGACTAAAGACTGCCCTGTTGCCTTAGCCTGTTTGATGCACCTGAATTCCAGCTGGTTATATTGATTTAGATCAGTATGTAAATGCACTTCATTTCTACCCTCTCACCTCCCTCCCCCAAGGCGAGGTGATAACAAAGAAAACAAGTAACCATGTAGGCTATGTGGTTTACTCTTACTTATTCAAATTGCTCTTTCCTACCTGTCTTCCACCCACATCTTCACAAACATCTATTCGGTGTCTATTTTTACCCTGTAAATGTACGAGTTTTCTTTTCGCTCCCCCAGAACACACAATATTTTCCTCCTGTAAAAAACTTCACCTCCATGTACTAACCTCTGTGGGGTACACTGCTGGTAATCTTTCTCAAGCTCTGGCTGGTTCGATGCATTTGTGAATCTGTAGAGGCTGCTGCTGCTGTCCTCGAACACGGAGCGTTTGTCTTTGCCAAAGACCCTCGTTGAGACAGCCTCAAACACTTTGCAATCCATCAGCGCTTGGCACACGCGCACCACCTTAGCCCGGGAAATATCCACGTCCCCAAAATACTTGTTCTGCAGAAGATGGGCAAAGACAACATCCACTGCATCCGACCCAATGAAGCAGTCGTGGTAACACTTCAGGTTCTGGCGGCGCTTCTTCACTTCCACTTGAGTGTGGAGAGCGCCGATAATGCTGCTCCAGACGAAGGTCGCTCCGAACGGCTTCTGCGCCAAGCTGAAGCCTGAGAACACAGACAAAGCCTGAATTCATGCTGCAGCCACAAAGGACAGCCCCCTTTCTGGCTTCCAGCTTTTATCAGCCTCGTAAGGATTTAAAAACGTTTGAGACTTCCACTTTGGCTCGGGTTGCTCAGGCATTAACACTTTGTTACTTCCCCAGCAAGTCTGCCTGCTCTGCACCACTCTCTCCCTCTCTCTTTGGTGGTTCCCCTCCCTACACCAGCCTGAAGCTTTGCAACGGGGAGTTCCTGTTTTGTCAGCCTCTCACTTTGTCCTTTTGTGTGTCCCTCGGTCACCTAGTGGTTACCCTTGCAGAACCACTGCTAAGCACACAAGTCCCACGGCCGCAAGCCAGCTGCATGCACTCGTAACACCCCGGTTCCCCCGCTAACACCACCGGAGCGACGCAGCTGGGCAGGCAAGAGGGAAGCAGGGATGAAGAACCCTCAGAACCCTGTTTGCTACAGGACTGTGCACACACACAGCCTACCTAACAGCAGTGCTTGACGAGTCCATGGAGATGCCACTCACTCCACACCGATCCCACCAGACAGCCCTTTGCCACCACGGCTCCAGCGAGACCTCAGCTCTGCCACCCAACGTGAGCCAGTCCGTCTTCCCTCCCCCAGTGAAACCACTGAACTATTACTCATTTACCAGTCTGATTAGAACAAAATGCCAGCAGCCAACAGTTTGACCCGAGGCTACACGCAGCCTCCACAAGGACTCAAAAACACATGAAGTTTGCAGGTGGCACCTAAGTGGGGAGAGCTGCAGCCACCAGAGAGGCTAGAATTAGAACATGTTTTTCAGTAAGTCAGATGAATAATTTACTAAGAGCGAAAGCAGAGGAAGAAGACAGAAATCAAAAGCTGAAGGATAAAATATGGAAGGAAGAGTTGGCAGCAATCCTAGAGAAAGCCAGCTGGGATTGTGACAGACCTCAAACCAAATGAATTAACAGTGAGATGCAGTGTTTGAAAAAAACAACAACATACAACTCCTTCTGGAACATATTACCATGAGGGTTTTCCACAGAGATACAGGAGGTGTTTTTTTCTGCTCTGTTTAGTCTGAAGTAGCTTTAGTTAGAGAGTTGTATTCCAATTTAGGGCACTAAATCGCCAATCAGTTTTCAGCTGATCCCCAGCTGCAAGAAAGCCCAGAAATTGGCAAATAAGCAAGGGGAAAAGGAAAGGTAGAGGGGCAGTGAAGACTGGGAAGAGGGAGAGAAAGCAAGGAACACAACACTTTTAAACACACCAGCACTCCAGAAACACAGCAACAGTTATCTTTCTGAAAAGATTCATGCCAGAGGAAAAAAAAAAAAACAAACAAAAAAAAAACAAAACAAGAAAAGCAAATCAGCTTTTTAATACATAGCATTGAACCAGCCAAGGTAGAAATCTCCCAGAAGCTCCAGTTTCCAAAGCTTCAAAGGTACAAGATGGACAAGGTACACAACTGCTGACCCTTTAACCTGATGACACCTTCAGGAAAGCAGAACAAACACAACGAACACAGAATTCGCTTCCAGCCCTACATTCCAATAGCCAGCTATGCTCTCTGGGAGGAAAGAACCCCAAACCCGACACCACCAAACATACAACAACGCTGGTTTCTGTCGCTAGAATAAATACCAACACGTACAACCTGCAACGCTTGAACTACTACTCACGGCCTTTTCAGCGCTTCCTTACGCACACAGAGCCTTCGCATCTCTTCTGACACAAGCGGTATCAAGTGTGGCATTAAAACAACAAGTTTCCACAAAGTTAGGAAAGGAAAAGGGCAGGGAAAGGAAAAGGGCAAAACCAGCCCCCAGCGAGCGCCCTTTCACCGCTTACGCTGCGCTACCGAGGCACCTGCTCCCAACCCGCGCTGGGGAGACGGAGCTGCCCAAGCCCCCCTGGCACCCACCCCGCCCGCAGCTCCGCGGGCAGGGCAGGGCAGGGCAGGGCAGGGATCCCCGGCGCTGCCGCCCGCCCGAAGCCGCCGCTGCCGCCGGCGGAGCGGGCGCGCAGCCGGGACGGGATCCCCGGCGGAAGCGGCTCCCGGCGCCGGAGCACGGCCAAGTTTTGAACCTCCCGGAGCCGGGAAAGGCGCCGAGCGCAGCTGCCGCCGCCGGGAACCCGCATCTCACAGCGGGCAGAGCCGTCCCGCCGACCCCGGGCTGCGGGCAGAGCCGTCCCGCCGACCCCGGGCTGCGGGCAGAGCCGTCCCGCCGACCCCGGGCTGCGGGCAGAGCCGTCCCGCCGACCCCGGGCTGCGGGCAGAGCCGTCCCATCCGTCCCGCCGACCCCGGGCTGCGGGCAGAGCCGTCCCGCCGACCCCGGGCTGCGGGCAGAGCCGTCCCGCCGACCCCGGGCTGCGGGCAGCCCGCTCCTCCCGTTCCCGTTCCCCGTCCCGCTCCCCGCTGCCCTCGGTGCTCGGCCGTACCCGGCGGCCTGGCGGCGGGGCTGCAGACCGCGCTGAGGCTCAGAGCCGCCGCCTTGTCCCGCACCGTGGCCATGGCGAGCGCCGGCTCCGCGCATCTGCCGCGCCGGGCGCGCCCGCGGCACTCGCAGCCCGCGGGGGCGGAGCCGCCGCGCCCACGCCCCTGGGCGGTGCCCGGGCCCGGGGCAGAAAGGGCAGCGACCGCCCTGGCACTGCCCGAGCTCGGCTTCGCCCCCGTGAGCAGCCCACGGAACGATCGCCAGGGGTGGAAAGGACCTCTGGAGACCACCTGGTCTAATGCCCCCGCCGAGGTCACCCGGAGCAGGTGACACAGGAGCGCGTTCGGGTGGCTTTGGAATGTCTGCTCCAGTGTGCTGCCACCTTCAGTGGAAAGCAGCTCTTCCTCATACCGAGGTGGAACTTCTGACGTTTTAGTTTATGGTCCGTGCTTCCTCATCCAGTCGCTGGGCACAACCAAAAAGAGCCTGGTACCATCCTCTTGTCACCTGTCTTTGAGATGTTTATGCGCATTGATGAGATCCTCTCACAGTCTTCTCTTCTCCAGACTGAACAGAGCCAGCTCCTGCAGTCTCTCCTCTTAAGAGAGATGCTCCAGACCCCTGACCATCTTTGTGACCTTCCACTGGACCCTCTCTGGTAGTTCCATGTCTGTTTTGTACCGAGGAGCCCAGAACTGGATGCAGTAGTCCAGATAAGACTGGCAGTATCCATAGGAAAGTGGCTGCTGTGGGAAGGGTGGAAATGCCGCACAGAAGTGGTGCTACAAGTCAGGGGCCTGGTGTGAGAGCACCACTGGTCCTGGATGGGGAACTGTGCTCTGACACACAGAGAGCAGCCCTGACACTTCCTGCAGCACTGGGAGCACCCCCTGCACTCCTGGCAGCAGGACAAGTGTCCCTGGTGATGGAGCACAAAATGCTGGATGTCACAAAATCCAGGTGGGTCAGGCTGGAAGGACCCCCAGTGGACACCTGGTCCAGCCTCCCTGCCCAAGCAGGGCCACCCCAGAGCACATGGCACAGGATTGTGTCCAGATGGGTCTGGAATATCTCAGTGAGGGGCACTCCACAGCCTCTCTGGGCAATCTGTTCCAGGGTGTGATCGCTGCACACTGAAGGAGTTCTTCCTCAGGTTTAGGTGGAACTTTCCATGGATCACTTTCTGCCCATTCTTGTCCCATTGCTTGGCACCACTGAAAAGTGCCTGGCTCCATCCTCTTGGCTGTAGATATTTATATACGTGGATGAGATCCCCTCTCTGTTCTCTTCTCCAGGCTGACCTGTCACCAGAGGACACAAGGAAAAGCGACGCACCACAGCTTTGGTCACCATGAAGAGACTAATTTATTTCTTCTGACTCCAATCATTTATAGTTCTCAAAAGGTGCCAGTGGATTCGAAGGTGAACGTGCCACCTCTCCAACGACACTGGAAAAACTACCAGTACATCAAATTTCTCCGCCTCTATGAAAGAATGCAAAACAATAGCTTGTTTACAGAAAGTTGCGTGAGAAAGTTCTCTACAAGGATGTAAATTCAGAAGGCTTTAGAAAATCCTAAGAAATCAGGGCGACACTGACCAGGCCCAGCTCCCTCTGCCTTTCCTTGTAACAGAGATTCTCCAGTCCCCCAGTCATCCTCACTGCCCTCAGCTGGACCCGCTCCAGGAGCTTTATGTCTCTCTTAAACAATTCTCTTTATTTCCCCCTTATTTACTGTGTCATTTCAAACCCCAGACTGGTCAGATCCATTTCTGTGGCTGAACCTGAGCACAGGCCTTGTGCACGGCCACGGTGAGCACATGAATGCTGTCCTTGGCTGCTCTTGTGGGACACAGCACATGTGGCTGGAGTTTTCTTGTGATGTCTTCCATGAGCTGATCATTATAGCAGCTGGCATTTCTCATTGCAATAATTGCATTGCAATTATAATAATAATTAATAAATTAATTTTCAGAGTAATGAGTGTTTTTTCTACTGCCTGCAGCAAACTGCTCAGAGATCCAATGTAATTTTCTACTGTGTATAAAGTATAATTTTCTATTAAGAATCAAGTATTTTGATTTTCTTACTCAATGGAAGTGTATTAGAACACCATAAAATAATTCATGTTTTTTGGGTTGGTTTCCATAGGAACAGACAAAGCCAAACTGACCTCCATGGCACACAGACTCAGAAGCATGTAATGCACATTAAATACCAAATAATACAATGTTACAAGTGATTC
Source organism: Anomalospiza imberbis (assembly GCF_031753505.1). Classification (NCBI taxonomy): domain Eukaryota; kingdom Metazoa; phylum Chordata; class Aves; order Passeriformes; family Viduidae; genus Anomalospiza; species Anomalospiza imberbis. Next base: position 60,051,744 of record NC_089686.1, read on the forward strand.
AAAAAGTCACGTTGAGTCATCAGATTATTGGACTTTAGCCTGTTCTACGTCAAATTCTGTGCTAGCAGGTGTAAATGCAGGATGTTTGCTATCCACTGAAGCTCAGGGCAGCCTTCTTCTATCCTCATTTGTCACACTTACAGGAGGGCACTGCAAGTTTGTTCATTGTATGCAAATAAGCAGAAAATGCCTGCATTTGGAGCTGTGAAAAATTACTACAGGCAATTGGGTACCACAGACTTGTGGCAGACAAACATTTCTTCATGTTTCCTTGCCTGAGTACAGCATTTGATAAAGGGGGTTCTAAAAGTGGAAGATTTTGTGAGGCTTTTCAGATAAGGAAGGCTTCACTCTCTGGGCGCAGAGAAAGGAACCTATTCAAGCTGTAGGAAAGTGCCAGCCTACAAAAATGAAAGTTCATCTTGTTTCCTGAACAATAGGAAGTGACTAACAGAGATTTATTTGTTGGCAAAAGAGGGGAAGATGTTTAAAAAAGAGTACTCCTGATTCACAGGTGCCAATAAGAACCCAATAAAATAACATATAATGCACTGTTTTATTATTCCCTGCTTTTGCAGCAGTTTGATGCTAGAATTTTTGATGCATTGCCAAAATGTAACTGCAAATCAATAAATACTGAATTCACTTTAATTTAAAAAAAATATTTATTTTTGCACAGTTGTCAAAATAAAGCGAGGCAGTCAATCATCCTGCTGTGGTTCACCTAATCTTGAGAGAATTCAAACCCACAAACATTTTCAAGTAGGAGGTGCAGCAATCAGAACATTGCACCTTACCTTGGAGAATGATTTGTCAAAACACTGCTTGCAGGGCACAGCCAATGCACTGAGGGCTGCTCATCCAGAAGTTTGCCAGGTTTTTATTCTTGTGTTTTATCATCAGGGGATCAACAGCCTACCCTGGATTTCTGCCTTTGCCTTCGTGTTTTGTGCCAGTGACCACAGCCCTGACACCCAGTTTTGACAAGGGCAGGCAGCAGATACTGGCTGGTCAGACCGTATCTGAGAAATGCCATCTTTTGCTATTTCTTAAAATAACATTATTATAAAATGCTTTCATTATTATAAAATGCTTTCATTATTATAAAATGCTTTCCTAAAGCACCATTTAACTTTTATGTAATTGTTAGTATATACATAATTATTGACAATATAATAGTTTGTTTATAGTTTTATTTAGTCACTTTAAATAGTGCAACCTCGTGCAGCCAGCATGGTCTTGGCTGGGGGAATTCCTCAGACCATGCTGGAAAGATTTCAGGATAAAAGTACAACTCCCTCTAACCTGGCTTCCCCTTCCACAGCAATTCCCCTAATTAACCTCCATAAAACTGAACACAGGATGCACAAGAGAATGCTAATTACAAAGACACAATTAACATAATTTATTCATAAAAATCATTTGAGACCAATGTATTTTTAACAAAAGTCCTAGTCCTAACAAAAATCCACAGTTGTGTCTGATTCTTTGCAAATGTTAAAATGGACTTTTATAGCAAGGAACAGCAAAATAAAAATCTATATTCATTTATTTCCAGGTCATCTAGAAATACTCCTACCAGCCACAAAAGGATCAAGAGAGTGGTTATGTTTTGAAGAACTTCAAAACTTCAGTTTTCAAGAATGTCTGAGTCTCCTGTAAGAACTGTAGGGTTTCATTAGAAGCACAAAGCAGAAACAGAATATTTAAATTCAACAGCCACAATTTCAGGCACGTCTGTTGATTCATTTCCTCATGTCAATTAAGTGTTTGCTCAAGGATAAAGATGATAAAGACCCACATCCAGGTCTTGTCTGATCATGGAGGGAGAGAAGGCAACATGGAAACCTGCAGCTCACAAAGTGAGCAGTGATGCACGCCTGCATGCAAAATGCTGTCTAGCTTTCCCCATAATGAGCCTGGAATCTGGGCAGCCAACCAGGATGGGGAAGTGAGAGCACCTGCAGTTTCCAGAGATTCTGAGCACGAATGAAGGAGATATAAGACCTTACAAAGTAAAAACATGAGAGGCATATTAATAGAAAATATTCCATTTTATAGGGATGCTATTTTATCTACAACAGATCAATGCTTGGTTAAGTGACTGGGAAATGTTATGTGTTCTTGAAAAAAACACAGGAAAAAGTTTTAATTTAATAACTTTTAAAAAAACTGTAAGGAAACCAAAACTGGAACATAAGCTGTTCTAAACCCCAGAACTGTTCAGTGTTCCAATTATTGTTCAAATTTTAAATGCCAAAATAGAAAATGACTTGTCACTGAAAATTGCCTAGGAAATAAAGAGGGATTTTTGCAGAACAATACCATCCAATTTCCTATTTTCAAATGAATTTAGATCCCACTTTTTTGAATGGTTAACATAGAACTCTGCATTTCAAATGCCTCTCTTACATCTCAAACACATCAGAAGGCTCTCTTCTATACCAAACTTTATTCTTTAGATTTCAGTTGTCTTCCCATAACAATAAAGCTTTAAAGATTAAGTGTATATCAACATAGCTTAAATATATATGTACATAAAATTTATTGCCATTGTCATCAGGATCTGTTGAACCCAATCGTTGTCTATTTCTGAAAAAGCATAGCAATTAATAATTACCATAAAAATTCAGAAAAATATTCCAGTTATTTAGAACAGCTACACTTCTGTTTTTTCCCCACTTAAATATCAACAATGCCTGTATTCACGACAGTGGTGAAGTTGATGAAAGGAGTACATTATAAAGAGTAACCCTTAAAATGTTGCTCCATTCCATTCACAAATGTCGAGACAAATTAAAGTTCAGCATATGGTTCACTGTCACACAGAGATCCTCATGGAAGGGAAAATCAACAGCTTCTGTTACAGAAACTGCTACAATTATCACGGCATTATCAAATCTGCTCTACTTCAATGCCTGAAGATACAAAGGCCAGTGCAAAAGGTTTTCAGTAATGAAAGGGACCTATAAGAATGGGAAAAGTCTCTTCTCTGGTAATCTCAAAGTTAAGAGCATGAACACTATTCACACAATATCAGGTTGCAAAGGGCTGCTTGACAAGCTGGCCAGATCTGCAGGCGGATTACAGAGCTGGCACAGGGACTCTCCCTTAGTTCTGACTAACAGGTTCTGCCATTTGCAGCCCAGAGCAGGGCATTGCTTGGGGCTGAGCTCCGTGGGCTGCAGAGGACAGACACCCTCCCTTAGCATGCAGAGCAGCTTACTCACAAACTCGCTCTGCTCAGTCCCACTGCCCATCCACATATGAAGCACAAAAGAGGACGGCACAGGTTCTATGGGATACAGTGATTCCATCCAGCCACACTGAAACCACAGTGTGAAAAATGCGTATTTTATGATTGGCTTTTTGCAACTATTACAATGAAAATCATATGTGTAATGTTAGAAAGTTATGCTGTATTAATTCTCTTAAGTAGCATGTTAAATGTAGTTTTAGGTTATAACACAATGTTAAAATAGAAACTCTGTGATGTAAGGTATTTTTACTAGCTCAAGAAAAGGGATAAGAGAATCAGGAAACTCTTAGCACAGAGATAACAGCAGCAGGACACCTGAAGAGTTACAGCCTCCTTATCAGAAAAGACAAACATTCTTCCACCTTCTTTCTGTCCTTATGGAACCACCAGGATTAAGGGGGAGAAATTGACAATAAGCAGAAAAATTCTTAATTTGCAAGGAAGTTATGCATCATGTATGAGATATATGAATATGCAACAGGCTGTTGCTTTTAAGGGTTATTCTTTGCTCACAAGGCATGGTTTTGGCAGCTCAGTGCCCAAAAACATCCAGACGTCCATAATTCTTTGTCTTGTAGCGTCCTAATCCTCATTGTCCAAATTTTTATTACTCTAATTTTATTACTATTTTTATAACTATTTTATTACTAATAAACTTTTAAGATTAAAAAAAAAAAAAAAAAGAAGTGATTGGTGTTTTTCACACACAGCAACCACAGCACCTGCCCCTCCGCGGAGAGGCTGCTCCAGAGCACACCTGGCCTGGGCAAAAGCACCACTCCCACCTGAAGGGCAGCTCTGGAATGTTCCGGTGAAGCGAAATCCGGAAGGATTCCACCCTGGCACTTCTGAAGAGCCTGGAACAATAAACAAGCTCCCAGGACAGAAGCTTCTGGGTGCCGGACTGTTCGAGGCGACAAAGGGAGCATTGTTGACTTAGAAATGTTATGGAACAGGATAGATATTGTTGAGAGAGAAATGGAACTAGAAAAGAGTTTCAAAAGATGGTTTTACAAATAAGACCAGAAAATGTAGAGAAATAGAACTATAAAAGATGTGTTGTAGTAAGACTCATGAGGAGTAGTTATAGATTATTAGTTTAAAGACATTTACAGCATGGTATAGTAAAAAACTGGCAGGTGAAGAAACACTTCTAGTGTATTGTAATTAGAAAATAGCTTCTAATGGTGATAGCATGAATTATAACATCTGTACTGTCTCACCTGCCTCATAAGACTAAAAACAGAATTAAAGTTTTCTAAAACACTTCTCAGTTGCCCCATCTCTAGATTAAGAAAGGGCATTGTCCGGTTCATTGGACAATACTCTTTTCTTGACCTGGAGCTCTCTCTAAGTCCATTTCCCACCCTCCAGGAGCCACAGCAGCTGGCACACAGCGGTCCTCGAGGCGGCTCACGGCAAGGAAGTGGCAACGGAGCAACCTCACCACAAACGCAACTTGTCATGTCACAAGCCCCCATTTCTCAGTCTCAACAAAGAGAAAAGCTTTTGTCTTAAGTGGATTTTCCCGCTTTTCCCTCTAGTGGAGGTTTCCTGGGACTTCAAGCACAATTGTATGCTGCAAATGAGTGCTGGCACAGGGGTCCTGGCACCGCTGTCTGGATTACAGTTACCAAGCAAACATCCCACTTCTGTCTCAGGTATGGGCTCCTGTGTATTAAGGAGATCCTGGAATGCATGTTAAGTTTTCTCTTAGTATTTTTACTTGTAATATATCTAGATCAACCTAGAAGATTCAAAGAATATAATTGACCTAACATTCTAGGTCCAAAGCATACAGAGAACATTAATTTACTAATATCATAAGCAAATTTCAGCTGCAAAGTCTTTTAACTAAGATTTTGCCACCTGTCAGCATTTTAAGAACCTAAAAGTCACTTACTAAAATCAGTAACAAATTTCTAACTTCTAAGAAAAATATATTATTTACACTGTTACAATGTTGTCAAACTATGACACATATTAACTAGAAAATTTAAATACCTATATTTAATTATTCATAAATTGTTCATGTTAATTTTTTTTTTTTTTTGCACTATACAGAAAACCTCTCCCAGGCAATTTTATAGCCTTGATCAAGCCATGAACCTGGCTGGTAAGGAAAAATATTTAATATGCAAAGACTCCTGTCAGAAGGCTCAGTGTCTTCTGCACGCCAGAAACCTGCTCAGCCAGAATGAGCGATTGCCATCAGACACTGTGAATAATTCAGGCGGCAGGAGCCACTCTGTGCCCAGCTGGGAGGAGCTATTTCTGCTGCCCGAGTGTTAACTCCACGATTTTGCAGCACAAACCCAAACTGAAAGGGCTTTAGGTGAGCTCAGAACTAGGGGAGCAGCTCTCACCAGTTCATAGCTGCGGAGAGCCCGAAGGAGCAGTGATGTCCACCTGGAGCACGGTGGGGTGCTAACTTCACTGTGGGACAAGTTCCATGTTCCTCCTCCCACAGTGAGCACTCGTGAGAAATGAATTGGTAGAGAATTCTTCAAGTCTGGCAGAAGGTTTACACAGGATGTATTCATATGTCAACTTTGAGATAAGAAATGTTGACTTAGAAACGTTGTGGAATAGGATAGACACTGTTGAGGGAGAAATGGAACTAGAAACAAGTTTTAAAGGATGGTTTTCTAAACAAGATTAGATATTTTAGAGAAATAGTACTATGAGAGATATATTGTAGTAGTACTTACAAGGGGTAATTTTAGATGATTGGTTTTAAGGTATTCATAGTATGGTGCAGTAAAAGTTTATAAGAAACACTTTTAATGTATTGTAATTAGGAAATAGTTTCTGATTGTGATGGAGTGAATTATAACATCTGCATTGTCTCACCCTTCACATGAGACTGAAAATGGAATGGAAGTTTTTAAAACGCCTCTCAGTTGCCCCATCTCTGGGTCAGAAAAGGGCATGATCCCACAAGAACCAGCTTAATGGGACAGCAGGAGCTGATGGGTGAGGGGGGAGAAAAGTGACAACTCTAAGATGGATTTGCTGAGCAAAACAGAATTCCTGATTTTGACCATTTGTTTTGACTTTCTTAGAAAACAGCTGCATACCATATATGCTCTAGGGCGGAGAATCAGGCTTATTGTTTATGTATGTTAGAAGCAGGAATCTATAATTTACCTTTTATATTACTGTACAATGTGCTGAGGCCACCTAACCCAATTATGCCATATTTTGCCAGGTTTAGGACAGGAAAATGTCCCCAGAAGCATCCTGCAGAATTTTATTGCCCCACTAAACTCTAAGGGAACTTGTACAGCTCATGTCAAAGAGAAAGGGACAGTCCCTGGCCAAGCATTTCTTGTTACCTGGTGGCTGGGGTTTATTTGAGGCAGCTGGTTCCAGAATTGCAACACTTGGATTCTCACAGAACACGAGAGCACTCTCTCCAACTCCTCCAGTGCAAAGTCCATTGACTGTGGTCAAACTACCTCTAAACAAAGTTGCTGCCATGCTGCACTGATACAAATAAGTGTTCCCTTACTGCTGTTTGCTAGGAAAGCTGTAGGGACAGGAATTTCTGCATTCTGACCAGCAACAAAAATCTGGGAGGTTTCAGAAGCCACCAAAGCTGCTTTACTTAGGGAAGAGCTCTAAATCCTCATTCTCCCAGAGCTTTGAAGAAGCTGCCCATTTGACCTAACCACATAATAAAACATTGATGCTCCAGCTTTTATTCAATTATCATATCACTTACCTTCCGTTGCCACAGCAAAAATATCTGATACATAAATAATGCACAGACAAATCACACTAGCAGCCTTCACAGTTAGAAAGGAAAGGATGATGCAAATCAACATAATTTTACTTAAAAGGTCTTGCTATCACATGTTCTGGGAGTCTGAGAAGCTACAACGTGTATTCCCAATTATATCATTTACAATTTCAAATAACACATATAAATAAAGACTTCATTTATTCATAAATTGAACTATAAAATGAAGGACCTTAGCTGCTCCTTCAGTCCTGCTCGTGAGCTCTGCTGTTACTGCTGCTTCCCTCTACCATTTGGGCATCAGGTAACTAAAAAAACCCCCAACACCACCAACCAAAATTAAGCACACACAAAGAAAAGAAAATGCCCAGTAGAACTTTTTAAAAGCAAAAACCCAAGACATACTCAGGACAAATGAGAGAGTAGAGCCCTGAAATGTTGTTTGCTGTCTTCCCTGACTCACCATTTATTTTTCTCCTTTATAAATAGCTTATTCTCTGCATTTAGTGCTGTAGTCTTGTAAGAGATCAAATGAAAAGAATTTTAATATGGTTTTCTTCTTCAGTTTCTAGAAATGAAACAAAGATTTGTTTGGTTACCTATGGAAAAGGCAAATAGCTAATGCAGAGCAAGCAATTTTGATTGCCTAAGATACTTACCCACAAGCTGCTGATAGCAGGAGCTTTCCTTTTTTAAAAAGCTGTGTTCATTCAGCTTCTTGCCTTGCTTTTTCTTTATTTTTTTTTTGAAAAAAGAAAATCTTCAGAAATTAAAAGTTGTATCTGAAACACAGCATTGAAATCTTCAGGACTGCAACAGGACATTCTCTGCCTACCTGCTTCCCAAAGTACTTTTTTGGAGAAAACAAAAATCAGTTCACGAAAGAATGACTCATTTTATAATTAACTTGGTTTGGGAAGAAGTTTATACAGAAGGTCCTTAAAAAAAAAAATAAAATCCAGCCTCCAGAATCTCCTTTTTCCTCAAACAAGCTGCTCAGAGAAGGGTTGCTGTGGATCTTATGGACAATATCCACAGCAGGGGGTGGGGGTTCAGCCCTCCGTGTGAGGGAAAAACAGCGCTAAGAACACCCAGGGTAATTCCTTGTAGCTGGGGGGGCAAAAATACCAGAACTCTGTTCTGTGCAGCACCATTTCTTCCCCTAAAGTACACAGAGATGACATTCCAGTCCAGCAAGAAAGAGAACAAATGAAAATACTAAAATTCAGGTAATCCCCACGTGAATCACAGCAGCAGATTGTCTCTTACCCCAACAGTCTGGCTCCTCACTTACCACAGCAGTTTCAGATCTGGCAGCTGTATTGCACAAATTAATTCAGAATATTTAGAACCCAGAACTAAAAAATGCAGATCATCCAGACATGCTCAGTTCAGGCAACATAATGAAAAAAACCACCCCCAAACCCTAGACCTGTATTTCTTCATGTTGCAAGCAGAAAATAAAGGAAAAATTCCAAATTGCCAATTTGTTTCCAACAACCTTAACTTTTTGAGACTTAATGTTTTAATAACAAATGACTAAGCATTATAAGGTTTTTGTTTAAAAAGTGTTTTCACTTTAATGGGTTTAGTTAATAACATCATGAATGGTACAAAACTGTCCTTTTTCACATTTCCATACATTGTATTATGGACCACCTGAAAATCTGGACTAAGAATGCATAGTGTCTCTTAATTAGCCCTAGCTCCATTTTTGCCATATGTAGAACAGATATGCAGAAAAACATGCATTTATTACCAATGACATGTTAATATTAGCTTAAATAATAAAATATGGCAGAATGTGCACTGTGAAATGCACAGGTTCATAATAGGGTAAGAGAGACCAAATGTCAAGTGCTGGCAACGAAATAAGAAATGGTTGATGACACACTGACATTTTGTGACCCATAGTATTAGCTTTTCTATTTTAAAATTGTTTTAAATAGTAGTAAATATTTAAATAATATTTAAAATATATCCTATGGGAATCATTTACTTGGAAGACAGCCTGTAAGATCTGACTTTTTAAAAAGTAGTATTTCATTTTGACAATATATGAATACAATACATGCCACAGAACCTCAAAGACCCTAAAGTCCTCAGCTGTTTTCAGAAACAATTTCTCAATCCAATTTTGTGTCTGATTTTTTGCTAGCAAAACTTTGGGAGTAGCATCTCAAAGCAAACCTGCCTTTAAGAGCAATGCTGTATTTGAATAAAACCAAACCCAGGGTAAATTGGGATGCCACACTAAAGGAAAGAATGGTGGAATTATAGCCAAATAACTGATTCTGCAATTTGTTTCGTTCCTGTTTTGCTAATTCATAGTTTGAGGAGGGCTTTGTTCCTTCCTCGTGCATCTTCTCTTGCAGTCAAATCAGTGCTCAATTTTCACAGTCATATTAAGGGATGAAGACCTCACTGTTACTCCAAGGGGAAAAAATCTGAAGTGTGGGTGCAGACTTCATTATCTAAAATGCAACAAAACAAAGTATTTGTGCAAAAAAAGTAATTTGTACATTGACTTTTTCATTAAGTTTGCTTCAGTATAAAAAAACCTCTTCAATCCTACTAACAAAGCTTTGCTTTATGACCCTTCAACACACTCAAGAGTTTCATGCTTTTACTTATTCTGGTTTGGTAAATTAACAATCCAGCCACCATTTCTGCACCCCAGGACAAAGATGGAAGCTCCATTATATTAATCTTTAATAGTCTGGGGCAGTTACTTTTATTCGAGACAAGTTTTTCCTGTCTTCTACAGGCACAGTGCTTGGTTAACTGGCCTTGGGAATAAAACAGCCGAAAATAAGCCAGGTCACTTTCAAAACAGCCAAAAATAAGCCAGGTCACTTTCTATGGCAGTGCAGAGCATCCTGGCCCCCCACCCCCCCTTTTTTTTTTTAATGGTTGTTGCTAAAATGACTTCCTTTTTAAACAGGGACAAGCTACTCCAAAAGCCTCTCATTTCTCTTTTTTCAGCTTCTAAGGACTGAAAGCAGCTTTCTAAAGCTACTTCTAGATTAGAAAACCCAGAGTAAGTACACAGTAGTGGTAATCTAGAAAGCACAGAGATCTCTCTCAACTCACTGCTTCATTAGGAAGGGGTGTGAGAGAGACAAAGTCAGACCAGATCTTTACTACACCATCAAGGAGCTGATTCCATTGCTCCCTCAGCCTGTATCCTAATGATTTTTAAATCCTCAGAGTAGGAATTTCCAAACTGTAACAGAACTCTGCCTGGGCTAGTAACTCCCTCTGATGAGCCTACAGCCACTGCCAGCCCAGTAAGGGATGTAAATTTGGGAATGCCCACTCAAGACTGAAGAGTGTACCAGGCACATTCCTGCTCCAGTGTGCACATTTACATTAAAATCATTTTATCTGATTGCTGCCAAGGCTGGTAACTCTGCTGTTTGGTATAAACTCCAGCTCCTACCAGACCCAGCAGGACCGAAACCATAGAAATTCCTTACCCCCACAGCTCCCCCTCCTTTCACCCTGGGAATTAATTAGCTCCATGACTGCTCCAACGAACGTTCTGCCTAACCCCAAACCCACCTCTTCTCCTTGATAACTGCAGACATAGCAGTAGCACAATGTGTCATGAACACGACAGTGACCTCCCTTTTTAAAGCAAAACCACGAGGAAGAGGCTTTAAAAAAGGCAAGGGCACATACCCATTTCTGTTCATCGTAGTCTGCACACAAATTGTAAAGGAGAATTATTGCTTTTTAAGGATGAAAAGCTTTGGAAATATGGTAAACATCCTACGAGGTTCTAAATCTAACCAGCTAAAATTCTGTACATACTTTAATATTCAAGCCTCTATTTGCTTACTCAAGATCAAATAATTTCGTTTTCACGTCTATTCATTAAACTCTTTATAGTTCTACAGTCTAATGAATATTTAACAACTAAATAGGATCAAAACATGGGGGAAAGGTCACATGGCAATGAACATTACTTCATTTGGCCAATTAATAGTGAACCCTGCTCTCTTGGCTGAAATTAAGGCACTAAGTGGCAGTAAAAGGATAAAGGAATGAAGTTTCTTTTCGACATTATCTGAAAAAAGACCAACATGACTTTTTTTTAGGACGCCAGTAGAGTACATCTCCATTCTGAATGACTTAGTAAGGCATTCTATTGGCAAATTTAAAGAAAATGTTCTCCTGATTAGAGCCCATTACATTCATTGTCTGAGTGTGACTAGTGGCACTACTAAGTGTTAGCAACCTGGAGGGGGGAGAAAAGCTACAAAGATGTCTGAAGACTTGAAAGGCACCAAAAAGAGAACAGCTCTGCAACTGCCAGTTCTACAAACAATTATGTAAGCTGTGTTTAACACTGCATATAGTCTATTTTCAATCAACAATCGTTGTTGACCAAGATAAAGTGTAGTAGCTCTTCATTTAAACTCTCAGTTAATCAAGTGCTAGTTTAGTAAGAAATTTATTTTCACATACCAGAAAATAATTGCAGTGTCTAACACAACTACACTTAAAGCAAAACTAGTCTAGTATGCATTATGCATTATTCTGGTTAACACTGAAGCAAACCTGTATAAACAAAAGGGTTACCTCGAGATACATAGTTTACAATATAAAATCAACATATAAATGAATAGGATTTACTGAAAACAATGGAAAGTGTATTACAAAGATACATGTAACAATTTTAACCACAATATTTCCTCTGTGAAAAATACAACTATTAGTGAGATAAAATGTACAATTGATTTTTTTTTTCCAAAAGAAAAAAAAAACCACAGTATAAAGGAAAATATTTTTTCTTCAAAACAGGGAAAATAGTTAAGGTCATTGTCTTTCATTACAATATAATTTGACACAAAAGCAGTCATAGGATTGCACCAACTCCATGTTCGGTCTCCCGAACATGACAATAGTAAAAGGAGTCCATAAAGCATAATGAAATTTCTGGATTTTATGATGGCAATATAGGTATGCAGAAACTGATGTCACTCCAGCTCTGTTCACAAAATGTACAAAACTCTAAATTTGGTAGCCAGACATGTAAAAATTAGTTCGCCCCAACGCTGACTTTTCTCTCACTTAGGGATGGAAAAATCTGTAGTATTTTAAGTGTTGTTATCTGTTGAGCAATAAAAAAGAAAAAAGTATATGTAGTGCATGCTTCATCACTTGTCAAAAACATTTCTGAAAATAAAACTAAGTTATCCAATAGTTTACAAAATCGAAAATAACTCTTCAGGTTAAAAATGTGGTTAGGTTTATGCTTAGTTCCATCTCCAAAGGACTGATTTCCTTGGCAGCATCACTTTTCCTTGGCACGATCCAAGGCACAAAGTTCCATAAAGAGAAATAAAAATGGCTACGAACAAGAATGCAGTCTGGCATTGTAAAAGAAATCAGAGCCTCTCTCTGAGCTTTCTGTTCCATCAGGTTAGTGCCGTAGAAAAATGTGGGATTTGGGATACATTTTTGTTAGGAGCATTTCTGCTGGACACGATTCAAGAGTTCACCAAACTTTTCAAAAAGATCCTCCACCCATTTTATGTTTTTCATGCACAGCTGCACGATCTCTTCCTGGCCTAGATCTGCACTCGTCTTCTGAACAGAAGAAATCTATTTAAAAAAGAGAAGGAGGGGGACAGAGATGCACACACACACACACGTTAGGCTGCCAGAATGGGAGAGTTTTCATTCTTATAAAAGTCTGCAGTTAAATATGAACCTTCTCTGCCAGAAAATCTTTAAGTTTTAAAAACAAGGGTAATGCCCCCCCAAAATGCATTTCTTAACAACTAAGCCAGAGCTCAACTCTTGTATTTCTGCTACCTGAAATATTCCCAGCAAGGATTTGCAGAAGAAATAAAGGCACAGCGTTCTAAGACCAAAAAAACCCTTTTAGATCCAAGGAGTTAAATACACTGATAACATTTGTTTTGTTTATTTTGGATAACAGTGAAGAACACTTCAGGGAATCCCACAAACCTTGCAAGCCTCACATCTGAATGCTCTAAACAGCAGATCCCATTAGGGGCAACCCACGTGGGCAGTGTAGCCTTTGTTTGCCATAAATAATTAATTAAAATAGGAGGCCTCAATCCATACTCATTTACCAAGAATGAGAGAACAACCTCTCAAGTTGGACTCGATTCCCTCAGTGAATGCAAAGAATGAGAGCAATACTTACCTCCTCTTTACATGTTAGATATATGTGATATTTGTAATGATGGAGTGAGTGATACAAAGAATACAACTGTATTTTTTCTGGATCTACTGTAAACTCCTGCAAAAAGAACAATTATTTTAGGAAAATTCATGTGATTTACTAGGAGAAAGGAAAGACATTTTCTTCTCTAAACAATTTTTTTAGCTCAATTCAGAAATTGAGTGCTTCATCCAAATCATTATTGTGACATATCTGGCAAACTGATTCCCCTTATATCATAATTATCTCCTATCTCCACTTCCCATGTTGTTTTATCAAAACCAGGTGTGAGAATGCTTTCAGTCCTCCTGAGTGCACTGCAAACCCAAAATGGGTAAAGACACCCCCTTCTCAAGAAGTACTCCAAGAACTACCAAAGTTGAACCATTATTCACCAGATTGATGGCTATAATTGCAAAAGACACAGACTTTGTGCTTGAGAAAGCTGATTTGTACTTACCTAAAAATTAGGTTAATCTGGCAAGAAATATGAGTGTGAGCTATAGGGACAGCTCATTTGCCAAGCCCTATTTACTGCAGGGAGATGAGGCTAAGCAAGCCAAATCTAGTTAGAGTGTTCCCCAGAAATCCCATGGAAATAAACAATATGTGCTCCTCAAAGTTTTTCCATGTTGCTTTTTATTTTATTTTTTTTAATTTAAGATATACAGCTTCATTCTGCCATTGAAAGTGAGGAATGGAACAAGATAGAATTCAAGTTTTAAGAAGTGTTATCTGATCTCAGATTTTACAGGGTTAACACTATTTTTACTAAATTTTTGATCTAGAAGCCATTGTATCATTTACTTTGCAGCAAGTGTAACAAACTGTATTATGATTATTATTTTTATTATTATTATTATTATATGACTTATTATGATCTACAACAGCAATGGTGAAGGCAAATTGTTGCTGCTCCAGCAACAGCCCAGGAAGCTGACAAACTACATTTCACATATGAATTATAATAATGATTTAATGTACTCCTTTAAATGCTGGTTTTTAACATTCCCTTGTTACAGAAAAAGTACCTCTCTCAAAGATTTTATATTTTGATCAACCAAACCAGCAACTTGTTATATAAATATGGTGATCATAGCACAAGTCAGATGGTGGCAGCAACAAACCCTGTGAACACTCACCTGTGCTGATTTAGTGGTTGATTTAGAAGCCCTCAGTGTTTTCTTGTTGTAAGCTTTACCATTCATTTTGATCTTAGACACAGATGTCCCTCCACACTTTGTCTTGGAGTCCCGGGTGACCACTGTCAGTTCAGGAAAGTTTTCCAAAGCGTTCTTGAACAGAGCATATAAAGACAAAGGATTAGGAAAAAATCAAGAATGGCCACATTGATGATAAACTGGCCTTTTTTCTTTGAAAAGATTAGAGTGCAGCCTATTAGGAAAAAATTCATTCTTCCACAAAGACCTGATAAAGTGTCTTTATCAGATTATACAACCAAATCTGGTTTGGAAAGCACAACCACCTGTTCCTGACTACTGCAATTTTTCAAGACCAGCAGATCCTTTCACTCTACATCAGGTTAACATCTGTGATTCTCTCACTAGAAAGAGAGGGGGGAAAAAAGCTCCACAGGGCAATTTTAAACTTCTAAATTGCTTTCCATTCCATTTCTACCCAAGAATTTCTAAGGCTAAGTTACTTGAAGATTTTAAAGTATTTAATGCATAGTCAGGCACATGGGGATTGGATGCCTAAATATCTCCATAGATTTTGTCCCAGATTTTGCAAAATACAAACTAATTGCATATCATCAGATCTGTAAGGGAGAAAAGCTTATGTAGAGTGAAGTAGAAGGCTGGTTCAAAAAGTACAAGTTGAAGACATTTTAACTCGTGAGAGTGAACTGCATTTCTGTCAGCTTCAATTCTACATTATTTGCATGAGTAAAGTTGAATACAATTTTGTTGAACAAATACAGCATTATGTTAGCAGCTGCTTTGAAATAGTCCTGCTACGCTACATAATGTGGCCCTGAAAAAAGATGTTTTGCATTAAATAAACATGCATCTTTGTATTACACTCCAGTATGAGGCAGAAAAATACACATATGGAAAAATGAATCAATGCTGCAGCTTAAAGACCTTACTGGGACTACTAGGTTAAAATATAAAGTTGACTCCATTATTATATTTTCTTTCAACAAACGATACCTGACAACAACAACCTCCCCTGCCTGTAATTTATTAGCTCTTTATTCATATCACACATTTTTTACTTTATTAAGCAAACCTCTCAGTAAACAGCTATTAAATCTCCTGCACAGTGGTAGCAGTAACCTTGACCAGCCAATCTGTCCATATCCACTCTTCCTTGCAATACTTTCAAAGTGGAACAATTTACACAGGTTTGAATTATATCGTTTTGCTATCCACTATAACAGCTTTCCTCAAGGCTGATTTGGAGTGTCAAGGGGTTCTGGCCACTTCTGGCCTCCTCTGGAGAATTCCTAAGAGCCAGAACAGTTCCATGGCCACACCACTGATCTACACCTGACAAATGTGAACTGGAATGAAGCAGTAAATACTGGAGATTACTGCATCTTTGGGAGCATGAGACACATAATTGTTTTCAAATGAACCTTACACAATTCAGCTGAGATGCTTCACTTACTGAGCTTCAACTAAAGCAACAATAATATTTCATAATTTTGTTTGTAACAAGTATTATCCAAAGGATGCAATAAACTGTTAGAACTATGAAAAATGTTACAGGCAAAACTACAAACACTGACTGCTAACTTCAGTGTCTGCTTTGGTTTGTAACACAGTGCTAACATATTCCACATTGACTGCATCCAGTGGAAAAACAGTATTAAACTCATCCATGCCCATCAATGCAGAACAGTAAAAACATTCAAACTGTATGATATCAGTGAATGACAAATGATACTTTTAACTTACTGCTTTCTTCAGTGCTCCATTCAACTCTAATATCTGAACTGATTATTTCATTAAAGGTGGAACAGAAACCTCCTCTATCAAAAAGAGCATCAAACACATTTTCCTGACCAACCCAAGCACTTATGATGACAAGTAGGCATTTCATTTTTATCCAAGACATTGACCCAAGTTGACATTGTCACATCAGAAGAAAAACAGAAAAGGTTTTCTATCCTGCAGATGACATCACAAGCAGAGCCCTTCCTTACATCCATTAACATCTTGCATATATGATGGAATACAGTCTTAAGTTAACTTTAGAATTATGAAATATAATCTGCTGTTAAGTGAACACACAGCAAAGCAATTGTATTCACTATGAAGTCCAGCTTAATTACATGTTGGTATTACAGAGAATTATAGTAGCTTTTCCCCCTTAAACTAGGACAAAGTCAAGTGTGACTACCTCTCACTTTTTGTGTACTGTAACTGCAAGTCTACAAATTTGTATCTCCCCTTAACTGGTCTATCTTCTCTGCAGAGACAAGTCAAAAAGAGGTATCTGTACAAATAACTATTAACACAAAATTCTTACCACAACAGAAAAATAGAAGTGGAGGCTTGACACATACTACCTCTCTGAGGCTCTGTGAATTTGAAATTACACAGCCCTCTCTGGGCCTTTTGACTGTAAGGAGGAAGACACAAGCAGTTCTGTTCAAGGAGGTACAAATTGTTCAGCTGTTGGGAAAACAGCATAACTAACATTTAAAAATTTGTGTGAATTACAGCTGTTTCTCTGGTTGATTGTGGTCTCCTCCCTGAATTAAAGCCACCTTATGTCCCACAAAATTTACCAGAAATGTAATGGGGGAAAAAGTTTCATGATGGAAAAGAGCAGAACTTTCAAGTCTGTTATTATCTCCCTCCTCACCTAGTTCTCAAATATAAGCTCACAGCAGTACAAAGAACAGCACTCATTCTCCAAGTGTCTCTGTGCTGTGGGACAGTACAGAGGAAAGAGAGACAAAGGGAAAGAAAGACAAAGAGCAAGTTTGGTGATGGGGTTTATAGTCAGGCCTGCTTTACTGTTTTTGGCCTCAAAACTGTTACATGAACAAATCATCAGGCTGATTATAGACACTGACAAAAGGGTGTCTTATTCCCAAGCAGTAAGACAAGAGGAAATGGGAGATTTAGAGCAGATATTATGAAAGATTTCTTCACCAGAAGGGTTATGAAGTACTGGAACAGGCTGCCCAGGGAAGTGGTGCAGTCACCAGCCCTGGAGGTCTCTGAAACACGTGCAGCAGATGTGGTGGCACTTTGGAACAGGGTTTAGTGGTGGACTTGGCAGTGCTGAGTTAACAGTTGGAACTGATCTTTTCTAACCTACATGACTCCATGAGTGGAAATCACCTTCCTGCACTTGCAAGCTCTGCATTGCTGCTTGGAGGGTGGGTGGGAACAGTAGGAAGCACAGTGATTATCCTCCTGTTTACCTTCTCTCTACTGAGATGGTACGGCTTCTCTCTTCCCTGGCCACATCCACACCTGTTTTTTTATTACCACGTCAAAGCTGCTGTAATATGGGCTTGTTATCCACACTTTTCTCAACCTTCCATGCTGAAGATACATGAAAGAGCACACAAATGAGTTGTTCTTGCAGATGCTGTCCTGGTTTTTAACTCCTCTGATCATGTTCTCTACTTCAAAGAGGTTCAGACATCTGCTCCACAGCATAGCTATTTCATGTAAAAGTTTATTTTTAGGCAAAACAATCACTTAACCAAAAGCTCTAGAAGGACAGGAAACAGATTTCTTTTGGCAAACTCGAAAAGCTTAAAGGAAAAAATGCTTGAGAGCGAACCAGAAAGCATGGGGAGTAAAACTAGAACTTTACTTTTGCAGTATAAACTCCTCCATCCCAAAATGTTCTCCAAATGCCACATACAAGCACTAAATTTACAGCATCTCTTTCAAATCCACATTCACTTCTGTTACAAATGGGTTTTAAGCTGTACCTGCATGGCATGAATTCACTGATTTACCCAAACCACCACTTTTTTTCCAAAGCCTAGAATTTGAAAGAGAATACCTTGAAAGCATGATCCAAGCGCAATTTGGAAAGCAGCCTTTTCCTGTTGTCATTCAGCATACCATCAATCTTTCTCATGTGAGGCAAAAGTAGCTCATCTAAAAGACACATTAAAAACCCACAGCAGTTGATTATTAAGAGATGCACAATAATGAGATTCATATTCATGCTATACTTTGATGCATTAATATACAATATGAAAAGTAAAAAATAAAGCAATTGGCACATAATCTGATTTCAAATGTGAGAGAAAAAGATTTTTTTTTATCAGCCCACTAAGCTGGTGTAGATAGTATGAAGTTTAATTGCTGACTGAAATCCTGCCCCTTCTCTGACTTTCCTATGCTGCAGGGAAAAATTAAGATAGAGCAATGCAGAACACAAATATTGGAGACAATTTTACACCAATTCCTAGAAAATCCTCTTCTGTGCAATACAGCTGGTAGTTTGATGAAGACAAGCATGTGGTTTTGACATTTGTCATTCCATTTTACAAGAAATGGTCCTGCTGGCATTTACAACAAAAAAAAAAAAGAAATTGAGGAAAGTGTTTACTGATACAAGTCATCGATAAACCACTGTGACTTGCACAATATACAGCTGAAGCTAGGCATGTGGCCAGCAATGAAAATTTACAGCTCAGTATGGAGCAGTTCATTTATAAAGTCAATTACTTTGATTTTAGTGGGACTATTGACATAATGCATGGCTCTGAAATCTTGAGATAAGTGTGCACTGATGCACACTCAGATCAAGAGAGGCAGGAGAGGAGAGGCTAGAAATGCTTTTTTTTAAAACAGAATGAAGTACAAAATAACAGCTTGTAACTAAATAATACATGAAATGATTTATCTTTTGGAACCTTTATCTTTGAATGTGAGCGTTTTACTAAATCTTGAGAAATAGGAGTTTAGACTTGTACCCTGGAGTCTGCTAGGATAAACAGCAGACTCCACAGAAAAAGTGTGCATTAGTACCATTTTCTTTGATCAGGATTTCAAGATTTCAGAATTTAAAAAGCCAAAATTTTAATAGTAGGAAGAATCATATCTACTTATAGCTATATGCCTATTTCTTCATAAGAAAGCAAACACACTGGAAATCCTGTAATTTTAAATAAATGTTTGCTAAGGTTTGAAGTACAGTAACTGTAGGAACAAATAGCTCAATTCTAACATTCACAGCAAAATTCTAATGCAGAAAAAAAGATAAAACAATATTTCCAAGTTACTTTGATTGTTCAAAGAGATAATGCAAAAAAAAAAAAATTAAACACATAATACGTGTAGATTCTTCAGATGAGGTTATGTAACTACAATTTTCTTAGGTTTGTGGGTTTTTTTAAAAAGAACACTTGCTTTACTGATTAATAACCATAAAATCTAGTAAGAACACACAAATGTTAAACATACTGTACCATTGCTCTTTTCCAAGGCTTGCATTGTGTCTGGATCCAAGGCAATGCTAACAAGCAACTCCATGTAGCTCTTGAAAGTCTCTTTCATAGCTCTTGTATTCAAAAAGCGAGTAACAAGTGGAGCTGGAGGTACAACCTCTGAAAAGTAAACAGGACAGAATGGTTTTTTCCCCTTCAATATCCTAAAAACACTTGTGTTTTTCAAAACTGAAGGTTTCTTTCTTAAAACACAAGTGACCCCTACTGGTACCCCAAGAGATGAAAATTCAGTGCAGTCAACTGCAATAAACTACTTACATCAAAAATAGGGGCAGACACCAAATGTGGTACAAATGGTTCAATGTTTTAGCTATCAGCATTTAGATTATATTGTAAGGAATTTCAACATTTTTCTATTATTGTAGATGAAAGTTCAGAGAAACAGGATAATTCATAACTTCAGTCAAGTGAAGTACCCTAAGTGCCCTAATTTTCATGTCAAGTCAAGCACCTCCCAAAATTGCAAAATTTGAAGTCATCCAAGAGGAGAAAGAATTTCTGAGTACTAATGTCACTTAGGAGCCTGCATACCATTTAAGTCAATCACACCTAATTTGTAAACTCCAAAAAAAAAAAAAGTAAAAATATTTTTATCAGTGTAGCAATATAGGCATACTTATGCTTACTCTGAGGAAGCTTTTATTTTTTCATAGACAGCAATTTTAACATGCACATGGAGTAGCCATCAGTACTAGTAAGCATCCTGCAGCTTTTTGTAGGCTCCATGTCTGATACCAGGTAGTTATTCAGGCAGCAAGGCTGTTAAACTCCTTCAGGGATGACCATAACCAGCAGGTTGCTTGAGGTCTTAAATGTGGCCAAGTTTGCTTGAAAAATATTTGAAAGGTGCTGTTCTCACAGAGGCAGTGTGCCAGTACACCACTGATAGTGTATCTATATTTAAAAGTCACCAGGATGCTTTAGAAATGCAGCAATAATAAAGTATGAGCAATACAAAGCTTTGGTTCAAACATACAGGAAATGGAACCCTGCAAAATGCACTGTGAATCTGCTACCACAGGTAACCCCTATAAACACTGTGAACTTCAGAACCCCTATAAACACTTCCTTTTTCTTCTGGAGAGTTCCTGCAAACATTGAATCTCAATGTTCTGTGAATGTCTTAACAGCAAATCTGCTCAGCAGGCTACATTTGAACAGCTGGCATTCAGACAAGCAATGGAGCAGCCAAAAAGTCAACTGCTTTTTCTCCTTGGGTTCTGAAAAAACAACAGCATATCTGAATTCTGCCCACATCTGCATGCAGGCAAACACTACAGGTATGTCATTTTAGACATGACATTCAGTTACAGTGGAAAACTAATGAAGAATCTCATTCTTAAGATGTATTTAAAAATCAAATTGGCTTCTCCTCCTACAATTGCACCCATCACAGACAGCAAGTGGTAAAATATGTATTTATGTAGATAAACTACATTTGAAATTAATTCAGTTGTACACATTTGCTTATACACCAACAGCAAGTTTTAAGAAACTCATTTTGCACGGCATGGTATCGGGTTTTCTATTTTCTTTCTGAGGCTTGTACAGAAAAATGTGCAAGATCAAACAATGTAATTTTATAATACTCAGCTAAGTTCAAATGAGCCTAGGTGCCAGCAATGGTATCTCACTCACCATCTTCTTCACTCTGGGCCTCAGGTGAAGAATCAGACTGGGAAGATGAAAATTCTTCTTTCCACTTTTTCCTTTTCTTTGGTGGTGGTTCAGCCTTTACCTTTGGCTGTTTAGCTTTGGGTTTCACAGAAGAGACTTTTGTGGCTGCTGGTTTTGGTGTTGGTGGATCAGGGGGTTTGATGTTGCTATTACTAGGTTTGCAGTGAATAGTCCTGCAATATTATGAGGAGAATGTTTATGAATATAATTACCACACAAGTTTTGGCAGTAAGAAAATAGCTATAATCTTAATTAACCAGAATATACTCCCCACTGATTATATACACTTACTTCACTGTAACTGGGTATTAGGTCATACCTATTTTATATACTACTATATTTTTGAAATAATACTTGACCAAACAATGCCTTTCTCTTCCCACCCCTCAAAACAGGAAACAAACAGGAATGTTAATTCAGAAACACAAAGTTCTGTACTTTAGGACTCATAAGACAATACAGTTTTGAGAGCATGGCAGGGAATACAATCTTGGGAAGTGCTGGAGAAAAGTTTTCTCAGTGTGGGAAAGCAGTGATATGTACAGCAGAAACATTGTCAGTATCTTCTCGAAAACTGAGAATAATTCTCGACATCTGTCAGAAAAGGAGATTTCAAACCACAATGGATGGAGACAACAGACAGTAGAAGGATGAGAGCACTGGAAAATCTGCCCCAAAGGAGGAGGCTGAAAGACCTCGCTTAATGAGCTCAGTGAAACACACAGGGCTGGGATGTGACTGATTGCTCCAGAAATACAACATTGCAGTAGAAACAGAAAGAGAAGCCAAAAGCAGTGTTGAGAGAACAGTAGAAGCATAACAAGCTCATCACAATCATATTTTGTTAAAAGAGGGGGTCGCTTCAGAGCACTGGAAGAACAGGTACTGGAACAGTGCTCCACAGCCCAAGAAAAAAGGAGCATCAAAATCCTAGCTACTTTTAGTAGAACAGGATTATTTCATAAAATCGATTATATGATGGCACTGCTTTCTTTGAGAGCAAACTAGACTTAAAACTCCTGAATCAAGAGCACGGTCATGAACATCTGTTTTTAAATTTATTTGTGAGGAAAGCATGGTACTTCCAGTATACCAGGACAGAATGGTCATTAAAGCAATCCAGAAAAAACTCCCTAACTAGCAAAGTCCACAGGATGTGAGAAAACAACACACAGAAACTCAAAATCATTACACTAGTAGGCTTGTAGGGCAAAGGATGACACAGAAATAGCATGTAGAACCCTAACACCTCCAAAAGAACTGATTATGGAACAGACTATAGTAGGGAAGACAAGGCAGTAATTTATATTTAATTTCTTAAAGCAAACCAGACAGTTCTCAGTTTCCATAATAAAGTACAATGAATACACT
Source organism: Anomalospiza imberbis (assembly GCF_031753505.1). Lineage (NCBI taxonomy): Eukaryota > Metazoa > Chordata > Aves > Passeriformes > Viduidae > Anomalospiza > Anomalospiza imberbis. The sequence continues at coordinate 60,074,455 of NC_089686.1, forward strand.
TGAAAATTATAACTTCTGTTTATTTAAATAGGTGTGTTCTTAATATGAAAACAATATGGCAAAATGAAAAACAAATTGAAATAAAATACCTTGCTGACTGGACAGGCTTGATTCGAGGTTTTTTTGAGCATACTCTGACATATTCCTTTTTGTTTGCATTTTCAACAAACTTCACATACACTCGTTTGTATTTTGTCTTTGCATCCCCAAAGTACCCAAGATACTAAAAGGGAAAAAAAACCAAACCACAAGTGTTTATGTTGAGCAAAATTTGTCAGTTTTAACAAGTAAAAATTTCAATACTCAAGAAAAAAAAAACAGTTAAAATTCCCCCATGTTTAAATACAATAACAAGCCATTCTACAGCATTTATAATTTAAATAAAATTCTCCATCAGATTTCCAGATAATAATTAAAACTGAAGACAATATGGTAAGGGGAGGTACTCTGGGCTTCTTTTTCTCCCTTTATCTTATTCTCCACATGTGTTATCCCAAAAGCATTATATGCCTGGCAAAAGGCTGCCTTTTAAAATTGTATCCTCTCTGTATCACTCCTCTTGCAGAAAGCAATTGGTTCACAAGCTGTTTTCCACTGATTTTATTCTGGTCAGGAAAGCTTGTTCCTTACACAGCCAAAATGATAGCAAAGACCCCGTGCTGGAAAGCAGAAAAACCACTCCACGGATGTCTTGAGGGAGAGCTTGACTTGGAGGGGGTTTTCCCTCTAGGATGATTGCTAAGAATGTATGCCAGAATCACATTCTATTTAGTTTCCTAGCCTGGAATGAAGGAAAGCAGCTCCCATGAGGCTTCCCAAAGAATTTTAAGGACTCACACTGTTAGTAGCAGCAAACTCTCTGTGTCCGTCACGCACTTCAGGAACAAACTTCTGCAATAAAGCTTTCTGTACTTTCCAGATAGCTGGAGGCTCTTTTCCTGTCTGCAAAGCAACCTGGAAGGACATAAAAATTGCTTGCTAAAAACAGTGCTTATTTTTCTTCCAGAAATGTGTTTGTGCATCACGTTTTTTGAGGAAGTTACCCAAAGATAAAATGGAAATAAGTAATTGAAAATTCCAACACCATAGTTATTAAGTCCTGTTTGCATCAAGGCAAGTTTGTAATTGTCAGCTTGAATGAGAATTTTCAGTAGATCCTACAAACAAACTACTAACTCAAATAAACCTTTTGGAAAATGTAGTCAAACGCTGATTACTTTTTCATGACTCCTGAACTGACAAACTTAAAATTCAAAATATCTCCTAACATACCTTAATCCATTTTATAAGTGACAAGGGAATATTTCAAACTGGTAACACTTGTCTTATGTGACAAAGCTGTATTACTTAATTTAAAACTGCAGTTTAAGAGGATGAGCACAGAGACAAGTAACCAAAAACATTAGAAATTTTCTAACAGTAAGAATATTGCTGGCTATGATAGCAGCGAAAGGAAAGGTTAACATGCAGAAGAATTAAAATGGTCAAGCAACACAACCAAACAATCAAAGACAACAAGGAAATTCACATAAGTTTATGTGAAGAGTTGTACTGGTTGCTTATAGCAATAATTTCTTCTTGAAATACAAAAGAGAACCTCTTAAAAAAAACAAAAAAAAAAGAAGCCAATTCCATTCAAGTTCTTTTGCAAAGTTACACTTGAAAGTCTACACCTATCTTAAAAAAAAAAAAAAAAAGTAGCTAAGTGCCTTGGAAAAATTTATGCTTTTTAATATTAAAGTAGGTAATTCCAAGTTCGAACAGAGGTTACCAGCACACAGATTTACTTTATTATGTATGTAGCATAAAATGGGTCATGTACATTCAAAACATGTTTGTAATCTGCAATAGAAAGACACCTTTAAGGCATTTTGGCAGCAATCAGGAAATAACAGCATAGAAAGAGAAAGCTAATCTGCAGCCTTTCCCCTTCTGGTAGTTCCTTGTGGCTAAATTCATATGCAGGGGGTTTGTGCTGTGTTCCCCCCCCCAGCAAATATTCAGATTACCTTTAGTGTCTCTATATCTTCAATCTTCACTACAAATTCGTCACGTTCTCTGTACATCCCCTCTCCTTCACTGTCCATATTCTCCTCATCAGTACATCCTTCTATTGCAACAGTCTCCTGCATTTTTGCCAGCTGTTCTGAAGTCACAGCATCCTGTTGAGCTACTTTTAAGGGGTCAGCTGGATTCATTTTCTCCTGCACACTGCCTACAGGAGCAGTTGTCTGTGGGGATTCCTGCTTTACTACAGCACTGGTGGTGGTGGCAGCAGTAACAACTGTCACTTTTTCAATTTCTGAAGAAAGAAAATCCAAATTTCAGTTAAATTAGCGAGGATTCGCAATGTAATATGGAGCTAGGTTTTTCTTCTTTTCTGTTACAATTTATATTAAAAGCAACTATTCTAGGAAAAACACCTGTTCTAGGAGTTAAAATAGAAGCAATACTTGACCACAACTAAATCTCAAACAAAACCAGAATACTGCAGCTAATATACCTCTGTTTGTATTAAACTGCTACATCTGTTAGCATCTGGAATGAGCAAAACCAAATGCTTTGGAAAACAATTTGATAGTTACAGACATGATCACCAGGTAATACTGTTATACTTTGTGACAATAACTAAATACAACAGTAAGGGTTACAACACTCAATCTTGTTATCTGCTGGTAAGCCTTTTGAAATTGGATTGCAGAAAGAGAAATACACATGAAATATGAAAACTTTCTGTGTGACTTTGGACACTTATAATTTATATTTTGTGATAATCTAAGTGGAAGTTCCAGATTAAAACTTTAGCAATAGCCTAATGATTTTTAATATTAACAGAGGTGAGCAATGAGAACTGATGATACAAAACAAAGAAGGGAAAAGAACATTCCTTTCCTCCTCTATTCCAAAGAGCCAAAGAGAAGTCCCACCTTTCAAAATTATTCTTTCCCACCTGAAAAAAATTAGAATCCTTTTTAGATATTACTTTACAGTCTTCTATGCATATTTAACATTGACTTGCTGATCTAAAAGAAATAGAGTTATATTAACTATAACACAGTTACTAATACCACTCACAATTTTGTCACAATCACTGCTAATTGTTGTCTTTTTCACTTGAAAAATTATATAAAAAATAATGTAACATTAACAAAATAACTTTAACAAAAGTGACTCCAAACAAATGAGTTAAATGTCAAATTAATGTGTCAACATAAAAGCTATATACCAACTAAGTGAAGATTCATTAAATCCATTCAATCAAATTGTTAATTTGAAATGTGAAATGTGTTCTTCCAGATACATCACCTCACATTATTGCAAATATGTTCTATTTCTTCAGTGAGAGAGAGCTCTGACAGCTTTAATTAGCCACACCATTATTAGTTGCTCAGGTATATTTACATATTTGTCAGAACAGCAGATAAAGGTACATGTACTACTTAATATTATCAACAAAAGATTGTTTTAATATTTGTCTGTCTATACTTATTTGCAAAAACAGACAGAAGAGGGTATTACTAGAAAACCTACAGAACACCAGGAAGAAAGACGTCATTATTAAGCATCTTGTACAAACAATCTTGTGTGTCACAAAACAGGAAGGTGAATTCAGGAAATTGGTGACATAACTATTACATCCTTATGGATAACAAAAAAGATACAATAATATTGTAAAAAAAATCACTGCGAATAAAACACTATTGGAAATGTTCATCCAACAACAACAAAAATATCCATTTGAAATATTCCTCTGGACACTGTACACAGAAATGGCTTACTAAAATTAACAAACTTCAGCAAGAGGCTCACACCATGGCACTGCCCAGATTTCAGCTTTCTGGGAAGAAAAACAATCACTGCTTTCTTGTTTGAAATATATATTCAACTGAAAGACACAGAAGGAACTTCATCCTCTGTAACAGCCTTTTTGAAATGCATGCACTTAACATAATTACATAGACATAGCCACAGAAAAAAAACAGAATAGTAATTAAGATAAAGTATTGTTCAGCATCTCATGTATTCTGCAATATTTTCCCAGTATCTTAGGCATGATTATTACAATTCAAGTTTAAATTTGCTATGTATTTTTCAGTAAATCATGTCACACCTAGAAGAAAAAAAAAAAAAAAAAAAAAAAAAAAAACTCCCTCTCTCCTTTAATCTAAAAAGGGAAACCATTACTTCATTCTCTCTTGTTAAGAATCAGCTTACAGGTCACAGGTTCTCAATCCTGAGAAGAGTTAAAGAAATGTTTCATTTTCTCCCTGTGAGTATTTTGGAAGGCAGTCGTATTCCTCTGGAATTAGTACAATTATGTGATTGGCTGGATAGTTTCTAATTGCTTACCAGAGGGGGAAAAAAAAAAATCTTTACTGAAGAGACCTGCCCAGGCAAAAACATTCTGTGTGCTGAAAATACTTCAAAACAAAGCACCATCAGTTAAAAGCTCTGAACGTGGACGTACAGCATGGATGTAACACAAATGAAACTGAAAAGTGTGTGAAAAACTAATTACTACTGTGATCAGTCGTTGCTGTCTGGCCCTCCCTGCCCAAACCAATCCTTCCCAGATTTTGTTCTTCTGTTAGCAACCTACCAACACACGTGGAGCTACAGCACCCCGGCTCTGTATGGCTCAAATGACTGCTACCTTGGACCACCAGCAGCAGTTTACAAGAAGCAAATGAGTGCAGTTTACAAGAGGAAAAAGCTGTTTCACACACATATCCAGTACAACTTCATCATCACAGAAAATGAATGTTTACCTAGCAAGAACTTATCACCTGCTGATGGCAATTATTAATATATTCCCTTGCTAGAATTTTTAAAAAGTAGGTTTAGAACCTCTGATATGCTTTGCTGATGTTCCCAGATGAAAATCATATTTAGTGTTTCAAGCCAGAATCGAAGACAACAGACACATTATTCCAACTCCAGGCTAAAATAACTTTTTGGCATTAGTCCTATTTAAGTAGCATGAAAAAGTTTATTTACATATTTTCTAACTGTGGAAGACACTATTTTAGTCTATAGTCAACACACCTTTTGAAGAAAACTTAATTGTGGTCAAAACCAAACCAAATCAAAACCTTTACCTGAAGATAGATAAAATTATTCTTTTTTTTTTTTTTTTTCCTGTCCCATCAGCTACAAAAATCTCCTTCAACATATGCACCAGTAGTAACCATTTTACCTGATTTCATCTTTTTGTCAGATGTTTCATCCAGGGCTGACAATGCAGTAGAGATGCTCTTTTGAAGATCATGGTTACCACCCACAGAATCATCTTCATCAGAAGAAAACGAAGGCAACGTTTCTAAATTTTTCTTAAGTTCCTCGTCAGCTTTTTTGGTTGGACTTTCTCCACTGACCTCAGCAGCCACAGGTGGTGCTGCTGCTGGCTGAGGCTTTGCAGAGGGCTGCAGGCAAGGGGCACGAACTATTTGTGTGACTGGTCTCCTAGTCCTGTTTGGCATTCGTACAGCTGGAGTGGAAAACTGTTGCCTAGGCCCAGACTTCAGAAAGTCTAAAAAAGATGCAATAAATCCTGTTCTGACTTCAGGCTGTTTTTCTTCAACTTCTTTAATTTTTTGCCTCATTCTTTCCTGATGTTGATAAGTATCGTAACAACCTTCAGAAACAGGAGAAGAGTATGTGAAACATGCATCATTTCCTCTTGAATTTTGACGTTTACACTGTCCACTTCTTTTTACCTGTTTCTGAGTTGCACTGTCATCTTCTGCAGCATTTTTGTTTTGGTTTTTTCCTTTGCTTTTTTTCTTCTGAAGGTTCCCTTGAGTTACATCTTGGCATTCTTCCTCAGTTCTATTAATGGCTCCATCTGCACTTTGGGGCACAGACAGCGGCTGCAAGGGAACCTTTGACTGGTTGCCTGCTACTGTACCATCATCACCACCCACATTAAAATCATTCTCTGAGGCAGCACTTTCCTCACTTAGGCTCCTACCACTTGAAACAAACTCTGCCTCCCTTGCATTCAGTGTACCATCAACAGAAGCATCATTATCTTCTTCAGATTCGTGACTGATGCTAGATTGTTTCTTCACCCGAAGAGCCTCCTGCTCTTCTTGAGCAGGACCAAGGGTGGGAGAGGTCATTCTTATTGGTACACTCTGATCAGAAGTTTCAAGGTGCTGCTGATCCAGGTTCACAGTTTTTGTCTGTATTGTTGACACTGGGGTAAGATTTAGGGCAATTTGGCCTCCATTCAGAGAAATATTATTTCTGCTTGCTGGCTTTCCAACTACAGTAGGTGAGGCACCGAAAACAGAAGACACGTGTCTGGAATCCAACGATCGGAACTGCGTTTTGGACTCCTCGCTATTTTCAACAGTTTGGATTTCCTCTTCATTAGAGGCTGATTTGGCAAAGTCAGATGGTGTCACTCCACAGGCTGCTGCTGTTGCTGCTAAGATGTCATCCACGTTGGATAATATATTCCTCTCATCGCTGAGAAGCATAGATTCTGGGAAGCACATTGAACTAAGAGAAACAAACTGATTTTTTGCATCATGTTGATTTGTCTGAGTAAAATGATCTTTTGCTGTCAAATGCTGCTGTAGTGGTTTTGAAGACTCCGAAATGTCCATTTTCATTACTTCTGAATTCTGACTGTGAAGCTGTTGCTGAGAATGACCCCCATTACTTTGAACAATGTGACCATCCATCTGAAGGAACTGATGTGCCACCTGCTGAGGACTCTGTATTCTTTGCACTTGTGGTGATGCCTTTGCTTGTCCTAAACTCGACTGCAGGATTGACTGGTGAAGAATCTGCAAGTCACAGGTTGACTCCAGCAGTACCTGTGCACTGGGCAAGCAGAGCTGATGACCATGTCTTAAAGCATGAGGCTGCACCTGCGCTGGCGTGCTAATGACTTGGCCCTGCTGCTCTTGAGCTTTACTGTCATGTACCTTGTGCAGAAGGGAATGCTGTTGGCTTAGCTCCTTAGCACTCACAGTTCCCTGTGCTGTTCGCATTAAATTCGCTGTCTTTTTGATATCGTGGCTTAGGCTGCTGATATGGCCAATGTGTTGGGAAAGCTGCTCCACAGAACTGACCATTCTTTCATCTTTTTTTGTTCCTTGAAGAGTAAGTCCAACAACTTGATCTTCAAGACGAGAGTTGCTTCTGATTACGCTTTGAGAGTATCTGTCATTTGCTTTTGAGACCCTATAGGATGCATCCTGAGCGTTGATCTCCTCCTCTGTTAGGCTTTGAGTGGAAGATTCAAGAGTAGCTTGCTGTTGCAATGCCTGCATGTCCTGCACTGATAATTCCTCCTCCTGTTTCGATGAGGCGTACAAGTTAGAGTCAGACTTCCTTTTAACATAGGACTTTGTTTCTGAGGAAGGTCTGTTGTTCTGCAGCGTCTGGGAGTGAGCTGGGGATGCAAAAGGAGACAGGACAGATGGCAAAAACTTTTGAGACTGTGGAGAGGAGGATTCTTGTGACTGAGAGTTCTGAGAAGAATGTAAAGAAATATAGCTTTGATTAGTGCTCGAGGCTGGAAGAGTTTGTACCCGAGGAGAGGCATTAAAGGAAAGAGAAGGCGACGTTAATGTTAAAGACTGCCCTGAAGAATAGCTTTCTGAAGGACTAACAGCTGCTAAAACTTGTGATTGAGATGAAAAATTAACTTGGGACTGCGTAACTGGAGATAAACCCTGAGAGTGACTAGAAGAGTAGTTCTGAGCTTGGCTGACTGAAGAAAGTTCCCTCATTTGCCCAGAGTAGTTCTCATTTGGAACTGAGGTCAATACCTGTTCCTCTGAGGAGTAACTTAGAGTCTGACTGTCAGAAGTAATAGCTTGTGATTGCCCAGAAAAAGTCAATGTTTTATAGAGTGAGGGCAGCTTCTCAACCTTACTGGATGAGAAATCCTGTGAGTGGCTGACAGGTGGCACATTCTGAGCCTGGCACGAAACATAATTTTGGGACTGACTGACCGACAAGAGGCTGGGCAGCTGTGCTGTAGAATAGATCTGTGCTTGGCCCGTAATGACAGAACTCTGGTTTTGTGCAGTTTTGGCATAGCTTTGTGTCTGCACGGTGGGAGCTACGCTCTGAGGTTTGGGGGTCTTCGTTGACCTCGGAGGCTGCTTCATGGAACAGTTTTTCACTTTTGCAGTGGAAGCAGGCGGAAAACCGGGCGATGGAATCGCAGATGTGTACGACTGAGCGAGTTCCACTGTGACTTGAGAAGTCTTCTGCTGTGGTCCTCCATTGCTCACCTGAGTAACATCTCCAACTGGACTGCAGGATAATGCTGAGTGCCTAGACGTATCCTGAAAGTTAACTCCACTTGTACTTGTTAAATAGCTGTGTAAGGAATGCTGTGAAACAGTCAGTTGAGGCTGGACAGACTGAGTACTTGAAGGCCGCTGGTGGTGCTTAATAACACTACATTCTCGCTGAAGTGCTCTGTCCATGGAAGCAGTGGAACCAGTGAACACAGGCGTGCTGTAGGCCTGAGACACCTGCTGGGCTCCTCCAAGGGTCGAAGGCAACAAACTGAACTGAGGCTGCAAAAGATGGGGTGCAGATTCTTGAGCAGAACGATATGTTGACGACTGGGGGGGTACACTGGTGCTCAGAACAGAGCTGCCCAGGCGCTCGAACGTCAGCGCGGTTGGAACAGTGCCTTGTGATGTTTTAATCTGTAATAAGGGATCGTGGGCAGTTAACAGACCGTTGGATGTAGCACTGAAAGTGGCATCTTGAAGAGTAAGAGAAGGGGTAGTAGCAAAGTTTCTGCTGCTGAAGGTGTTGGGATGCTGGTACGCTGACAAAGCAGAGGTTGGTGGAAATGTTCCAGAGGTTGGCAAAGCTCCAGTAACAAATAGTTCTGTGGCTGTCGAGGAATGCATACCTGGAAAAAACAAAAACAAAACAAGAAGGAAAAAGGAGCATAAGGGAGCTTTAAAAGTAACAACATCGCATTTCTGTAAGTCATTTAACTGCAAGCTCTTACAGCATTTACAGATATAATGCTCTTCAGAATCACCACCCTTTAAAAAACCCAAACATATATAGGTAGGTACTTATCGTGGGTAATTTTCAAAGTGGAAGTGCAGGGTTTTTTTAGAATGCCAAACTCTATACCTGCAGTGAATTGCTGAGGAAAAACCTCATTTCCTTAAGATGCAAATTGTTGATTAAAAAAAATGTACAACATTAATTCTGTTTTGAAATTGAAGGCTCTTTAGTTTTTATTTCAGTTTAAAAAGAACTGATCAAAAGCCCTGGCCACCTTTATTAAACAGTAAAAAGTCAAAATTACACCTTAGCAGTTGTAATACATACACAGTTTAAGAAGCAATCCCATCTCCTGGAGTTACCCTCACCAATAATTTTATAACTCACTTTATGGGAAGCATTTCAGAGCATGCAGTGAAATAGCTAATGGTCTATACACTCTGCAATTTATTTTCGTAGAGGGGTTTGACATTCAATACAAGCAATAAATATAATTTGCATACTTTCTGCAGTGAGAGTCCTAAATATCCTTAGACAGCAACTGTCTGCATGGTGCAGCAGCAACTATCCAGCTGAAAAGCATATTTCTTATTTGCACCCAGCCACTGGTATGACACCCAGGCTTAAACAAGATTTCTCAAGAGAATACACTACTCCAGCTGAAACAGGAGTATGAAATTCCCTTGCAAGCTTTGAGGCTTAGGGCAGTGACCCATATCGTTCACCCTGTAACCCTGTAATCATTCACCCTGCTTCTCTCCATGTAACTTGGAGACACTGGTGAAGTTTGTGTACTGTTTCCAAAGTCTACCAAGAAAAGCAAAGAAGGCAAGTTTATTCCCAGACAAGCTTAAAACTCTTGTAAAGGAATCAGTTTCCTCTGGGAAATTTACCAGGGTATACAAATCAGAAAAAATTAAAATCAGTGGAATGATTTCACCTTTTTTGGGTCTTCTTGCACACTTAAAACACTTTTTAGCTTAGCATAATTTACAAATAAATATAAGCTCTCAGTAAATAAAGCTTATTTTGAAACAAATACTTCAGTTAAAAAAATATTTCAATTTAGAATACAGTAAGTCTTCCTAAGTTGATTGCAACTTAATCATACAATTGCTTTTGAAGTTTCAGGTGAAGCTGAGAAATAAATTCTTTGTTTCTCCCTTTCAGTCCAAGACAAACTGATATGAAGAGATGTGATAGTGAAGAATTGCCAAGGTATTTTTCCTTAGTCAACAATAAGGTCTTTCTGACTGAGAAAGCATAATCAGTGTTTTAATGCACTTTCCCTCCCTATTCTAAAAAACTGCATCATCATGTACAACTGGGTTCTCTTTTACTGATCCCTACTGCTAACACAAAGGAAGGGCCATCTGGAAGCCTCAGAGAAAGGGAAGAATTTAAACCTGTTTTAACTGCAGATGTTCACTTCTCATCTAACCTGTGTTTCACCTTTCTCTTCCATAAATCAAAACCCTTCCAAATATACCCCTAACTTCTTAAACCAGACAAGAGTCAGTCACAGGAGCGCTACTATGGCAGAATTGTTGGGCTTTATATTCTAATATTTGTTCAGGAGCAGACGAAAGGCATGGCAAAGGTACTAAGTTGCATGCACAGACACACCCTCACTACCCTAAGAAATCAGAACACTGATAACAAGATCAAAGGAACACTTGGAAGGACAAATATAATAAACACAATGTTCTTCTTTTTTCCCCTAAAATCAGGAGTGTGGGGTTTGGAGAAAATCCCAAAGTAAGAAACCTCTGAAAAAAGGTCACCTTGCAGAGTGAAGAGCTCTTGCTTTCCCTCAAAGAAGTCTATAAAGATAAAGCTCTCAATAGACACTTGGGAAGATCAAGGGTTACAGAAAAGCAGCAAAAGTATTAAAGGACAACAGAAAGCTCAGAGAACTGGTAATGTTGAAAAATGGGCTTATTGATGAGCTCTTAGTAATGAGTACTGAGAAATCTCCCAACCATTGGTACCAACATCAAACCCGACCCACTGCACATCTCCCCCTTCTTCACAATTCACTGTTAGCCAGGCTGCAATGGAGAAAATGCTAGGACAAGGAGGAAAAAAAATTTCTGCCCAGCTGACATTCTGATGTGAGGCTGGGTCATCATAACTCTAAACTCATAACTGACTGATATTAAGTTTGTTTGCCAGATTACCAGTGTGCATATCTGCTTTTGTCAATGGTGAGTTAAAAGCCACAGTATTTAATCTCAACTGTTTGTGCAGCTCTTCACAGAATGCAGCTGCACATTACCCAAATGTCAAAAAAAGGACTGCTCCACTCTTGCTACCTTGTGCCTCCTCCCCAAATCAGAAGAGCAATCATACAGCTGCACAGAGACACAGATCAGCCTGCTGATACAGAGGAAAGCCATCCCACCAAAGGAAAAAAGCCACTCAAACATTTTCTGCCAGATCAGTGAATAGATCCAATTCACTGCACAGCTGCACAATCACTCCCTAAGATTAACCAGAACTTGAAGCTACCCACAGATGCAGCAGCAACACTTATCTTGGTGCGACTGTCTACAGTGAGCTCAAAATCTGCAGTTTCCTGCTCTGCACAGAAGGCTTGACAGATGGGGGAGGCTTGTGGAAGGCAGTCAGTCTGCCAAAAGAGATGGCACGTTTGTTCAGTTGTAAATTAGATCCCTTATTTCTATGTGACATGCACCTCAGGCCTTCTTTTTGAGAACACCTTGCTCATTAATTCTGTGTACAAAGGGGACAAGACTACCCATAGATTTTAGTACTAATATCGCAGAAGAACTATCACAGGAAGATCAGTTTGAGAGTGAAAGACTGGCTAGGAGGCACAGGTTTCCGTGTGCCTGAAAATGCTTATAGTGTTAGTGAGACTAATTCCAAACAAAGCTGGGGAAATAAATTTAACTCATCAGACAAATTAATACCCTATCCATCTAAATTCCTTCTAAACAACCAGAACTTCTGCTCATATAAGTCTTATGCTAACATAATTTCATTGGTTTTGAAATTTTAAATATTGATATGTAAAAGAGGTAGAAAACACGCAGCCTTTTCAGTTAGAATATTTTTGTTTCAAATCCTCCCAAACATTCAATGTAACAATGACAAAATTTCATTTAAAGCGAAAATGTTCACCTGTCTGCCAGGAAGGAGCCCTGAATTGTGGTAAAAGGGTAGATCCTGAAGAGACTGCCTGAGCAGTACGAGACTCAATAGCAGAGAGAAAATTCATAACTGAAGAAGTTTCCTTAGCGTTACCTCCAGCACTGTGCATACTGGTATCAAATATTCCTGAAAGACCTAGATGATAGGGGAGAGAAATGAAACAAAACAGATAATTCAGATGAACTTCAAAGAAGCAAAGTCAAATTACAAAGATATATGCTCATAATTCACTAAAAAAAAAAAAAACCAGTTTATGAAACATTAGCAATGCAAAGTACATTGATTTTTTGGTGTTTAACTGTTATGCAGTGTTACAACTGTAAACTGGAACTTCAGTATACATTTTAAAACCTATTATTAAATGTATGTCAAATATGATGCTCATACCAGTATTTAGGTACACCAGGAAAATGCTTCCCTTATCTGAAGATTCATTGCTCTATTTTCACCTGGTTAAACATTCAGAATTCCTCCCGAAACATGGTCAACTTTTCTATATCCAGTTTCTCCCTTTTGGGCAGCTTAGGGAAGTTTGGACACATCTCTAGGATTGGCACATGAAAAGGGGTTTTGGTTGCATTCCGTGTTTCAACAAACACCTTCATGTATTTCCCATTGCTCAGACCTTTCCATAGCAGGGTGCTCAGTGGGAAGCACCGGTGAGATCCAGAGCTGTGAGTAACAGAGATTATGTCAAGACTGCAATTCCAACCCTCCATCATCCTGATCAAGGACCCGCCCAGGAGATACAGACTCCAGTCAGCACATGAGCTCAAACACCTTTCTTTGGAACCTGGGTTGCAAAGTGAGCATGAAGAGGTCAGGCCCCATCTTCTGGGGGGATCCAGAGACACGATTTCATCAGGATCAAAGACAGACCCCAATGCAGCTGTAACACAGCCCAAGCCACTGCTACATTTTAAATGGATTTTAACTTTTCCCCAGCAGGGTCTCAGTGTGCACATGGCAGTACCAGCAGCAGCGTGCTCCAGCTCACATCAGCTCTGCTGTTTGCTTTAGTCTGGAGGAGCTGGCAGCATTTCTGCCACTGACTTGGAGGCACACAACATTTGCCCATAGGCACAGGCCAAATCCTGAAAAGCTGCACTTGAAAGAATAAGTGCAGCTTTTTCAAAAAACAAGGTACCAAGCATAACCTGCCCTTACATTTTCCTTTCTACCTACAACGTTTTGATAAAAAGCTAACAACTTTAACATTCAGCCAGTTGCCATCACTTATATGACAAACTCCCTTTGATTGTAAAATTAATTAACTTTGATCTAAATTACATAACAGTTGGTTTGTTTTTTCTCTCTCCTCTGTAGCTATTTAAGCAGTATTCTCATGGCATGGACAGTTACCAGCAGGATGTTGTGTAGGTGAGTATCCAGGAAGCTGATGAGAAGCTGTGTATGTCTGTCTGTGAAGGTCTGTTTCTGAATGTGATGAATGTCCTCCTCCATAGCTTAAACTAAGGAAGAAATTAAACATTATTAACAAAATGTACAGCTAGAGAAACAAAGAACAATTATGACATTTCAATCACAAGCCAAAAAGTTAAGGATAACAAAAGCCCAAGATCAAACAGATCTAGTTCTGCTAGAACATCATAAAATAAGTTAAGCAGATAAAAAAAAAAGTACTATTGAAACCTAAAAAGCCAAAGGTTTTAGGGTGGGGAAAAATCTTACAAAAATCAAAGCTGACCACAGTAAAGTTTATAAAGGACTAGGTCAGAAAGACAGAACTCAACTGTAAGAAACACTCTGGGCACTTTTTGTAATGATTTACTGATAGAAAGTCTGCAAAGCAGATAACAATGAATACATGCCCACTTTAACATTTCCATTTTTAATTCCATTAAAACTTACAGGACCTCATTTAATTAAAAGGCTGAAATGACTAGGAAGCTGAAGGAACAATAGTTTTTAAAAAGATTTTGGTACTTTTGGTACAATTTAATAAAACTGACGGTGAAAGCACTACCAAGTGACAAATCCATCTTCAGATATCCCAGCATTAAATGCAAGTTAATGATTCACAGCTTTTATTTAACACTTTTAAGTGAGTCACTTAAATTAACATGATGTTTCAATCAGGCTTAATGGAAGCACACATAAAATATACATTGTCTGGGTCCATGCAAAAGCAATAGTGCAGAAAAGAAATAAATGCAATCTAAACACCAAGCAACCTTAGGAACGTGCCAAAAGCCCTAATGATTTCCAGTTTAAAAGGCAGAAAACAGAAGGGGAAGCAAAACAAAATCCCTAAACTGTCAAGCTTCCCCAGACCCAGCTCTGCATACCACCTGTCAAATGGAAGAAAATGAAGGCCAGCATGACCAAGTAACCATTAAGTTTAGTATAGGTAGCAGCTACTTCCTCCAGTAAACATGTGAGACTACTTTAATTTCAAAATTCAAGTGTATACAAATGCCAAAACAACCCAAACAAGGAAACCCACAGCCCTCCCTGCTGCCTGCTCTAAGGGAGACTTCTCTTATCTTTCATCCCCAGGGATGAGGGGCAGGCACTCTGCATCAGGAAAAATTAAACTCTCCGTGCCAGGAATCATGACATCATGGGAAACTTTCATAGAAGACACCAAATAATATAAAACCTGGCAACATTGCTGGGTTTGCCTCATTTTCATAAAGACGTGAGAGGAGCCAGATGAGCCTCTTAGAAATGAAGAGGTGTGCACTGTGACCTGCACACATCATGAACCAGCAAGAGCTTGTCTGTGCAGGACTTTCCTGCCCGAGATGCACCATCAGGGGATGTATTTTCCACTTCAGCAATGCTCTACAGTCAGCATGCCAGGCTACTGCACAAGCCTAAAGAATGAACCAAAATCCTTTGAAAAAACAAAGAACCTTAGCTCCTGCTTTTCTCAGTTGTGCTCATTGGCTAGCACTTTAACACCTTTCACAGCACTAACTGCAATTTAGAGAACTGCCAAACCTAAATTCAGAGTCAGCAGATCCCTGTGCTTATGCTGTAGAGGGCAGATCTTTGTGCAGTTCAACACTATGCATCAGCAACTGATTTCTATTATACGCTGACTGAAATCTAACTATTTGCATCACTGCTATGGACAACTGGCAGACATGGTTGCATGACACTGTAGGTTATTTTTTTTTATTTATAGCATTAAACTATTTCTATTATTTCCAGACCAAAAAAAAAAAAAAAAAATTGCAACAGTGTTCTGCACATAAAACATCATGCAAGTAATAAAGCAAATTGAAGTACAAGTATTTTCACAAGAAAAAATTTCAAGTTTAGGTGGTTTGGGGTTTTTGAACAAACGTGCACAGCTGAGAAAGAAAACTCCAAATACAGAACTTCAGAGACATGAAGCTTTCTTCAGGTCTTTCTAATAAATAAAAAAGCACTACATGAGAAAAGTTTCTAAATTGAAGCATGGCAGCCCATGCACTGTTCACAAGAATTATCTTCACTCAAAAATGCTGAGCTTGTGGAAACTTTCTTGCAACAGCAATAGGTGGTATTTAGGTTTTCTTGCAAGTTTACTTAAAGCTTTTACCTATATAAAAGTATGTGGTGCTGACATATCTTTCATACACGTTTTAAAGGCAAACTCTAAAGTCCTACAGCAGCACAGCTTCTTTTTCCCATTCTGTATTTTCAGGTGAGAGGCACCCTGGTCGTGTTCCAGGCAACTGGGGCTACACTTGGCAGCAAAAACTCTTCCAGAGACCCCAAACCCAGTACAGTATATCAAGCAATATCACCTCATTCCTCCTTCTTTAATTGTAAAAGGTCATCAGAAAAAAAAGTGGATGGACTTTAATTAATCACCTGAAAAGTAAAAAATTTGTTCTGAGCATTTTTTGTTGTTTGTTTGTTTTATTTTCAATTTCTATTTATTCTGGTTGTTCGAAGAATGTGATTAATTTCCCCTCTCTTCACTCCTCTAAAATAAACACCTTTTTTTGTAAAGGGCAGGTACAGTGCACACAAATACCACAAAACAGCGTCAACACACAAGCCTGCAGACCAGAGGCAGAATCCTCTGGAAGATAAAAGCAACTTGTAAAACAAACTTGGACAAAGACTTTGTAACAAGGAGGGTACTAGAATTAGCACTGGGATACAAAATAACCCCTAGACTTCAGCACTCAGAAACATTGTTAATTACTAGAACCTCAAAATTCTAGTAATGCTGGGCATCTTAGAACACTCGAAGTGTATGATGGTGCTTTTTTTTTTCATACAAACTCCCAGCTCATAGCTAATGCAACCGCAACCTCAAAAATGAATCTGTCTTTCAATAAAAAGCATTGTATTTATTTGAACAGTTAATTGTTTACGGTATAATTACTGCTTGCTGGAATGTAGATTCTTATCTCAAAAAGCCTTGCATATATGCCTTCAGTTTACATAAACTTATCCTAAACAAGCACGGCAATCTGAGAGATTACTGCCTTAAGGTTTCTTTTTATAAAATTTAATTTTTAAACAGATGAATTTACACAGCATGTAATTCTCATATCACAAATACGTCCAGCATGGCAAACACCCTTAAGGCTACCAAGCTCTGTATGCTCTTGTTTGGAAGTTTGTTACAATTGTGCAAGTTTCTACTTGTACTGAAATGTCAGATAAGTTACCGAGGAAAAACATTCACATTACTCGGTACTTTGTTATGTATGCACTGCTCCAAAAGCACTTGGCCCTTATCACTGATTATCACAGTGATTTCTCACTTCCACTGTCATAGTGAACTGCACAATGGAGTGATTACTGCTAGGAAATAATATTAATTTGACACACAAACTTGGAAAATAGTTCCCCCTGAAGTATTTTTCATTGAAAAGATAAATTTAATTTTAGAGTAGTATTTAAGAGATACCCTGTAAAGGGTAATCATGATTTGTCATTGCTGTAATAATGCAATCAAAAAATGCGTATGACAATGGAAGTGAAATGACCCAGGTATTAATCTGGTTTTTTTTCCAGGTACATCAGCTGGGCTAATAGAAGATTTTTACTTCTCCAGTAAAGTTTCTGGAAGACAACAGTCATTGCACTTCATTGTTACTAAAATACCTCAACCTTGATTTACCACTCCTTTTTGTTAGCCCAGATTAAATCTGTCAGGAAGGGACCCTTCACACATATGTCTGCATTGCTTTTCTCACAATCATTTCTTTTCAAAGCGTTCTTCAATCCAATAGTTTCATACAAATTCAGGTCTCCATCTGCAAAAGGTTATCGAGTCCCATTGCACTCACCACCCTCCTCACTTGCCAAGACAATTATCAAGTTTGTGCTTCACACAAGTGAGGGATGCATTTCCCACCTTCAAACTCAGACAGAAGTATCATTTTTACATGGAAGCAAAATTTAGCTGCAATAAACACTGGACATACAAGAAAGTATTTTTATTTCTTTTACTTTCTTCAAATAACCTTGCTCTCCAAGGCATCCATACAGAATAAAACACAGAAAGAGAAAACAAGCACTTTACACAAGTATCTTTGTCCCCTTTCCATGAAATGATACTCCTTTTACTAAGTATTAAGTAAATTTTTTTCTTCTTTTTACTTTATTTTCTAGGTACATCCCCATTACAGATTAGCAATTGTTAAGGGTTTTGACTGATTATTTTGCATTTGGTGTTTTCTGAGTGGGGGTTGTTTGGGTTATGTTTAGTTTAGTAACAGCAATTATTCAAGTACTAGGGAAACTCACAATGCTTACATGGAAAGCACACCAGAACATTTCAGGGAGCAACCCCTTGTTCTTGAGTACTTGTAACTCCTGCCTCTCACGTAAAGGAAAATTGCTCCAGAACCCCCCAGATTAAATCCCAGAGCACTTCCAAAGCACTCAAATGGTGCAGGCTGTGCTCCAAGTGAACCTGGACAGCTACAAGACAAGTGGGTGCACAGGGAACTGCTGGCTCCAGGAGACCCCAGCGGTGCTCCCAGCACCCTGCGAAGGGAACTCTGTGCCCCAAAACTGAGGCTGACAAGTCTGAGACCAAAACAACCAAGCCCCAACAACAAAAGCCAACAACCCAGCATGCACACAAGGCATCAGATTTGAGGCAGACCAGGAAATTTGATCTCATTTTTGTCTGCCCGTTCTGCCTCACTGAAAACAAGAGCTCCTGTGAGAAGATGGCTTGGCACAGCCCCCTTCTAATTAAATCACCACAGAGGAGATTAAAAAGAGCAGTGATAGCCTCTACTGGCAAGAAAATACCTTTCCAATCACACTTTGCATTTTATCTTACTAGAGATATATGTGAAATAGGGGAAATAGCACTCCAGTTTCCCTCTCTATCCCAAAGCTCAGACACTTGGCAAAGGAGTCTCTCCCCAACCAGCTACTCAGCTGGGCTATAGCAAATTCCACCCAGAGACAGAAAGCAAAGCCATAAAACTGACAAATGCACTTCTAAATATTAAAAATGTCATCCAAAATATAAGATATAGAAACTGACATGCAGCTTACATCTCTTTTTGTCCACTGTATTTGATTTTAGACATGTAAAATGCAGTTCCAGGTTGTATTACCTGCTGGCAAGTATGTAGTTATGACTGCTTTAATATTAGATACAACGTTTATTACTTTCCTTAAATACTTTTGTTATTTTGCCTGTACTCAGACACCTCCTGGAGAAAGAATGGAGGAGAATTACTTGAAATCACTTGAATTCAATACAGATGAAATGGAGGGTAGATGGCCCTTCAGCTGCCCATTGTAACAGCAAGAGTTCCCTGTTTGCTACAGTTAGAATGTAATTCAGCACCCAGGGGTTATCTGCAGCTCAGAATAAAATTAAAATTTAAAAGCAATGTTACAGGTAGATTACTTCAATCCAGAAATAGGTTTAATCTTGTATTTTAAAAAAGCCATGACCCTAAGAAGCACAGGAGGGAGTTGCCCAGGAAGAAAGTTGCTGCTTAAATGAGCTCAATACCATTAGTAACAGCAAGTCACTCCTGTCCAACACATTTATGGAAGTTTAAAAGCACAAAAAGCCCTTAAAAACAACAAAAAACAGAAATTGAGAATGTTTCAATAATTAATTCCAATGGAAAACAAATGCCTTCGCAGCCCAGAAATTCATTTCAGTGCAAAATATTTTTAAATGTATACATATGTGATTTTCCACTTCTATTTCCCAGCCACAGACATACTGGAGGGACGGGGAAGACAGTACAAGCACAAATTTGGGTCGAAGCCTGAAAATGTTGGCAGGTTCAAGAAAAATAGGAAACCAGCCTACTCCCTGCATCTAATTCCCTTGATCCTCTCATTAGATTATACAAGACAAGACAAATCTTAACATTGTGCTTGCATGAACAGAAAGAATATTGAACAATCCAGAACAGTTGCAGTGTCCATGTGTCCTGGGGTGACTTCATGATGCTGAATTGTATCCCCCCATTCGTTTGTTTAGCCTAGAAATCAGTTTTGTGCCTTTAAAACTAGATCTGAGAGTGAAGGGGTGGAGAAGGAAAAGGGGTGGAATTTTTTCGCAGCTGTATTTAAAAACAGAGATCATCTGCACACAGATATGTTTGCCCCACACTATAAAAAAGAAAAAAAAATGCTACTTGAAAAATAAAGCTCACCACTTAAATCAAAAGAAAACCATCTCTTAAACTAATGCTTCAAGGTACATAATGTATTCTTTTAAGAACAGCATACATCTTTGGCATTTGCCTAGTTTGTTCTTCTATTATAGCAAGAAAAAATGGCTATCAATATTTTTAAGTATTATTAACATTATTCTTCAAGATAGATGACTTTTGGAAAGATGGAAAACACAGAATCAGACTCCAGTACTGAGGTAAGTCAGCAAACCACAGAGGAGCAGCATTTTACTGACAAGCTCCACTGTCTGTTGGTTACAGCACGTTCTGCCTTTCAATGCAATTACACACTGCATATCCAGCGTAGAACTCATCCCATCCTAACGCACCAAAGGCAATCACCCTCCACTCTTTCATTTCAAATGAAGCTATCATGTTAATTTCTCCCTTCAATTCAAAGGCAGAGCCACCAAGAGCATGCCACAATGTGGGCCAAGGATTGCCTGGAGGTACTTGTGAGAGGAAACTCTCATTACTTCCTCACTTTCTAGGAGTAGAGATAAGGAGCTTCTAAGAAATAGATTTTGAGCTAGAAAATTACACGCAGGGAGCTGCCTCAATAAGCAAAAGTTCATGCTGTTCCTGTGATTCTTCACCTGAATATATACCACATCTTAAGGGAATAAAGAGATTTTATGACACAAAAGGTCCATCTCCCTTTTATTCCCATGTTAATGTGTCTGAACTCCGTATGCTTGATCCTTTTAAAAATGAAAAACAGGAAAGCCAAAATAGTCTTACTGGGACTTCAATACCTGAGTGCAAGTGCCAGCTTGTCTGATTAAGTAACCTGCAGAGTTCTTCACAACAAAGACAATATAATTCTGTTTTCAAAAAATCAGTTAAACTCTGTTGCAAAAATACATGCGTGAAAACTAATATTCAGATAAAAATGAGCTATTTATAAACTACAACTTCAGTTACTATTAACGGACTGGATTAATTACTTTATGTCATTTTTTAATGCATGCAACCTAAATCAGCTTTCATTATGAGGTTATATACGGCAGAAATGCAGTACATATAACAAACTAATTTTTGTTTTTTTAATCAGAACTGGTAAATTTGGAACCGCTTCTCTTGGCTTTGACAAAAGAACTTTGTAACTTACACTTGTAACTTGTTTGACAAAACAAACTTTGCAGCTTACAAAAAAGAAACTAAAATTTAACAACTCTACAATGTCAGTCTAGAGCTCCTGATGCATGTTTTAAGATTTCAAGGTCTGGAAAGGAGCTTTCAGTGCTCTCCTGCTCTGAATATTCAAGACTAACTTTGATGTCCTTATTAAGACAGTATCATTTAAACAGACTGTAACACATTCCTCCCAATTTGCATTATAATGCAGTGTCAGAAATAATTTTAAGACATTTGTTTGCCAAGCAGTGTTTTGGGGATTCATACATCTTCCCTGACAGCTTCTACTCTATCAGTGCCTGCAGAAACAGGAATACCATTATGGTCTGTGTAGCTTCCACCACCACTCTAAGATCTGCAATCTTATTCTCTTCCCTTTGAGACACTGGATTATTTTGTCACTACATTTATTTATCTTCTTCTCTTATCTTCTCTCTATGAAAGAACTTTTGCTTTACCCAGCATAAAGAGAATAGCTGTGATTTTTTAAAATGATAAATATTTCTCTCCTAGAGTTTTACTTACGATTTCAAAAGATTTTTGTAACAGACAATAATGGAATTCTAACACTTTTTCTCTGATATGTGATCTATTCTGTTGGCAAAAGTGAACTTGGGGCATATTCAAAACTCTTCTCTAGATCATTCCAGTATTAATGGTTGAACACACAGCATAATCCTCTATTACAGCTGAGATACAAAAAGATTCCATTACTTTTAATAACAAAATTTGATTTCCAAATATAAAAATCAGCAGAGCGTTATCTCAAGATGTGGGTTAGCCACATCAGAGCCTTAATAAAATCACAATTCATTTACCCATTGAAATGCCTTTCAACCCTCATCCTCCCAGTTATTACAGCACTGGATTTTGTGGCAAGCTTGAGCCTTACCTTTAGGGTACTAGAGGAATACTTGATATCCCATTTCTTAACAAGCCCTTTATTTTCCATTTATATGGAAAGGATGATGCTGAAGCTGAGGTTTTCATCACAGAAGGAGGTAAAAGAAGTGCAAATACATGTGTGCTGTACACTGACAGAGCCATCTTAGGCTGTCAGTGGGCTCCTTTCATTACCAAACCTTGAAGCACTTTCCAGTTCCACAGCCCATGGAAAACCTTGTGCTTCAGTCTAGGGAAACCCAGGCACAAGGAATGACCCACACTGATTTACAGCCCTCACCACCGAGTCTCCAGCACTGAAATAAGGCAGTTTGTCCAGGTTTTGTGAAGTTAAAATGCACCCCTGTGAAGAGCAGCGGTCTCATGGCCCACAGTCCCGGCACCTACTCAGTGACCACATCTGAGATCACACATCCTGCCACCCTACAGCCAAAAACTGAGGGCCATTAGATGGACTCTAAGCCTCCCAGCATGTCCACATGTCCAGCACAGTGTTTTCCACATCCCACAACACACTACAAGGGCTAAGCAGCTCATATGAGCTCCTTTAGATTCAAAACAAGAGGTATCCCTATGACTAACACCACTGCCATCCCAATTTAGGAGGTGTGCCCAGGAAAGATCTAACATATTAACAACACAGTTCATCATAAAACACAGCAGCAAAGAGTCCTTTACATTAAAGGAAGCACCACAGGGTGTTATTAACCAAGTTTATAAGGAAAATTAGCATAGCTCTTGAATTTAGCTCTTATACCTCTTCACAAGTGCTCTTCTCATCCTAAAACTGGTTTAAATTTCCATTTTTAACCTTGCAAAGTGGACCCTGGCTATAATTTCATTTGTCACAAGTCACTATTCAGCTGAAAACACCAGATGAACCCAGTTGCTTGTGAATGCTTCAACCAGAAAATGTGCATTGTTCAAAACTGTAGAAACACAGTTACAGCCACATGACATTTACTCTGAGACAGGAAAAACTACACGATATTAAACAAATTCCTTGAATATGCCCCTGATACTGATTTGAGTTTTCATGATGATCATGTCTAAACAAAACCAAGTATCAATCCAGATCAAAACAGCATACACACATTAACTTAAAAAATGCTTTAATTGGTGAAAAAAAACTGTATTCTCTTAAAAACAATAACAAAAGGGAGTTTTTTAATGGGAAAAGATGAAAATCAAAATCCCATCTCTCTCCAGTGGTGCTGACTATCAGCAAACTCCAGCTCACCAGTGCCAGCAGCTGAAGGTAGTTAACACATGGCTGTGTTCAGAGTAGGGAGGAGTTGGCTTTCTACAATCACTCTTTGCACAGCAAATGAACTAATGTTCAGATTCAAGAAAAACTTATTAGAAATCCTGTTCTTGGCAGAGACGGCAGAACATAATGAAATCGGACGAGCATCGGGATTGAAGGATTATTCGCTGTCTAGCACTGGAATTTTTGACACGAAGACAAGAGAAAGTAAACAGGATGTGGTGTGAAACACCAAGCTGCCATATTTCTGAGAGGGATTTCCTGGTCAGGAAAAAGGGCAGCGTGGAAGGTGCCCACAGGCTGGTACATTCAGCGTGGCCCATGGTGTGACCCTTTGTCTGGCACATTCTGGATGACCAAAAGCTCTCAGAACAGCTTGCCAGGCATCTGGAATGCTAGACACAGGGCTGGAGCCCCCCAACTCTTCTCAGCTGAAAAAGGAGGGAAATGTCCAATGAAATCTAGCTGTATGACTGCCCTAAATATAACTCCTGCAGGATTATTAAGGAATAAATGCTCCTTAGTATCCTGCTGTATAAACACTATTACTCTAAGATAAGGATGCCTAAGGGTGCCTTCTTCCTGCTGAACATAATTGGTTGCACTTTTCCAAGTCCTAAGCAAGCAACACAGGTAGGCATGTAGAAGGCAGATGAAAAACAAGAAAAGCAATATGGGAAAGTAAAAGCTTGTCTAAACATATGTAGGTTCTTGCTGAACTGTTTTGGAATAAAACTTTCAAGTGTGCAGGAACCCAGGAATAAGAGCTCCTTGCCCCTTTTTGCAGCCCATCATCAGAGAGGTTCTGAGGAGGCTCTAATGAATCTAAGTGTCCACTTAGCCCCAGGTCTGCCCAGGGCAATGAAACAAAAGAAGCCATGTAACAATGACAGAATAGCAAGCAGAAGTAAACCCAAAACCTATGAAATCTGCCCAGTGAGACAAGTAAATCCAGTACTTAATAACCATGTACTCTGTCCTCTCTGAAAGCATTTATCTTTGCTTAAAAATTCAAAGAATTTTCTTTTCTCTGCCACTTGCATGGTACAGCAAGAAATGCTGTGCTGGAAAGGCTCAACTCTGCATGCTGCTCAAAGCTATTTTTGTCATAGTTAAGGCTGCTAAGGAAAGTCTGAAGAGACACTATTAATGTACTGCCTTTTGACCGGTTTTTGTTTTGGTTTGTCTTTTCTTTATTTGTTTAATGTATGGAACAGGCACTCACCATGCAAAGTAACCTCTTGACATGCAAATTTGTGAAAGATCTGACAAAATACAACTAAGATATCTATGCAAAATACACCCACTCTATAAGAGCCCTAGTGTTGTTTAGAATTAATATAGTTCAGGCATAGGTGCTTTTTCCTGACAGGAACAAAGACTTTTCTAAAAACAGCCTCCTTCCTATAACAGCATTATGCCAGAGTCAGCAGCAACTCCAAGAAAAAAAAAAAGAGGTGGGCAAAAGTACAGAAGAAACAAACAAGGTGGAAAGGTTGCTCTCTGATGGTGTAAGGTAAACACAGCTATAACTGAAGTTAACAGGATGAAAGGCAAAATACACACATGGGACTGAGACACTTTTTGCATAGGTGGTGGAATAAAACCCCCCTTTCTTGCAGAACAATGTATTCTGTACTCTGTGTTGAGGATGCTGGCTCCAAGGGAAGGGGCTCACATCTGAAATATCATTGTAGGTGATCTCAAGACAGATCTGGCACCCAGCTAACAGACACTTTTACCAAGTGCTGCTGGCAGGGAAGCAGGCAGCACAATTTGTGTGGGATGTTCATCAAAGACAGGGACACGGCAAGACTGAGCCCATCTAAACCCTGTCCAGAACCACTGGGAAGACTCCCTGCCAAGGCCACACAGCTCACCCCTTACAGCTCTGTCCTCACTCCTTTCATCCTGTCAAGGGATTCACACAGCTCACTCCTTGCAGCTCTGCTCCCTGCTTGTCCCCAGGTGCCACCTCTGGCTTCCAGCCTGACAGCACAGGTTCACCAGCACAGACATCAGCTCAAGCCAATCACTGTTTTGGCCAGGAGAGTTTTCTCATGGATTAACAAATGAGACCAGCTCCCTGTGCAGTTGCACAAACACCAAACCAAGACAAGGGAAGAGGAAGGGAGCCCCTTTCAGCAGCAGTGAGCCTGAGCAGCCAGTTCAGCCTTCTCAGGTAACTGCACCCTCAGACAAAGTCTCAGCTCATTACTTCTGCAGATAGGTCTTTATCATCGTTTCTCACTGCACCAGAATGACACACACTGCTTGAGATCTTTCAGGTAAAGCTGGCATTAAATCTCACACAGGTAAGCAGCATCTAAATCCAAACAAGCCTGGCTGGCTCATTTTGAAACTTCAGCAAAGATTTTGCAAGATGACCACACATCTGCACCAGGGAAAAGCTATGGGACACAGAGCAAGAACGCATTCAGCCTCTGTTCAGTCAACCTTTGACCTCCCCACAGCTGTGATTTCAGTGTGTGCTGAATGCAGGTGGAAAAGAAGAAAAAGACAACAAAGAAAAAGACAGCAAGTCCCTGTAAGGTATCTGTGCTATACCATGGACTACCTGGGTTTATTTTGCATGTATAAATGTTTCAGATATAAACTATGACAGAAAATTTGACAAGATTTTAAAAGTGACCTATCTTTCTATATATTTGTAAAAAATATTTAATCTTTCTGTGCCTTTTAATACAAAAATTCCAAGTATATTCTCAGATTATGAGCTTTCCTTTCAACACTCGAAATGCTACGCCATAAGGAACTTTTTGTAGAATGTGTTTAACAACAAACATTGGTTTCACCTCTCAGAACAATTTCATTTGATGAAAGAAAATGTTCTCTGCTTTTCTAAAATACTCTGCACTTACAGAGTTCCTATAGCTATGCAAAACCCCATTAGAATTTAAAATTGATCCTTAACTAAAACACAATTATCATACAGCTGTTACAATAAGCACTAGTTTGACAGCTATGCAAAAAATGAGTTTAAAAACCCATCATAACCATTTATCATAAAAGTATAAGTCTCCCATTTATGTAACTTTGCAAATGAACTATCACAGCAGCTAACTCTTTATCTTAGATTAGCTGTTATAGGCCACACTAACATAATGTCAGGGCTATCTGTTGTAAAGAACCATTTAGAACTAAATTACATAAAACCCCATATGCTTGGGTAGGAGAGAGATGGATACAGACTACCAGGCATAAAGAAACATTAGAGACCACGGCAATCACCATAACATTTAAATCCACAGCAAGATAATTGTGACTGACTCTTAATCACATGTAGCAGATTTGGGTCTCAGAGCTGTGGTAAAAACAGAACAAGAACAGTGAGATCTTTCCACTAGTAAAAATCCTTTTCTAAATGAAACCCTAGGAGTACCCCCGAGTCAGAGAAACTCATCCAGAAACCTCATCCATTATTATGTGCCTCCATGTCTCTTTCCAAGCAATTACAACAGTTTCTCACACCATTACACATCACCTGTTTTCTGAATACTCAATAATTCCTGAGCAAGCAGCAAGTAAGCATGACACACCTTATCTGCTACTCAACAGCTTTTGGCAAAAAGAGGGTTTAAGCACAAAGGTAAGGTTTTCTGACAGCTACAGTAAGAGGCCAAAAGTGGCAGTGCACTCCTAGAACCACCAGGAACTCCTTCAAGCTGCTGACAGGCTGTGTAAGGGGTCTGGGGGTCAGGGATGTGGAGGACAGAAGCACCCCCTCAGCCCCTGCTATGGCTGCAGTGGCTGCACTGTCCCAGTGTGCTCCCCAGCAGGAATGGTCCCTGCGTAGGTAATGCAGTGAGCCCAGTGATTTCCATCAGCTTCCATCCCAATTCACCATCTCCTATTCCATGGGAACAGTTATGTCACAGCAGGCCCGGTAGAAATGTCCTTGTAACACTTCACCACACATTTCTTTTCAGTTTATAAGAATAGTGCCATTGCACAGACAAAACAGTGCCTGCAAGAAATAAGAAGCAGGATAAAAACCAGATGGCTGAAGTGAAGCGCAGGAAGACAGGAGCAATGCTTGTAGGGAGGAGAAATCATTTTGATGAGCTGAGACTGTGAACATGGCTCTCCACACAAAGGGAACATAACCTGCCACGACACAGCCTGCAAGAGCATAACTATGAAATTTGAATGAAATATTGTCATCTCTATCACCTAAAGGCTGAATTCTTTTCAAGCAAGTACCAGATGAACATGACACACATTTTTTAATTTAACATCAGACTAATGCAGCTTCAGCTGTTAAGATGACTACCTGTCAACCACAATCAGTAACACCACTTTGAAAAATGTGATGTGATCTGTAACACAAGTTGAGAGCATGGACAGCATACTTTACAATACATCTATACCTTCACAATTTCCTTCCAGGCTGGTGCAAGCCTTGGCAGTGACAGGAATGACTCTTCCATCCCAATTCCTCAGCAACTCCACCCATACAAAGACAAGTGCTATCAGCAATAGAGGAAACCACAAGCACCTGAAGCCCAGACTCTACTTATCACTGTGTGCAACATGGTTCAAATCTTTAAATCTGGCCAAAGACAGGGTATCTTAATTCTTATTAAAATGACATGAACCCCAAGAAGCCAGTTCAGGAGAATTTCAAGCACAAAATATGTTTCATAGTATTTTCCTTCTCCTTGGTACAGTTTAAAGTAAAAAGGTTCAGTGTTTCAGCCAAACCATTTTAAATGCATCATTTGTCACCATGTATAGAACCTGGAGATGAAATGTCAAAGAACTTAAACAAAGTTTTCTCCACAATGTTTCCTGCAGCATAGTATAAATGTTGCCATATCATACAGGGATGCAGTAATACTAATTTGATTGGTATAGGCAGCAGGCAGTGATCTAATGAGCTTCTGCATGGTACTTGTCTTAGGATTTTTCTCCCTGCCATTTCTTCTAAAGAATTCCCAAAATGTACATTTAAGACTGCATTAATACAGCAGCTATTAAAAAAAAATGCAAGATGTGTTGTAAAAGCAGGGCATTATTTTAAATATTTTAAAAAAAATCACCAAGCAGTTGTGTTTCTTGTAAAATCCAAGAGAGATCCACTTCTGCACTACCTGTTCTTAAATGACCTGGGAAATCCAAACCTCCCTTACGGAATACCTGGCATGACCCTCAAGAGATGATGAGAACTGGCAAAAGCAATACAGAAAGGACAGGTCACTGACTTCCACTGAAATCAACATAGCAACATGACCAAAAACACTTCAGTGATTAGGAAGAAAAACTGGAAAGAATTGTATGGAGACCTTACTTTGCCAAGCAGGCAACTCCTCAGAGAAACTGGCTAAAGAGCTTCACAGGGCAAGGGTTTGGCCAAAAAGCTACCTGTCCTTGCAATTCTCTGTGAAACAGGGAACTCTGTGTACAGCCTCACATCCCAGGCAGGTCCTGTGATCTTCTCACTGCCTTAATTGCATCTCAAATGCAACATGCACTATTCAGGAAGGGAAATTGACAATAACTTGAAAGAAATCTGAAAGGAATCTGGAAGAATAACTAAAGTTGCAAGAAAGAAAGAAAAATATCTCTGGCAATAAACTTCAAAAGACTATGTTCTTTTTATTAAGAAAAACAAGTAAAGCAAGAAATTAATTAAAATGCATAAGAATTCATACTCGACATATAATGGCATTTTCAGTGTTGATGAGGCTATAAACAAGACTCAGTGGCCAGAAACTAAAGATAGCCCTCTTCATATCAGAAATACAATATGAATCAGTCACTTGTATACATTACTAAGAACCGTGCTGAATTTTGCCTCATCGGAAATTTTTAACTACACCTTCTACAATGTAAGCTCTATTTTCAAACACAGATTGGGGGAAAAAAAAAAGTTCTGTGGCCTGCATCATGAAGAGGTCAGACTAGATGATTGCAACAGTCCTTCTGACTTGATAATCTATTAATCTTATCAGACATGTCTGACCACTTTCAGAACCAAGTGCAAAGTCATCTATTAGCGCACCTATTTTGACCGGGTATTTTTAGCCCGAGACTCTCTTACCTTTAAACGTCGTCGAGATAGGAACTGCAGATAAATCAAGCTAGAGACATAAAAGGCAAGCGATAACGAAAATCTCATCGCCTAGAGAATACTCGTTTTAGTTGGCAGAGTTACACAATCAAAAAGCAACCAGAAGCCAATAAGACATCCTGTATTTTCCCCGCACTTCCCGGAACTTTGCAGAACTCTCCGTGGGACTGAATCGCTCCAGACAAGTTTTGGCTGAGAGGAGGCTCCGCACGCCCCGGAGCAGCGCTTTAGAGGAAAGAGGTTCGCCAGGCTCAGCGGAGCGCACAACAGCGGAGCAATGGAAGGGCGCGGGGGATGCTGGCGCGGCGCGGCCGCCTCCGCCGGCCCGGTGCCCCGGCGGGCAGCATTGTTCGGCCGGGCAGCGCCGGTGCCCGCGGCCCCGCTTCCCTCCGGCAGCCGGGCAGGGACGCGTGAACTCTTGAACCCGCGCCGCAGCCCGACGCGAGCCTGCGGGGCGGAGAGACCGCCCGCCCCGCCGCCGCCACCGCCGCGGGCCGCCGGGACAGCGGGGAGCCCGCGCCGCCGCCCCCCGCCCGCCCGCCCGCCGGGACGCGGCCTCCCCCGCCCCGCCCGGCCCGGCTTCCCCGGGGCCGCCGGGCCCCGCTCGCCCCCCGCCCTGCCCTGCCCCGCCGCCGGGGCCCCCTCGGCCGCTCTCGGCCAGGCCCCGGCGCGGCCCCCGGCCTTTCCTGCCGCTGCCCCCTCGGCGGACCCTCCTCACCTGGGCTTGAGGCTGCCGGCGCCGCGCTCGTAGGCCCAGGAGGCGGCGGGCGGCGCGGTGCCCGGGGCCAGGGGCTCGGCGAAGCCGGGGGTCGTGGGGTAGTTCCTGTCCATCATCGGGGCCGCGGGGGCTCCGTGGGGGCCCTGCGCTTTTGAGGGCGGCGGGGAACGAGCGGCGCGGGGGGGGAGCGGCGCCTCATCCGGGGCGGGCAGCGCCGCGGCCCCGTGCGGCCCCCTGCGCTCCGCTCCCGCTCAGCGGCGGGCGGCGGGCGGAGCTGCGGGCGGCGGCGGGGGCTGCGCGGCCGCCGGACCCATGTCGGGCTGCGCGTTCCCAGGATGCTCCTCCCCCGCCAGCGCACTGGGGCTCACGGGCTCCGTGTCCGGGGGCAGGGAGGCCGCGGCGGAGGGGCCGCCGGGGCCGCCGCCAGCAGCGCCGGCGGGGGGGAGCGGGAGCAGGAGGAGGAGGAAGAGGAGAAGGAGGAGGTCTGTGACTCGCGGACGGGCGGCCGCGGCCCGAGGGGGAAGCGCGGCGGCGGGAGCGGAGCGTGGCGGGGGGCGGTAGCCGCCACCGGGGCGGGGTGGGGGGGCTGAAGGCGGGGACGGGCGGGGTGGCGGTGTCGGCTATGGGGGAGGCCGGTGCCTCGGTGAAGTGAAGCGCTGGCGCTTTGTTGGAGGAACCGGGGCGGGGCCATGTTGTTCCCGCGGAGGGGAAGCGCCGCCAGCCGCGGGCTCCGGGGCGGCCGCCGCCGCCGCCGCCAAGATGGAGCCCGACAGCCGCTCCATTGTACAGCGCTTCGCTGGGCGGCCCTGCCGCCCTGCCCCTGTCGCCGTCACCGAGCGCTGACGCCGCTCCCCGCGCCCGTCCGCCTCCCCCCGCGGCGGGGATCGCCCCAGCCGCCGCCCGCCACCGCCTCTTTTATGTGCCTGTATGTCAGAGCTTTCCCTAAGACTCGGGCATTCCCCATCCAGAAGTCACCGCAGGGCTGGGGCCCGAAGCAGGAAATTAATTAAAATGCATAAGAATTCATACTCGACGTATAATGGCATTTATATGTCGTATAATGGGATCACGGAACGCTTTGGATTGGAAGGGACCTTAAAGGTCATCCAGTCCGATCCCCCCTGCCATGGGCAGGGGCACCTGTCACTAGATCAGGGTGCCCAAGCCCCATCCAGCCTGGCCTTGAACACTTCCAGGGATGGAGCAGCCACAGTTTCTCTGGGCCATGTGTTCCAGTGCCTCACCCTCCTCACAGTAAAGAATCTCATCTTAATATCTAATCTAAACCTGCTTCCAGTTTAAAGCCATTACCCCTTGTCCTATCACATGCCCTTGTAAAAAGTCTCTTTCCAGCTTTCTTGTATACGCTGAAAGTCAGCTAGCAAGAGAACAGAGAGAATATCTATTTATTCTTTCTTTATTTTTATTTGGTCTAAATTTAAATGGTAGAACTTCAGAGAGGTTCTAGAGGCCTACTTTAGCTAGGACTGGCTAAAGCAGTTTATTTTTATTGGGAGCAGCCTAAGCCACCTGGTTTGTAGACGGTAAATTCCTGTATCTTTTGCTGAATGCTTGTTAAAACAAAGAATAAGGGAAACGGGCACAAAAAAGGCTCAGGGCAGGGTAGCAGCAGAGGAGACATCAGCGTCAATGAGTGAACTGTGGTGTCTTGCTTTCCCTGCAGATTGAAGATAGGCAGGCCGAGATGAGCTGGAGGAATGTGCCTCAGAGGTAAAGACAAGGAATATGCTCTTGAAAAGAGAGTGACTGCACCTGAAGGCACTGCTCAGAAGAGGAAGGTGTATGCTAATGACCGAGTAAGTCTTTTGAAGATTCAGTTTGTAGCACTCCAGGCAATCCTGAACCACAGACTGAAATGAATTCTGTAGTGAAATGCATTTAGAAACTTGGCTACAGCCAATCAGTTTAGATGTTAAAAAAAGTTGCAAAAAACCTCGACATTAGAATGAGAAGACGGAGTGATCAGTATTAAATGAGAAAGCAGAAAGGTATGAGACTTCAGGAGGAAAAGCTGAAGTTCTGCTTTTCTCATGCCTAAATTCAAGAAACAGCAGGAAGAAATGCAGCCACGGATGGGGAGGGAAAGAAAGGTAAGTGTGAAAGCCATCAGCATGGAGCAGAGGAGCGGAGTCACCCAGAGGCCAGGGCAGAGGGTGGAGGGAGAAGCAGCAGCTCACCAAAGCCAGAAACCAGCAGAGTGAGTTTTCCTTGTGTTTGCATAAGCTAGCACCTGTGTTGCTTGCAGCTGGAGGAGCCATGTGGGGGGTGGGAGACCTCCTTCCCCCGGGAGACTGGGGGGTTGCTGTTTTACATGTGAACGAGGCCTGATGACAGAAAATGACTCCAGTTGTATGCTAACAGTGCAGCCTTTGCGGCTGATACTATTGTAAGTGACATTTCCAGTGGGGAAGGACCCACAGCTTTTTATTTCCCTGCAGGATCTCCACTAATCTCCACTATATCAATACACTTAGAGCACACTGCTTCCCTCAAGTGGGCCTGAGAGGAGGGTGATATATAGAACTGATATGAAATGCCTTTTCTATCCAGTTGTGCAGTGTTTGGTTTTCTACAGTGAACGCATTGCTGTGGAGTTTCTTGTCCCAAATTTGGAACGATGTGTTAATAAATTGTAAAACTGCTAGTGTCTTGTTTGTTTCTTTTCCTCTAGTAATGGCAACATGAACTGTAAAGAGTGCCCTTATGTTGTTTATTTCCATTACAGAACTGCTCTAAAGAGAATGTGGGGGTGGGTACATGGCTGTAAAATCATGTTACACAAGAAATCACAAACAAGAACCCGTCCAGATTTGCAGGCAAGGAAACATACGCAGTGCATTTATACCACTAAAGGAACCACAGACACGGTGTTTCCCTGAACATTGCTGGAGTAGATCCTTTTTGCTGGCAATCAGATAGTGAAGTTGAGTGAAACAGAAATTGTGACAGCTGTTGTTAAGTTTAATTTCTTTTATATGGTTTTAATAGAGGCGGAGTAGACTGAAAGCTCAATCACTAATGTCCATAACCATCAGATAAAGTCAGTTTATCCAGTGATTTGCTTTTCCTGTGTACGAGATAAATCTTGTCCTGAGATCAGCTAGTGAGACTTCTGCAGCTTTCTCGTTAAACTGACCCCTGCTGCTCGTTGCTGTCCTCTGTCTAGGAAATCTTTCTCGAAGTTTGTGCATTTTATCTTTTTGTAAGCAAATGGTATTTTGTAACACTTTTCTCTAAGACAACAAAAGAGTATGTTGAGAGTAAGTGCTTTTACAGTATCCTGGTAGCCAGGATACTTACAAGCAGCTTTTCTGAAGGATCTGTTAAGGGATAGAAAAATTCCTTTGATAGATCATGTTAATTAGATTTTTTTTTAATGTTTAGATTAAAGTGTACATATTAAAATGTATATTTAACAGTCATATTAGGTGTGTTAATGATTCTGAAACTTGGATTCTTGTCTTAATAAGGAATGGTTTTGTTTCAAATGCAGCTGTTACTTGCTGTTTAGGAACTGAGCTTTGGTGAGCTAAAATGCCTTCTGAACTGTAGTGCATCACTTAGTGCCTGTAGCCAGTAGTGATATTGTATGTGCTTCTCTCTGAAGTCAAGAATTTAATATAATAAAAATACCTTGCTGAAACATAAGCTAATACAATTTTTCTCTCTATTTAAGACCAAAATCTTAAGTTGAAGCACTGTAACACAATCTGTGCAGCATACCAGCCTGGAGCAGTACTGATTTTTTTTGTTTCTCATTTCATTCCCTAAACCAAGAGTCTCCACTTGGAAAAAAATAAATCCTTTATAGAGGAATATCATTTGATAGCTAGGAGACAGATATAAGTAATTAAGGTAACATTTTAATGGGAATCATCTGCTTAAGGTCTGAGGAATGATCTCCAGTGCTGCAGCATGTGCTGCTGCCCCCAGATGTGGCGTGGTGGCAGGGGTGGGCTGCCTCAGCTGCTTGCTGACACCCAAAGGAGATGAAGGCCTGACTGTCCCTCCTTCCCTGCTTCACCCTCTCACTTCTAGTGCTGAGCTCTGGCCACAGGGTGAGTAGTGAATTCACTCCCCTGGCTTCCCTTTCTCACGTTTACCTTTTCCTGCCAGAGGTGATTTTTCCTAATTTTGCTGAGCTGAGTCAGCTTGCCTTTGCATGAAATGAGAGCTGGCTCAGGGGGAGCAGCAGTAGTGCGCAGCAGGGAGGAGATGACAGGGAAGTTTGACTTCTGATGGTGAGATGTGGTCTTGGCTCGTGGTATATTCCATATGGAAATCTCTCTAGAGTCTAGGAGTGCACTCTGCAGACAGTGGTGGGCTCCTCTGCCTGTGTGACACTTCAACCAGAATCAAGGCAGCTCTGTTGCAGAAACATGTTAGCTAATATACACTGCCCCTTAGGGAAGATTTCCTGTTTCTCTTTAAATCCTCATTCACTGTTAAGCAATGCTGAATGGCAATATTGCTTTTTGAGGTCTGGTTACATGTTTAGAGTGAACATATACCAAATGAAATGCAGGATCAAGCCAAGGGGTAGTTAGTTTTCTGTGATTTTATCATAATTAAAGCAATATAGCAATCACAGATCCAGGGCCAAAATCATGCTCCAGTTCATGATTGGCATCGATGTATTTATTTATAACTGATATATTTATTTATTAGCTTCTTTGTTGCACAGTGTGCTAGAATTATTACATGTGTTACCAGGAAAATGTAGGCCAGTGTTTGAGTAGAGTGTGATTGTATTTTATATGGTATATGATAGAATCATAGAATGGCCTGGGTTGGAAGGGACCTTGAAGATCATCCAGTTCCATCTCCCTTGCCATGGTCACGGACTCTTTCCACTAGACCAAGTTGCTCAGAGCTCCATCCAACCTGGCTTTAAACACTTCCAGGGATGGGGCAGCCTGTGCCAGTGCCTCACCACTCACACAGCAAAGAATTTCCCCCTAAATCTTATGCAAAGCTACTCTTTCCCATTGTAGAGCCTTCCCTCTTGTCCTGTCAGTACATGCCCTTGTAAAAGTCCCTCTCCACTGCTCTTGCAGGCTCCTTTCTGGCACTGGAAGGCCACAGTTAGATGACCCCAAAGCCTTCTCCTCTCAAAAAGATTGTATTTCAGCACATAATATTACTTTATTTTAGAACCATCACAGCATCATAAATAGTTTGCTAACATACACAAACATCTTGGTGCTTGTCTTTCAGTGGCTAACCATGTGTCAATAAAAGCTCTAGAAATAAGTTTAATGAATAGCCTTGTTCTGACAGAATGAATCTTCACAATTGTTTGGAAACAGTGTTTTGGAGACTTGAGGACATTCTTTTTCAAAAACTAATGTTTCAAAGATAAAACAACCAAATAACTTGAATGTGCCTAATCAGATGAAGTTTGAAGAAGTTCAGGCTGAAGCTGAATTGGGTCTCATGTATCCACACATTGTGAAAAGTGCACAAAATAAGATTTCTGCAGCATGTTTCCTTTGAGCACTGTTGGACAGCTACACATCCTGGATGCAGCACCTTTGTGCAGGCTGTGGCTGCTGCCAGCCTGTGGTATCCTGCATGAGCAGGAATGAGTGAGTAGATCAGATAGGCAGTAATAACATGAGTCTTGGTTAGGCTTGTTATTAATCACTGACTGTGTTGTTTGTTGTTGTAATTGTGATTCTGACCAAAGGAGAAAATTGCAGTTCCTTTAACAGATTAGATTTTGCATATAATTTGGCACGTGGCCTCTTTAAACATAAAGCTAGGCATTAAGGTACGTGTGACTAGGGAAGGGGTGCTGCCTTTCAAAAAGCATGCTCTGTCTTGAAACCTCACAGCAAATTCTCTCCTTTGAATTTCTTCACTTACATTGCTCTGTGTGTTTATTTGAATACTTGAGTGTATGTACAGACAAATGCAGCAAAATCTTCAGAATTCATTTTATTGAGCTAAAGTTGATCTATGGAAGCTTGACTTCTGGCATGACAAATGGTGATGGAGCTGGTAGAAATCTCACTGCAGCAATGAGGAGAAAGTCTTGTTTCCTT
Source organism: Anomalospiza imberbis (assembly GCF_031753505.1). Classification (NCBI taxonomy): domain Eukaryota; kingdom Metazoa; phylum Chordata; class Aves; order Passeriformes; family Viduidae; genus Anomalospiza; species Anomalospiza imberbis. Next base: position 60,110,462 of record NC_089686.1, read on the forward strand.
GGAGTTCCCAATCCTCCTCCTGGTCAGGTGCTTCCACTCCTTCCAAGGTGCCACCACTGCACTTGTGTTGCCTCAATTCACTCACTCCTGAGAAAGCTGTCTATGTTTTCACTGGATGATTTATGAAGGGATCTAGAAAGGACCACAACTGGTATAAGGTAAGTGGGAGAAATGTGCAAACATGTAGGGAAAAAAAGCCCTAAAGAAAACCTTTGATCTTGTTCAAATTCATATTTTTAATAGGGAGTATTTTATTTTAACTCTTACTAGAAGATATTTTCCTTTGTATGACATCAATGCTGGGTGTTTAATGTGAAATATTGGATGTTTATGTATTTAGTACTTGCTGATCTTTAGAGAAATTAAACAGAAGCTTGACCTACTGAGCAATCAGAGGCGTTTCTTGTTTCTTAAATGAAGTAGGCACTGCTTCAGAAATTAAAATGGGTCCATCTCAAAACTTACGTTTAACTGCACCAGTTTCTAGACGGAAATATTTTTCTAGATGCAGTCTGTCTGTTCCCTTTAAAGCGGGAGCTCCTGGAGGCTCCCAGAATCTAGGCAGCAAGATGCCTGCATCTGATGGCCCCTACTGCTTCAGTGTTTCAGTAGTCTAGGTGCTATGGAAAAGAGCACCTAGGGTGAAAGTGTTGCCAACCATACCATGGAAGAAAGTGTTACCAACTCCATTTAAAAGAAATCAAGAAGGTTGTCAGAGTTTTTTTCATTTTTTAATCGTAGGCTAAATTAGCATTTTCTCTTTTGCCATGATTAATTTATATAAATGGAGTGAAAGAAGGAATTGTCCCAAGACACTTAATGAGAATGAAGCATCTATCCCATCAGCTGTATTTCAAATCTGACTGGTTAAAAAGCTTCATTAGATGTTCAAATATAGGAGTAGATTTGGGCAGTCTGCGTGGAGCTCAGCTCCTCTTGTATGGTTGGAAGAAAAAACACAGTTCTGACTATTTTTTTTCCAGAGAGTAAATCAAGAGTGTCTTAATTTAGTGAAATTCACTGCGCTCCATATTTGCTCTGTCCAGCTGCCCTCCTGCCTCCCTGAGGAAGTCCACACACACTGTATCATGTGTGCCTCCTCTTCAGATTGAAATTGCCATTACCAAATGAGAAATTGCTGCTTCCTGCCTTGCTTTTGCATGTCTGTTCTGCTTCTCACTGGGGGGATCTTACTTCACTACCCCTAGGAAAGTGGTCATACCATTGTGTTAAATCTGCTCACCAAAGGCCTGACAAAAGTCAAGGAAGATACAAGGGCTAACACGTGGTTAAGTTAGATTTTGTCTTGAAGAGTTCATCTTCAGTGTCTGCAGTTCGTGAACCTCAGCTGCTCAGCTGAACTGGAGCACTGGAGCAGGAAGATTTTGTCCAGAGTAGAAATTGCCAATGTTAAAGAAAACAAACCGTGGCCCTTTTTCTCTACCAATAAGTGCTATATGGCATGAAGAATCATCTAACAGTATAATGGTTTGGGTTGGAAGGAAACTTCAAAGGTCATCTAATTCCAACCCCTGCCATGGTCAGGAACACCTTCATGGATGGAGTCCCATCCAACCTGGCCTTGAATGTTTCCAGGCATGGATCCTACACTTCTCTGGGCAACCTGTGCCAGTGTTTCACTACTCTCATGGTAAAAAAAAAAAAAAAAAAAAAAAAAAATCCTTATATATAGTCTGAATTTACCCTCTTTCAGTTTAAAACCATTACCACTTATCCTGTCACAACAGGCCCTGCTAATAAGTTTGTCTCCATTTTTCCTGTCCTTTTTAAGTGCTTTCAGAAGAGGGCATGTTGTTACCAACTCCATTTAAAATAAATCAAAAGGGTTGTCAGAGGTTTTTTTCATTCTTTAATCATAGGCTAAATTAGCATTTTCTCTTTCGCTCTGATTAACTTATATAAATGTTTATTTGGAAATTGTATTACAAAATAATATAGAGACTAGCAGAGCTTAAAATATTGCTACCCATCACCCAAAATATGACAGCACTTGAAATCAAAGTTCTAATTAAATATAGCCAGTGACAAGTACATTCAAAGTGTTCTGACAGGTGAGTAGAAGGAAATATGTTCATAAGAGTAAGTAACAGTTTATACAGTTCAGAAATGACTGGAAATAGTTAAAAATAGCTAAATAAAGAGCAGGTTATTTGAGGAAACCTGCTTAAGATTTTTGAGAGGAAAACACATGCAAGTTCTTTATCGTGGAAATGATAGTGATAAATTTGTAGTGACAGGAATTAATTGAAATTTGTTTTCAGTATAGAAAGACCATGTTAGAAGTGTTTGATAATTGCTTTTAAACCCAGAATTTCCTTCCTGTTCACTATACCACATGGAACAAGCAAGGATAACAGCAGTAAAACTTTTGTTGGCAGGAGAGACTGTGGATAGAAAAGTTTGGTTTGTTGCTGGTTTTTGGTTTTTTTTAATTACTTTGATGGTTTAGCTAAAGCTAGAAGTAGTGTTGCTAATAAACTGCAGGTAATCAATTAATCTTATTCACAGCTGGTAATCTCAGAAATGATAAGGAATTTTGCTATGGTTTTCAAATTTCAAAAATATATAACTTTTAAGGGCAGATCAGACTGAAACATTCTAGTTAATAGAAGTGGGCATCAATATAACAATAGAATACTCTGAACTGGGTTTGGCAACAGCATTGTGGTAAATAATTTGGCAGAGCATTATACTTTTTATTACCTGAAGTGATCAGTTATCTCATTTTTTGCTCCAATCCCAGTTCAGCTGCAGCCAATAAAAACCTTGCCACAGACCTTGACAGGACCAGAATCAAATGCTTCACAAGTCACATTCTCATGAGCTGTGGTGAGGAAGTGCACTTCCACGTGGTACTTTGGTTTTGCTGTTCTAATGAATTCACAAAAACCCCAACAGCCCCCGACCTATAAGTGTATAATTGATAGATCACATAGCAGGCTTTCTTATTGCAGCAGTAAGCAGGTTCAGTGATTTATTTTTCAACTGACACAGCCAGAGATCACTTTCCTGACCCTTATTATTTGCCCTAATTAATAAACTGTCTTGTTTTATAAAAGGTTGCATGCTGTAATCTTCTGTGATGCTGAAAAGGCTGTTCTGGAAAATTCTTCAAGGCAATGACTAACAGCACTAATAATGACACGTTTAAAACAGAGTTATGTGTTTACCAGTGTTTTGTTTAGACATTTCTGTTTTCAACTGTCATAGCAGATCTCTGTTAAATCACTTAAAATCCACTGTCTTTCTTAAAGGTCCTGGAAAGAAACGCCAAAATCAGAACACTGATAATTTACATCTCTGTACAAGTTAGGTTAACTTGCTGCTGCTTTGCTCCTCAAAAATCTTCCTCCTCCTCTTCCTACTTAATCACAGACTGCTTTGGATTGGAAGGAACCTTAAAGATCATCCAGTTCCAGACACCCTGCCATAGGCAGGGACACCTTCCACAGGACCAGGTTCCTCCAAGCCCCATCCAACCTGGCCTGGAACATTTCCAGGGATCCAGGGGCAGCCACAGCTTCTCTGAGTAGCCTGTGCCACCCTCAGAGTAAGAATTTCTTCCCAATATCCAGTCTAACCCTGGCCTCTGTCAGTTTAGAGCCATTCCCCCTGGTCCTACTACATGGTCTTGTACAAGTCATTTGCTGCTTTATATATTCTAATAGCAACTCCATTTTCAAAAGAAGCCACATGTAAAATTTGGAAGTGTGGCAAAATAAACTAATTTTAATCTTAATATAAATGAATAACTCCCCATAGTCTGTCTCTTGTTGATTTTCCCTCCGTTAACCCTGTTGAACCGTGAGTTCTAAAAAGAGAGAAGATACAAGGTAAGAGTGGGCCAGGAGTCAGTGTATGAAAGAAGGAAAACAAACTCAACCCAAACAAGTGCCATTCAAAGGAATTTTGTCCCTCTACCAGGAGAGGTAAGTTTACACTGCATTCAACTAAATTTTAAACTTTGCTCCTTCTTTGTAAAAGGCAGGATGTGTCTTCCTAATTATCCTGCTGCGTGCAACCAGTGTTTGAATGTCAGTCCCTGCACAATTTCAAGCTCTAAGGTGCAGACTCCTTGAGTAAATTTGAGTGTTTTACCCTACTGAAAGGGTACTTTACTGCCCAAAGCACTACACCATTGATGTTTAACAGTTATACCCTCTTAAGTTTTTTTATTAATTACGAAGGACGAGATTTTTGGTTGCATTGCATGGAATCAGTTGCAAATAATTTGTAGGAACAGTAGAAAAATCAAATTTCCAGTGATTGAATGGCATTCTGTACAATTTGTGTAGTGTGTTTAAAATGTGGCTTTGCCAGGTGTCTGTAGTAACACTGAAGAATCTCTGAATGGTCACAAGCCTTGTGAAATCCCTTTTCTTTGCAGTGCTCCTGTCAGTAGCATTATTTAATGATTTTTTGAGTCCCAGAAAAAATCTAGGTAAAAGTGTGCTCTACTCTTCAAAATTCACATTAAAAAATTTAAAATTGTTAGCTAAATGAAAGGGGAATATGGGAGAATGTTTTTGCAAGCTTATGGTTGCATAGCTTCTCATAATGTTGTATTTTGTCAACAGTGGCCTCACACAATTCTTTTATTTCAGTCTTACAGAACTTCAAGAACTTCAAAATGCTTTTACAAGTAGGGCAAAAGTGAATTGAAACATCCCAACAGGGGGATTCCCCCATCTCTCAACAAAAAGAAGAAGCTGGAGAGAGATTTGTGACTCGGCAAAAGCCAAATTCACTGGTGAAGTTTTGTGAACAGGAACACCAATGGCAGTGCTACCAACTGCATTGTATTTGTTTTCAAAGGGCATGACTGCATTGTGTAGCATTGTCAGTGTACTCTCTTTATATTCCAGGATTTGAAGTGTTTCCATTATGACAAAGACATCTGCAGATTGAAAATCTCAGACCAATTTTCTGCACCTCGCTCAACAACACTGTAGCTTCTAGTATGTTAAAAACAACAAGATTCAGTGAAATATTACATATTCATTTTAACCCTTAATCCTTTAACTTAGAATATAAAGTGGATTGTAGGCACCAAATTGAAATATAATTGGCTGTTGTCAGCATTGATTCAGTGATGGGGAAAGAAGGGGGAGTTTGTTTCTTCTTAAAAAACTTAATGTTGTGTGCTTTAACTGTGCAGCCACTGTCAAACAAGAAACCAGCCTGACATGATTCCTGTGAGACCCTCTGCTCTGGCTTCCTGTGCTGGGGAGGCCAAGGGACACAAGTGGTGGGCAGCAATTTGCTCAGCAAGTTCTATAAGCTGCATAATGCTGGGGGTTGATATTTTAATAAGATGTAAAATTAATGGTGGCTACAGCTGTAGATACAGAAACTGTCTTGACACAGTGAACCAATAACTCCCAGGAGTTCTTGACTCTTGATTTTGATCTAAGATGATGTCTCATTCTAGTTAAAAGTATCAATTTGTTGTCCCTGTAGTGCAAGACACAGTTATTGAAGTGCTTCTAGGGGATAGGTCGGCTTTGGTTTGAAAGTTAAATGTCTCTCTCTACATTTCAGCTTTTAAGCTATGAAAGAAACATTACCTGTGAAACCTGGGTAGCTTTTTAAAAAGGGACAAATCTCTGGATTTTTGCTCAACACCCACTGGTCCACAGCATTCTGTTTACTCTCTTTGACCTGGTATTTACTGTTGAACATCAAAACAATTTGATGCAAGTGTACTTTGTCTGACTTGGTAGTGTGCCATGTAATGAATGCTTCCTTTTGATGCAAAATGATGATCATAAAAATACAAGAAATTAAGTCGTGTGATCAGCAATGTCTAAACCAAACCAGTATATAGCAGTACTATATATATATATTTGACAGATCAAGCCCTGAAATAATTTTTGCACTCAAGTGTATTACAAGAATGAGTAGAAAATTCACCCAGCAAAGAAGCAAATATGTCAAACAACAGAGTAGATTTTTATGGTGGTTTAAAGTATTAAGTCACAAAAAATGGCTACTATCAATATGAGCAGTTAAAATACTGTTCTTTCTGAAGAGAAAGGCAATGAAACTATTAATGAAACATCAATAGTTTGATGGGATGGCTCATATGGAAGAGGGCAGCAGTACAAGACTTGCTTTTTATGCATCCTCTTCTCTTGGCGCAGTGCCTTTGTGCCAGGTGACCTCTTTTCCCAACTGGGAACATCACTCCTTCCTGGTCGTCCAGGAGATCTTTCACGCTTCTGTAAATCATCTTGCAATGTGCAAGGTAGCACGCACTTTTTTCCAAAGTATGTTATGTTGCAGCAACCCCCCCTCAGCCCAGCAGGAGGTTTGTGACTAGGGGCCAGGGAGAGACATGGACTTTCGGAAGAGCCGTGCATGCCTGGGGGGCCCTGGGTAAGGGGGTGGGGGCACGCTGTGCTGTCCAGCTGAGGTCACCGCCTGCTCGTACGTGGGCAGTCCTGAGTCGTCAGCTCCGAGGGGAAGGGGGTTTAAGGAAAACTCCTCGTGCCTCCTGAAGATGCTGGCTGAATTCCGTCTTCTGCTCCTCGCATAACCCACGTACCTAAACAAATGTAACAGCAGGTAAGTGGAAACTTCTGCTTTAAAGGGAAGCGAGGAGATTAAGTCTTAATCGTCAAATAAACAAAACCCCAAAAAAACCCACAAGAGGAAAACCATGCCTTCTGTGATCACAAAGAGCAGAAGCCAAATATTCCCTCCAAACCACAGGGTAAGAATAGCTCAGTGATGTGAAATTCATAGGGAAGAGAAAGCACAAAATCCTTTCATTTTCCTTTCAAGTTTAGGACAAAGGAGCACTCAGGAGTAGAGACTTGGTAAAAAAGCATTTCCTCCAAACTGCTTCATCATCTACTACCACAACCACTTCACATCTGAGGTAGAGCACATGCCATGAAGAGCATACAGCTTATTTGAAAGCACCAAAAGAACACTTTAGGCTTCCCATTGCAGGCCCCCACCTACTAAAATTATTCCATCATCTCAGTAAGAATGTTCTGAAACCAAGAACACGCACACACAAATTACAAAAAACAAAAAGGCAAACCCAAAGGTTTGGGTGTGCAATACTGTTTTATGTTTCTGTGTTATTAACTGCAGCATAACTACTGTTGGTGCTCACTTAACTTTGCTCCTAGGCAAGTAAGAACTAGAAATTCCACTGGATTTTCCGAGAATACAATAGTTAGACCAACCCACAGTGTTTTTAAATGCCAGTCTTAAGCAAGAGTTTGTTTTGTGTGTGTTTGGGTTTTTTTAGCAGTGAAATTCCTTACCCTGGTGGTTGCCTTGATTTGCATCTGCTCTTGCAGCAGTAGAAGATAATCAGTGCAACTATAACCAGCAGTATTCCAGCAGCAACCAGGCTGATGAGCAGTCCTGTGACATTAATCTTCTGTAGTGCTTCATCACCTGGAGAGAAAACATTGGTGATTTTCATTATGTTCTTTCCATCTAGCCAGCCTGCAGTTTACACTGTAAAATACTTCTTTTGCACTGGTGTTAGGCTGTTCCTTCCACAAAGGTCTAACTCGCTGTAAGAAGCTGTAAATCTGTGCAACACAACCCAAGAGAATCAGTCACAATCAACTTAAAGCAAACGGGAGTTGATGCCCCCTTTGCTCTACATGAAACTGTTGAGATGCCTGTCTTCCAATGCCTTCCAAATATTCCTTCATGTACTTGTGCCCTTGATCAGGCTGTAAATCTTTCCTCAAGTCCAACTGACCATTTTTTATTAAACATCTGTCATCAGACTACTGTGAGCCTAAATCAGGCTGTTATATATAACTATTAAAGAAAAAACAAAACCAAACCACAGGCACAGAATTACTGTAAAGTTTACCAATTGTGTAATAAAGAAATGGTCAAGGCAGTTATTGTTTTTACCTACAGACCTATAAAGTATTCCACTTTAAGATGCTTCAGTTTTATTGTATCAGATAATTAAATATATTTGTACAGTTCACAGTGATCTTCAGTAAAAAGATTATTTCTGATTTCCTTAACTGAATGGTTGATCTATTAAGAATATAGTATTATAACAACCAGAAAATACTGCAATATAATAAAAAAGTTAAAAGATGACTTACCTATTTTTATTATAGGGCCTTTAGTTGAATAATCTTTCCAAAAATCCATCTATAAAACCCCAAAAGAATCAGATTTGTATGAGATGCATAAGTGACAGGCCCAATGACTTATATTTAATATGATACCATGGGCAGAATTTAACAACTTCATAAACAGAAATAACTCCTGCTGAGAGATTTGTATTTACTCATCCCATGGTATTTTTCTTCTACAACTTTGCAGTAAAATTTCTCAGATCCCAGTTGGTAAAAGAAAAAAAGTGTATTTAACTGTACAGTGTTACCTCATATTTCTGCCAGATTACAATAGAAGTTAGGGTATATTCTGACACAAAAAAATTGCTTACAATCATTTCTTTGCAAATCCCTACAAAACAGTATTTGAGGCAAAGTTAAGTTCTTAAGATTCCAACATTTGCATGAACAGTACTTGAATTCACATCAGCTAGGAAAAATAGCGGGGTTCATTTAAGAGAAAAGCTTTTATGTTGTATGACCATCGGGCATTAAATGTGTTGAGCTATAATTTTCATTTTGCTACCTGGCAAAAGACTCCAGCAAGATTTCAATTTAGCAATTTGACCTTTTTCTTAGGAAAGTGTTAGCAATAGCAAGGTAACACTTCCACCTTTAGAACAGGGGTGTATCCCTCACTCTTTCTGCAGAGCACACCTAGGATCACAAAGAGATTCTTGCTGCTTGTGCAACAACCAGTCTTCAGACAATCCTCACATTCCTTTATCGAGCTGAAAGGTTTCTCATTGTTTGTTTTTATATCTGTACATACACCAGGCTTCTTCTCAGCCACGTCTAGGTAGGGAGTTAGAATGTGGTGCTGTAGGAATACTCGGCAACAGCTGAACTGCAGGCTTGCTCCACACCGGCCTCTTACAAAACACTTCTTGTGCATGACACAGGGATGCAATCAGCCAATTAATCCATTAATAATTAATAATGTGAAGCATTTAAACTGGATGCTGAGAAGTTCCTAAAAAATCCACAAGTATGAAAATCTAGGGATATCCACAAGTGGGACTTCTGAAGCTGCATTCCTATTCGTTTGCAGAATTAAATCCACATCTAAAGTCTTTAAGACAATGATACATAATCAAGTGCATTCACTCTGTATCTAAAGCAAGAGCCCCATGTAAGTGGGATGTCTGCTTTTAGAACAAAATAAGTAGTCTTCTCTCAGCACTGTGTTAGAGGAGTTACAGTATTTGTGTACAATAATTTGTGTTACAATAATTTGTGTACAAAAATGCAGTTATTTAGCCAATAACCTCCCTCACTATATTAAATTCAATTGGAGCTGCTACCGTTTTTTCAGGGTCTTCAAAAAATTCTCTTGCTTCTTCGTAATTGCAGAGTTCTTCATAGCATTCCCTTTCCAGGTTATCATCTGTGAATGCTTCAAAATCAAATCTGTTGTTCAGAAGATGTCGTCCAATGAATAAATTGGCCTCCCTTGCAGATGTGAACACTAATGAAAAAAAAAATCAAGTTGATTTAAAACAAGTTAGGAAGCCTAGGTTTGGTATTTTTAAAGAATGGTAAAGATTTTAACACACTGGGGTAATTTCTTTCCCTAGCATCTCTCAGCTATATAAAAGGGAAAGAAATATCAAGGTCTCCTCCTAAAATGTCTTCTTCACTACTATCTTTTCCAACCATGTTACATAAAATAAATAAATATAAACCTAAAATAAAATAAATAAAATAAAAATGGCCTTTCTCATAAGCCATCTCAGCTATTCCTTACCCTGGCCAGGAGAATTTGATTGTCATGAGAAATTTTGGTCAAGTTTTGGTGTGACCCCTTCTGAGATGTGAGCATCAGTTTTTACTGGAGCTCTTAAGAACAAAGTAATTGTCACATAAAGCAGAATTCAGTCAGATCCAAAGTAAGCAACACCCTCATCTAGTGGCTGATGGAGACAAGGGTAGGGGAAGGAAAAAACCAAATATACATTTATCAATATTCTGGTATCTGTGAGTACCAAATTTTATCTACAGAATTTAGTTTTTAAATCACATCAGCAGACTCCTATTCATTCTACAATCATTCTCTTTTCACAATCGTGGCACCAAGCTTTGAGTAAAGGAGCCTTATTGCCAAGTTTATTTGTTTTAAATTTGTCCATGATATGAATTTTACTGACAACATGCATTTCTGAAGACTTCTGAAAAGAAGAGATTCTCTTCTTTTTTGTTCCATGAGGCCTCACGAAGTAAGTGGTGAGGTGAGATTCCAGAACAGTGAGTGAAATTATTGAAGGCTTTGGAATACATGAATCCATTTCCTCACTAGGCATTTTCCAAAGTCAAGTTTTAGCCTGCTCTTGCTACAGTTTCTTATAAAAAAAAAAAATAAAAATTACAGGACAAAACTAAGTTTCTGGTGAAAGCCTAATCTATGTCCACAAAATTCAGGCTATTTGGTTGAGCAAAATGACTAGAGGATTATTTTTGCAATGGTAACGCAGAAACAGCATTGTTACATACCAAGCTGGATGGCTGAAAAAGGAGATGAGATTCAGGATAAAGCTATCCAGTGACAAATTAGCTTTGTGTTCTTGTTAGCCTGTTTGGCAAGATTATCACATCGCTCTGGAATCTTCACCCTAATGGTTACTGTTAGATCTTGCAGTGGTGTCTCATAACACCGTGCTCTCTGAAAACTGAGAAAACTGCAGCATAACTTACATATTGGTTGCTTAAGTCTTCAATATGATAGAATATGTAAGGAATATGACAGCACATAATGATATAATTTGCATACTGTTACACTGTATACTGAGTAGCTACACGTGCACATGCATTTGTTTTTGTTATTCCAAAGCAATTGCAAGAAAATCCAAGCTTAAAATAGTTATACTGTACCTGAAGAGTAAACAGAGAAAAGGACTTAACAACAACAACAAAAAAAAAAATCCCAAAAGCCAAAACCAAAATCAAAACTCCCTCCAACCCACAAGTGGAATGGAGAAATAATTACATGGAAAAAAATATTATCAATATTCTTGGTTCAGTGAAAATTATAAAAGTAACTTCAGTTTTCTGAAGCAGAAATCTTCAGTTTTGCTCAGGAGTGTTTCAGCCTTTACCATGCAAGTAGTATTAGCTGTCCTTTGCATTAATTTAGAGAACTCATGCATTTTGTTTAAAATGGAATGCATAATCAAACTGCCTGGAGCCTAGAACCCTCAATTCCCAGGGATACATGGGCCACTTTTTCTTTTCAAGAATTTTTATCCATTTTTCTGCACTTTTTTCACTTTGTCACATATCTCCATCTCCAACCTACTTGCTGCCTGGTGATTAAAACAATATTTGAAGAATGAAACAGATGGATTTGAACTGTGTTCTAAGTGTGAGGGACCTGGATGCAGTTCTGCAGTCCTTGGTTTGATAAAATGATCCACGCAGTTCTAGGATGCCCAGCATTTAATTAAAAATACAACCACACAACACTCTCAGTGAAGCAGCTCTGCTGGTAAAAGATGTTCAGAAAATGCTGAAGGGGGACCACTCAATGCAGGTACCCCATACCTTTGGCAACTGTTCTACTTGCTAAATTATTGGATTATTTATGTATACATATAAAATATCCAATATTTTACTGATAAAATATTGAATATTAATCGGATACTTCTCTTTCCAACTCTGTCTTTAAAGGAAGAGTGGTCTGGGCCTATTGTGAGGAGAGAGTTCTCACAGAAGCTCACAGGGAAGAGGCAGCCTGACTTTTTATGCCCAGAGCAATATGGATTTTAACAAATCACCTGTGACAAGCACTCCTCTGCTAGCCATGGTTTCTGCTCCATATACTGCCCTGAAAGACCCTCCTGCTCCATGTGATGACTTTTTAAAATCTATCTTAAAGTTTCAGCACTCAGTGTCCACTGAGAAGACTGGACAGCTAAGCTAGAAATTCCTTTTTGAAGCCCTGATGCTTAAAATGTTAAGCATCACATGGCTTTGCTTTGTAGTGCTTGAGTTTCTATGGAGAATACATTTGTTTTTTTCATGTTCCTCTCCACTTCTGTCCCTCCACAGGGAAGAACTGCAAAAGCAGCACCATGCTTATCTTTCCAGGTGTTGTAAGGGGGCCTGGCATTGAGAGAAAATATCCATTTCAAAAAACAACCAAATAAACCTTTTCAAATACAAAGTCATTTCAGATACACAAATACAACTGTGATGTGCTCAAATAGTACCAAAACAATACTGTCTTAACACAGGTTTCAAACTTTTTGAATTTTGATGTTACTTAAAAGGATTCTGGTTGTATCAACCACAGTAATCCCAGAGGCCTGGAAAAAGTTCAGTTGTCCCAGTCTGCACTTACTACTAGATCTGATAGATACTTGATATTAACACCAAGGTCAATTATCAATCATTTCAGCAAAAGATATTAAAATAATCTGAGGTTAACATAAAACAGCCTAATTTTTTCATAAAGTGTAAAAAAAAAAAAAAAAACACAAATAAAAACCCAAAACAAAAAAAAAAAAAAAAAAAAAAAAAGAAAAAAACCCAACAAAACCACAAAAAAACCCAAACAACAAAACCACAAAAAAAAAAAAAAACAAAAAACAAACCAAAACAACAACAACCAAACAACAATTACAGAAGCCAGCAAAACAAAGTTAGAAACAATTTTGGAAAGCACAAAGTCGCGTTAAAACTGAGTTACCATCTTTCCATTCCGGTTGCTTCAAGTTATTTAATCTCCCAGGGCAGTGAGGAAACGCGAACACCGTCACATGCAGCTGACACAGCACTACCAAAACGGCGAGCATGGCCGGGATCTGTCAGACAGAAACTAACGCGAGTTAACCGAGAATGACAGCGCGATCCTCTGAAGTGTCCGCGACGAACCCTGAGCGAATCCTGGCAGTGGAGTCATCCAGCGCAAGCACCTACACGCACTCCAGGCTAATGGGTGCCTGGAAGAGACACCGACCCGAACTGGTCGTGCCTGTCTCTTGCGGAGCTCTCGTTGTGTAACACCCGCACATGTCATCCCTCTCGCCGCCTCCCGCTCTCCTCGGCCGGCCCGACAGAGCGGCGGCCCCGTTCGCTGGTGAATCGATGGGGAAAGAGCCCCGCAGGGTGCCCCAGGTGGGCTCTGAAACTGCAGAGCTTCGCCTTTGCCGCCGGAGGAGGTAACAAAATCTCCCCGACGGGAACAGGTACAAAGCCCGTTTTGTCAGAGGCATGAAACGAACCCGTAACTCTGCACGGAGTCACCCGACACAGGTGAAAACACGATCGCCACCCGAGGCGGGGACGTGCCACAGCCGCTCGGGGCCACGGCCGGGCGCTCCCGCAGAGCCGCCCCGCCGCTCCCCGGCCCGCCCGGGGCCCGGGCACAGCGCCCTGCCACCCCCGCTGCCGCAGCCGCCCGGCCCGGGCAGCCCCGGGGAGCAGGACGAGGTCCCGGGGAGCAGGACGAGGTCCCGGGGAGCGCCCGCGGAAGAAGGAGCAGCTCATCCCGCTTCCCAGCGCTGCCCTACCTGTCCCGGCGGGAGCCGGGCCGAACGGCTCACGGGGCAGCCTTTCCCCGGCTGTGCGGCGGGATCTCAGTAGATCGGGTGCTGGGACAGTCTTTCCCCGGCTGTGCGGCGAGATCCCGGCGGATCAGGGGCTGGGACAGCCTTTCACCGATGTGCGGTGGGATCTCAGTAGATCAGGGGCTGGGACAGCCTTTCCCCGGCTGTGCGGCGAGATCCCGGCGGATCAGGGGCTGGCACAGCCTTTCACCGATGTGCGGCGGGATCTCAGTAGATCAGGGGCTGGGACAGCCTTTCACCGATGTGCGGCGAGATCCCGGCGGATCAGGGGCTGGGACAGCCTTTCCCCGGCTGTGCGGCGAGATCCCGGCGGATCAGGTGTGGGTCGGGCTCTCCCTGGGCTGTGCGGATCAGGTGTGGGTCGGGCTCTCCCTGGGCTGTGCGGATCAGGTGTGGGTCGGGCTCTCCCAGGGCTGTGCGGATCAGGTGTGGGTCGGGCTCTCCCAGGGCTGTGCGGATCAGGTGTGGGTCGGGCTCTCCCTGGGCTGTGCGGATCAGGTGTGGGTCGGGCTCTCCCTGGGCTGTGTGGATCAGGTGTGGATCGGCCCGTTCCCGGAAGGGCGCGGCGCAGCCACGGGGCTGCACCTGAGCCGCCCCCGCCCGCGCTGCCCGAGCCCCGGCTGGGGCCGCCCCTGGGCGGGAGCAGAAACGCCCCTGGAGCGTGGTTAAAGAGGGGTCATTGGGGGCGCTTGGGCTCCCGCACAGGTTTTCCCTCGTGCGCTGCCCTGGGCTTTGTTTCCGGACGCCTGCCTGAGCTCTCAGCCCGCGGCGTAGGTAGCGGCTCCTTTCTGCTCCCGCAAACCCTTTCTTCTGTTAAGCTGGACTTTTTGCGCCCGGGGTTACTGGCGGTGCTGAGAAGCTGGTGGGGGTTTTGCTCCCCGGAGGATGGCACAGCGGCTGCCGGCGGAGCCGCAGCGGGGGCAGGGTGTGCTTCCCCCGCCGGGCTTGGCAGCGAGGTGCTGCTGCTCCGCGGTTAAGCAAGCATTTAGCTATCAGCAAGCATTTAGCTATCAGAGAGCCATATCTCCACCAAGCTTTCCGAGCCAGGCAGCTGGAAGGACCGGTAGTAGTTTTACACATGTGAAAACAATGTTTGTGTTATTTTTGGTTTGGTTTGGCTTTGTTTGTTTGTTTGCGCGTTTTACTGTTTCAGTTTTGTTTGTTTGTTTTGGGTCAGTGCCGGTAAACCTTAACCTTACAGGCTAGAAAGGGGCAGAAGTGGCTCCCTGAAATGCAGGAGGCTGGTTTGTACCAGCGCACACCTATTCAGGAGCTCCCATCACTCCTTCCCAGAGCAGAGGCCGGGCTCAGCACATGGATTTGTGGCCCTTTTGGCTTCTCTAAAGGATGAGAAAGAAACAATGAAATGCTTCACATTTGCTGTAAGGATTTGTTTAATACTGCGTGCCGGGAACATGAACTATGTGAAAAATTTTGGGATAGGCTGGGCTGGGTTAAAAGCTGCACACCAAAGAAACTCTTGGGATACGTGAGCAGAAGGATTTTGCTACTAGGAAATCCAGGGACTGACAGTGATTTGTGTCTGTGCTTGTGTGTCTCCAGTAGTGACTTTGGATTGTGTTCTTTATTGAAGTGCTGGCATGACTTGTATATACAGAAGCAGGAAAGAGTAGAATGAGGGGGTATTGGATAACACTAGTGGAAGTGATCAGAAATTCCCTGGAGAAAACCAGAAACTTCTGATGTGTGAAATAAGGAGGATTGTTTGGAGGAGCGATGACTGTGATTTAATATTTACTTTATGACATCAGCACGCTGCCGTTTAGAGGCACTTGACGAACGTATAATTTACAAGCTGGGATGACTCTAATGCTTTTTAGCTGGTGAGGATCTCAACAGAAATTTCTGTATTCTGATTGTGTATGAGCTTACAACACAGTGGAGAACTAAGATAATATTTTAGAAGAAAACACTACAGGTTGTTTATTATCTAGATAATAAGGAGATAAGAATACTTGGCTGCTGCATGTTGGAACGCAGGAGAAACTACCTTTACTTTGTAATGGGCCTCACTTTGTCCCATGACCCTCTACTCAACCCTCACCCCGAGTTCCTACTCAGTGTCTCAGAGAGGGTGGTGCCAGCGGTGAAATAGCTGCTGACAGCTCCAGTGCTGGGGCATGAATGTACAAGGGCTCTTCGGTGCATTTAAGTGTAAGTAAAAATACCTGCATGCCAATGTGGGAACTTCTTTTGTGTCCTAACAACAGCTTTGTGTGAGGAAACTCTGCTGTACAAGTAGCATATAATCTCCATTGTGTTATGCCAGCATTGTATAACACTGTTAATACAGGGGGAAAAAGATTTTTGGAATTGTTCATGTGTGCCTTCTGGGGAGTGGATGTGAATCCATCCCCTGGCCCTGCCCATATCAGAGGAGATGGCTCCAGGTGTGGACTGAGCCTGAGGGATCAGCCCCATCCAAACTCTCTGCTGGATCTCACCCCTGCTCTGAAGATGGAGGAGTAATGCAGCAGCAGGACTCTGCTGGGAGAGACCCTCAGAGCTTTAACACTCCGCAAGGGTTACCCAAATGTGTCTGTTTTAGTGCATGTTTTAGGAAAAAAATTGTATCTTCTGTCTGTGTGTGCATGGGTGCTTGTGCAGGCATGGTGGAGGTTGTGAGACTTCTACATAAATGTCCTGATATGAGCATTCCATAAAATGGTTTCTGGAAAACTGTCGCCATGAGCTGGTTCATTTGAAACCATGTGCTCCCAAATATACGCAGGGTAAAAAAAAATCACGTCAAAACCTTCTCACAGCGTGATGGAAATCTGCTTCTGGCTTTTCCTGGTACAGTTTTGGTGAGCTACTTTTTGAATAGTGAAAGGACCCTGTCTGGGTTTGGTATTTCAGGTCACTGGGCAAGGACAAAAGCTCTTGGCCTCATCGATGAGGGGTGGATGTAAAGGAGCTGGAGCCAGGCTCCCTGCCCAGTCACAGGACCAGAGGCAGCTGGTACAAACTGAAACAGAGGAGACTCCTTCTGAAGGTAAGGAAACTTTCTTCTGCTTTTTTAAACTGGGTGTTGGAGCCCTGGCTGCTGAGCATTTCAGACTTTCTGTGCTGACAGGCACTGACCCCCAGGAGAACACTGCACTGACCTGAGGCTGTGGAGAAGGCTTCCAAAATGGAATGACAGAACTGGGATTGTGGGTGTGTGGTTTGAATGGAAGTGTGTAATATCACAGGATGGGAAACTCAGAGTTTAAGGGTTTAGAATATAATAATATATATATAAAGCAAGATGGAGGTTTTAGGGCAGTGGCTGGTCCTTCTTCTTCACCTTCTTCTCCATGGGTTTGGGTGGTTTTGTGCAATTGGATAAAAAAGTCCACATTGTGGGGCATGGGTGGTTGGTTGTTGGGTTAAAAGTAACAATAATTTAGGTGTCATTTCTTAATTGGACAGTTTATCCTTAAAAGGCCTTGTAGAGAGGGAGATAGGGCTCCATTTTTAGTTTGTTAGAGTGAAGTGCTGTAAAACTCAGGGTTTCTGAGACTGTAACACAGATAAGAACTAACAAACATCTGAGTCCCAACAAGAAATAAATACTGTCTCACACATTTAATCCTGACCCTGGCAAAAAAGAAGTAAAGACTCCACAACTGGGCACTGGCACAGGGTGCCCAGAGAGGTTGTGGGGTCTCTGTCCATGGAGATTTGCAAAGCTGGCAGCAGTGTCCCCGCTTGAGGCTGGGAGGCACTCAATGACTGACCTCCTCCCAGCCTCACCTTCCTCTGGTTCTGCGATACTGTCTTCTAGCAGAGCCCAAGCCCTGATGTTCCCATTTGATCTCAACTTTCTGAGCTCTGGGATTTCTATTTAGCTCCTTAGCTATTTCTGTGGTGTTCCCTTGTTTGCCTCAGTAACCCATTTCTCTGTGGAGTTGAGGTCTTGGATTTAACCAGTTTCCTTTCCTGGCTCACAGGAGAGGGAGCTGTGCGGTGGCCTGTCAGCTTTCTCCTGCAACACTTCCATTTCAAATTTGGAATGTCCCTGCTGAGGATCTGTTATCAAAGCTGTCTTGGAAAGGTTTCATTTTCTAACAGAATGGAGCTTGTGGGTTGTTCGTAGGTGAAGTGATGTGGCAGCTCTGGCTGTGTTTTAATCCTGCTCAGCTGCAGCAGCAGTGCAGCTTCTGACGTGCACTAATGCAAAAGATTTGATGTTTCCATTGTGCTTGGCACTTAGTGTGGTGGCCGTGGAGATCTATTTGTAAACTTTGTGTTTGTTGCTGTGATACAGGCAGTTTCTATTTGGTATGGATTTGTTGATCCACGAGGAACTTGTTTGTGATTGTGGGAGAGCTGTTTGAAGACTTACAGTGAAAAAGGGATTTTTGAGTTTCATTAGGCATGTGATCTTGAAAATTCAACTTATTTGCAGTGGTGCATAGAAGGCAGCTTTAACTGAGAGAGGTGCTTTTATCTAAGCAGATGGAATGGTTATTAGGGTTGATAATAGATCACATTTTTACTGTTTTTCATGTGGTTTTTTCCTGCATATTGTGCTGTTTTTTAAATATTGATTTATACTGATTACAGTTTCCAGGAAAATGACCAAGGACATTACACCCATATGAAGAGTAAAGTGAATATTACAGATTTTGAAGAAGCAATCAAATCAAAGTTTTGGTGCTTTTAGTCCAAATGAGAGAATTCCACACGTGTGAGGCAAAGCCAGCCCTGTTGAGGATAAAGTCATTCTTTGCTGTGTTGTAAAAGCTGGTTTTAAAAACACTTGTGGACTAGACAGAAGTTTTTCTGAAAAATATTATCAAGATCAGTGATGAAAAGCTGCCTAAATAGTCTCTCTGCCTAAAAAAATATGCAGAAAATTCAGTTCAGCAGTCTCCCTGTGTAGAGTGTTCCAGCAAGGAGTAGTGGTAGAAATTCTGTTTCTTTTTGCTTCATGGATTCCTTCTTTGTTTCCAGCAGAATTTAGTTAGTTTTAGAATTTAGTTTAGTTTCAGTGACTGCATCTCAGGTGTATATAGAATTCTTGACATTTGTATCAAAGGCAAAATATTTTTTTACAGTGGATGCCGAACGCTAATGCTTATTGAGAGTCCCTTCTTGGGAACATAATCTGTGTTACTCTGGGCAGGTGAGTAATTAAATTAATTAATTGACTTGTGCTTTAGGAGAACCTCATGTTGTCGCACTCATACAAAGCTATTGCTGTGTGTTGGAGAAGGTTACTGAGCCCTGCCTCAAGGTGGTTTGAGGATGCTTTCTATAAAATCCTTTATTTCCTTTTTTTTCTTTTTTTTGTCTGGAGATTGAAGAGTTGAATAGGAAAAGTCTTCTGGAGTTTCCTTGTTTCTGGATCTCGGGGAGCAATTTTTTTTTTCTTTAATTTAAAAAGATGTCTTGGGAGAAGGGACTTAATGTGGTGGGTTTTGCTGTGCCTGTGACAGGAGGAATTTGCATGACATGGAGGATGGCAGGGTCTTCAACAGCCTCCTCCATAAATGCATGAAGCAATTAAAACAGCAATAAATAATTGGGAGAGGCTCCAATCTCTCACACTGGAAGGGGCTTCCAGGACAGAAGGGGCCAACTTAATTATGGTGTGGCTCATGCATTTTCTTCTCTAAGGAACAGGGGTTTTGGTGATGCTTTCTTTGATTATTTCACCATTGTCTCAATTCCTCAGGTATTTGAGATCTTGTCTGCTATTTAGTTTTTATCCAGACTTCATTTGTTTTGCTTCTTCATGCCCCCTTAAAGAGGAGCTAGAGTTGAAACATTTTTCATCTCTGTGCATTAATATTAAGTTGTTTCTCTGGACAAAGATACATTTTATTTTGTCTTTGTAAATTGTGATTAACGTATTTATGAAGATGCTCTGTGGGCTCAAATTTTATTCTTAATAAGCCAGTGATCAAGCAGTAAATTACATAAACAAGTGAATCACTTTTTCTGCCTCTTTCCCAGGTGCATTTTGCAAGTCTGTGATTGGCAGTTGTGAAAGAGCTGAGCTGCTTCAGTGGAATGGATTAAACAGGAGGGTTGAATCATGGTGTGTGAATGTCTTTGAGACAGTCTTGCTTTTGTTCAACATAAATCTTGTGTAGTTAATCCCTATACTCTTTGTGTCCATAATTAAAATATTGTTTGTTTTACTAAACAAACAAGAGCTTCCTGTTAACTTCTAGTGAGGACATCAGCTGAATTTCCCCACATTGTCTAATTATTTACTGTATCCAACCTTTTCATACCACGAGTCTGGGTGTGACTGCAGTTCAATTTCAGAAATGAAGGTCTTCTGATTTAGTTCTTAGGTTTTTCTCTAAGAAAAGAATAATACAGTAAATCATGCGAAACATGGTAGAAGTTGAAAAGTTGACCCTTTGAGTTTGAAAACAAAAAATGAAATTTAAATAACTTGTGTGTTGATAGAGTTTTGGGCACGTTTACTTATTTGTCTAGGGAGACAGAGGCTCCGTGGAATAGGAAGGACTTTTAATTGTAATTGAACAAGAGATGAGTAATTCTGTTCTCTGTTAAATGCATTTAAGGCACACAAGGAAAATTAAATATTAGGATTCTGTTATTAATCTGCTATGAATTTTCTTGCTCTTTTGAGCAGCTAGGCCACAAGTACATGAAGGATGATGAAGGTTTTAAAGGCCTGGCAAATTTGACTTTCCTTTATAAGCTCTCAGATTCTGCTGTGGTGGAAGCACCATTGTCATCAGTAGTTTGTGGTTTTTTTTTTTCCCAATGCTGAACTGACCAAGTTCTCTAGAAAAATGCTTATTTACTTTTTTGTATAAGAAAGATGTTACAACAATGATTATACCAGTTATGCAAGGGAAGGCTAAATAAAAATACTACTGGCATAAAGTCACTTTGAGGTGGTTGGTTTTGCCCAAAAGAGTACTGAAGAATCTAAATAAAAGAAAATCCTGGTGGTGTAAGTACACCACAGGAAATACATTTACAGTACAAACAGATATAAAAACTGCAGGTGCAGGAAGTAAAGTGAGCAACTTTTGGATGCTCTGTAAATTCCTCCAAGGACCAACACACACAAGAAGGCACCTCAAGGCACTTCGCCTCAACTTCCAGCTAGGTGGGTGATGCTTTTAAAAACGGTGGTTTCTTGTAAAAGCAATCAAAACCATTTTTTTATGCATATACCTGTGTGCTGCAAAGCATAGACACTGAAGTGCACAATGAAACCTGCAAGAACATAGGAACAGAAATAATAGAGAGTAGGAAGCAAGGAAGATTAAACAATATGCTAATTAATGCTACTAAAATGACTCTTTATTAGACTCTTTTCAGATGATTTTTTTCTATAAACATCTTTATTACACTAGATGATCTGTTTTTTCAGGGTTTTTCACAACATCACATAGTGAAACGAGAAAAAAGACCACGTGCTACCAAACCGCTGTGAAAACATCTGCTTAGGATTAATTTAGAGAATTCTTTCAACCAAAAAGTATGTGTATATATTTATCACTTTAATAAAGATATATTCAATTAATTTTGAAAACCAGAGTAGAAAATTAATTTCCCTCCCACAGTCTTAATGAAGAAATAAAGGAACTAATTTCCCGTTGCTGTTAGAGGGGTAATCCACTCCTTCACATATTAAGAAATTAATGTAACGCATCCAGTCAGCCAAAGAGTCTGATTCTTTCCCTCCACCTAATCTCTTACACCAGCTTATTTTGTGCAACACAATTATGAAAAACAAAATTGGAAAAGACTTAAGGCCTTTTAAGTCTTTCATTACATTCTGATTTTAGATCTGTTGCTCTTTCCACGAATCTCATCCATTGACTTTGGTGGTTGCTAGGTTTGGTTTTCTTTAAAGAGAAAAAGAAGACATTTTATTTATAAAATAAATGTATATATTTAAAAATATATAAAACAATGTTAATGTTTATAATAACAATAAATACTTTATAAATCTCACACCCATTTTTTTAAAATTCCAGAAAAATATGAAGGAAGCATTGTGACAGGATTTTTACGCCTTTGTAGCATTTGTGGGGTTTTATGTGACCAAAAAGTCATCCTTTTTATTTGAACTAAATACAGAAGAAATGTATTTTCTTATGTTTATTTAATTTATTAAAAATCTGGTAGCATTTTGTAATTCTAGGAATATGTGTGAACAGAGTTTTATAATTGAAAAACAGGTCAAGATGATATTTTACAGTATTGGACATGGGTAGTTGAGAGATGGATATTCAGAATTATGTCCTTAAGACAGATTTTTGCCCCACATAAGCAGCTTTATTTCTTTATTTATTAACTGACACTTCCTGCACAAGTGAGAGTGTGAGAGCAGTTTATGTCCTTAATGTAAGAAAACCATGAGGTGATGTAAATGGTCCTCTAAAGAGGCAGTTCTCATTAAAAGAAAAAAAAAAGTTTTGAAACTTGTCACTTGTAGCAGATATTTTGGGGGCCTTAATCTTTTTTTGATGGTGAGTAGTGTTCAGGGAAGCAGCTCATTGTGTACACAGCTTGTGAATAGCTGACAGCAAAAAGCTACAGAGTAAGTATACATTTAATTGATTTCTTGATCAGGAATGCTTCTGCAACAGGCAGAACAATGGAGCTTTATTACTGCTTGGTTGGTTGATGTGAATGTGGAATAATTCAGAAAATGGGGAGATGTCCAGAGCAAGAAGCGCTGAAAATACAGTTGCTCTAAGGAGATCTAACACATGAAGCTTTTTGGGAAGAACTGAGACCACAGAAACTGAAATTTGATTTATCAATCAAAGATAGGAGTCCATAAACATGTTTTTAGTGTGTAGGGATAATGGAAATAAACTTCCCTCTTTTGCATTCCTTTCCCCACCCCTTGGTTTGAGCAAAATAACAAAAACAGTGTAGGAAGACCCATGGACCCATTTTTGATGGGAGGAAGAGGTAAGTATTTATTCTCTTCATGAAGGGAATACTTTATTTTATTGTTCTTCCCTTTCATGTGCAACACAATTGTCTCAGTAGTTATCTTTTAATATCTATAAGAGCCATTGTTTCCAATAGGACAGGAGCAGTGTGACTTTGAAGGCTGTATTCCTGATTTTTCTCTGTTATCATCTTGATATTTGTATGCAGCTATATTAATTGTTTTCAAAAATGAATCCCAGTGATTAGTTTTCTTAATATTTCTGGTAGATCTCATTCACAGTATTTCAATTCCTAAGTGTTTCAATATTTTCTTCTATAGATATATTTCATGTAAACTCATTTTACTTAGTCAAAAATCATCACAAAAAGACTGATGCTGAATTAAGAAGCAACAGTCTAAATGCACTAGTTAATAATTTGGAAGAACATGGCAAAAATTTTTTGGGACAAGTGCTCTGTTGTGATTTGGAGAGCTTGACAGAAAAAAAGGTGAAAGGCTGAAGAACAGTCCACTTCCTCTAGTCCATCTGTAATGGAGTTTTACTTTCCAATGCCTGGTCTGATCATATTAAAGATATACAGAAAAATTATTATGAAATTATTATGAACTATTATTAGGAATGGAAAATATTCCATTATTAATGGAACAATGAAATGGAGTTTTGTAAATGCAAGCCAAATTGGAGGACTGTTTCCATTTTCTCACTTGGACATCTTCACCATCTCTAAGTTGCTTGTATAACCCACTAAGGCAAGCTCAGCATTAAATACCATCTCAGTATGTTTTTTGTTTTAGTTATATGGGAAACTCCTATCGGAGCATAACTTCAAGAATGTGGAAATATTAATACATAAAGTTTGGAAGTGTACCTGGTTGTTAGTAAACTAAACTAAAAAAATACCAATTGTATTATCTGTAAGACTTTGTGCTTCCATGCTCTAATTTTAAAATAACTTAAAGTGAAAAGACAAAGTTTATGTTTTCTTTGGTGGACTATGTCCAAATTACCCCAGGGATATGTTTGTACATAAGGAACTTTAAAACAAACAAGCAGACTCAACTAGTGAAACATAAACTGTCATAACTGTAAATATTACTTCCTAAAAATAGGATTTGATGGACTCCAAAATTGCTAATTAAATGTCACATTACTGTTGCATGAAATATCTCAACAATGATACTGTTGGTTTTAAGTATAAAGTAATGGAGTTTGGGTTAAATTTAGCAATAACATTTTGCTGTGAAAGAAATTTATTGAAACATAGCATTTGGTTGGTATGTTTCACTATCAAGTTTATATTGTGGTTAAAAAATGGGCAAATGATCTAAAGCAGATATTTACAATAAAGATGGGTCCAGATTTGAGATGACATCTAAAGATTTTAAAATTAACTTTTTTCTTCAAAAAAGGGATTTTTTTTTTCCTTTGAAGTATACACTTACATGATTAACACTTGGAATGCCCAGTGAAAGCCATTGGAGGGATGACGAAGGTTTGCTTAGTGTGTTAATCTCCTTACACTGCCAAGTGTATTTTGAGGATTGGAGTGCTGTGCAGAGTCACAGACATTACAATTTTCAGCAGCTGCTGCAGCCAATATGTGCTGGTCTGTTTTCTTTTGTGAATCTGTGAATTTCAGTCCTAGGGTCAGCCCTCTGCTCCAGCTGTGGCCTTGGCAGGAGTAAGTCTCCTGTTGCTGGTGACAGCCCAAATTCTGTCCCTGTCTGGGAGATCCAGATCACCATTTAAAGACTTCTGCAGAGGAATGCTTTCCGACCTGTGCTTTGGAAAATGCTACGTTTCCAGGTATTGTTGTGTCAAATTATTATTTCGGGTTTTGCCAAGTAAATCTCAGGATTTCAGGGGGAAAAAACGCAACTCATTCCACAGTGACTGTATTACCTTTCCATAAAGTGTGATTTGTGTGCAACATGAAATATGCAGAATTATTTGCTGCGGATTTTACTGAAAGACTCTGGCAACATAAAACTCAGGGAAATGATGCTTTCATGCTGTTGTTGATGACAATAATCCAATGAAATACAAACCATCTTAAATAATAACAAACTTTTTGTACATTGGTATTTGAATTTTAGCACAGAGAGGAAAATAAGTAACAAGGTTTCCTACATTGCCTTTGGATTTGTGTTTTGTTTTCTTTGAAACAGCATATGTATTTTTGCAAGTCACCTCTATTCCCTATTGTCCAGGAAATGAACTAATTGCTGGTAACCTATTTATTTCTCATGTTCTTTATCCCACTTACTTTTGCCTCTTTCAAGTTTGATCAAGCAAGATTAATGGATCCTAACAAGCAGTTATTAGATAACTTCACCTTGCATTCCATGTTAAACATAAATCCTTGATAAATAAGGTCCTGAATATCTTTTCATTATAGCTCTTATTGGCACATTATACTTCTCTCATCCCTTTCTTCCTCCTATGTCTAGGCCTTCTTCCATGCAGCTGTTCAGTGTTGATTTATTAATGATATGTTGATAATTAAAATAATGAATGTTAAGTTTATAGTAATGAATGTTAAGTTATTCTCAATTGCATAGTTTGAGAACTATTCAGCTGCTAAAGTCATAAGCTGACACTATGGTAACAACTAGCAGCATATAATTTTGAAATTGTTCTCAATGAAACTTTAAGTTGTGGTGTTTCATTATATAGTGCTATTTCTAAAAAAATTGCTGGATATAATGATTTCAGTTTTCATTCTCTTAGCATTTTCTGTGAATGTTGCAAAGCAGAGCTCGACAAACCATTCTGAGAATATTCCTTTGGTATTCTGTGTTGATGACGCTGCCGGGCCAAGAAAACAAAACTTTATTGCCAAATTATTTGGAGTAAGAGTACAGTTCTGAGCATCATCACAATCATCCTGCTTATCATTTTAATGATGTTCTTTCAGGTAACCCATTAAAAATGTCATTTATAGCTTGAGTGCTTCGGAAATGTTGACTTTGTTACATAGCGTTTTCTTTATCACTTGTGTTCCAGCAAAGTGGGGCTGTTTTCAGCCCAAAACTCAAAACACCTTCTGTACTGTGGCGCTTTGTGAGCGGGCAGAGGGGAGGATTTGGGGTATTTTAACTCGTTTCTGTACTTTGGTGCTTTGTGAGCGGGCAAGGTGGAGGATTTGTGGTATTTTAACTCGTTTCTGTACTTTGGTGCTTTGTGAGCGGGCAGGGTGGATGATTTGTGGTATTTTAACTCGTTTCTGTACTTTGGTGCTTTGTGAGCGGGCAGAGGGGAGGATTTGGGGTATTTTAACTCGTTTCTGTACGTTGGTGCTTTGTGAGCGGGCAGAGTGGAGGATTTGTGGTATTTTAACTCCATTTCTGTACTTTGGTGCTTTGTGAGCGGGCAGAGTGGAGGATTTGGGGTATTTTAACTCGTTTCTGTACTTTGGTGCTTTGTGAGCGGGCAGAGTGGAGGATTTGTGGTATTTTAACTCCATTTTTGTACTTTGGTGCTTTGTGAGCAGGCAGAGGGGAGGATTTGGGGTATTTTAACTCGTTTCTGTACTTTGGTGCTTTGTGAGCGGGCAGAGTGGAGGATTTGGGGTATTTTAACTCCATTTCTGTACTTTGGCGCTTTGTGAGCGGGCAGAGTGGAGGATTTGTGGTATTTTAACTCGTTTATGTACTTTGGCGCTTTGTGAGTGGCAGAGGGGAGGATTTGTGGTGTTTTAACTCCATTTCTGTACTTTGGCGCTTTGTGAGCGGGCAGGGTGGATGATTTGGGGTATTTTAACTCGTTTCTGTACTTTGGTGCTTTGTGAGCAGGCAGAGTGGAGGGTTTGGGGTATTTTAACTCGTTTCTGTACTTTGGCGCTTTGTGAGCGGGCAGAGTGGAGGATTTGGGGTATTTTAACTCGTTTATGTACTTTGGCGCTTTGTGAGCGGCAGAGGGGAGGATTTGTGGTATTTTAACTCGTTTCTGTACTTTGGCGCTTTGTGAGCGGGCAGGGTGGACGATTTGGGGTATTTTAACTCATTTCTGTACTTTGGCGCTTTGTGAGCGGGCAGGGTGGATGATTTAGGGTATTTTAACTCATTTCTGTACTTTGGCGCTTTGTGAGCGGGCAGGGTGGATGATTTAGGGTATTTTAACTCATTTCTGTACTTTGGCGCTTTGTGAGCAGGCAGGGTGGATGATTTGGAGTATTTTAACTCCGTTTCTTTTCTCTGGTGCCTTGTGAGCGCTCCCAGCCCTAATCCCTCACGGTGCCCGTTCCGCTGCCGCGCTCCCTCGGGGCACCAAGCGTGCCGGCCCCGAGCCTGGGGAGGGGCCGCGCTTTGGAATTACGGCTCTTTCCAGGGCGACTTGCGCCTAGACGGGGCAGGGTGAGGCGTCCTGCTCTAATTGTCCTGGCACAAGGTGAAATCCGCGTTACACGGGGCTGCGCTGCCGCTGCCCGTGCCCCGCCGGGCCCTAAGGGCAGCGCGGCCGCTGCCGGGGAGGCTCCGCCGCCGCTGCTGCCCGGATCGCGGGCCAAGGGCTCGCTGCTGGTGCTGCTAGAGAAGCAACCTCCCCCCTGGAGCTGCGGAAAACAAGGTGTGTGTAGTTTTATGTCTTTTTTTTTTTTTTTTTTTTTTTTTTTGTAGTTTTTTTTGGTCTTTTTTTGGAAAAAGCAGTTTTCCAGCCTGGGCCTGGGCGGTCGCAGCGCTCTGAGTATCTTGGGCCTGCCCTGCAGAGAGCGGTGTCTTTTCCTTGATTTTAATATGTAGGGCTTAGTGTCTTGCTTTTCATGTGGGTTGTTTATGCCATGCCCCATCCAGATGTGTGGAAATACTGCTTGAATTTAGCCAGGCTGCTTGCCTCTGGGCATGTGGTCAATTTCATCCTGCCACGGCACTGTGAGGAAAATGAACACCTGGGGCATCTCTGGCAGTGCTGGGGCAACACATGTTTGATCTAACAAAAAAAAACCAAACCCAAAGTAAATGTGTAGACAACAGTAGAGTGCTTTGAGCTGCAAAATTAGGGAACTTCGAATTTGTCATGCACTTAAGAATTAGAACAAATACGTAAGACATCCACATTAACTGAGGGTTTCTAGTCAGATTTCATTCCTATATTTCATGTTCATGGTGAACAACATGAAAGAGAGCTCTGAACGTACCGTGTTGAAGATATTTATGTCATCTTCAAAGTGTTGCTGTTTTGTTCTTTCTTCTGCCTTTTGCATTCAAGTTTTTATCACAATGTAACGTAATTATAATCTTCTAATGCATTTTTACAGAAAGTTCATGCATCCTGCCTTCTGTACCTGTTGATCGTGTATCAGGCGGGGTACCCAGAGAAGGAGGAGGACTCCTGCCTACTCTCTGCTGTTCTGGGATTTTGGGGGTTCTGTGGCACGGAGAGGAGACATAAAACATTGTGTTCTGGTGCAAGGCTGCTCCTTGCCTTCTCCTGCCATTCTTGGCCTCCTGTGGGAGCTGTTCCAAACCTGGTGCTGCAGGGACATCCTTACTCTAAGCTAGAGTGAGATACAGACATAAAACAATTAGGACATTTTTCCTATGATGAGAGTCGATTTTTTGTCACTAATATTGACATTGTCTATAATGCTCAGGCAGCAAAGAAACAATTTTCATTTGAAGCTTTATCATAGGGTTACTACATAAATACCAATAGCACACCAATAACAGTGTTGGTATAAGTTGTGTTGAGGAATGGTTTCTGGAGGAGAAAGGAATACGTGTCAGACACATTTAAAGGAAGAGAGAGGATTAAAAAAAAGAAACAAACCAGCCTTCAGGGAAATCAGTTCTTTCTGGATATAAAGTACATACCCCAAAACTGTTGGAAAAAGCTTAAGTATCAGTAGTGTCTGAACTTGCTGGCACAGCACAAATCTGTTAATTGCTCATATTATATTATTTTGGACTGATCCCCTGCTTGGTGGTACTAATTATTTCCTTATTTACGCTTGGTAGAGGTGTTCCACCACTATCACTACAAACAGGCAGCAGCTTGGCGTGCTCCCTGAACGCATCCACTCTTTTTGCAGTGTTGCAGCACTGAGAGCTGCAGCTCTGCCTTCTTTGTGCTGGCAGGGCACTGCTGCCGGACAGGGAACTTCGATGGCGCTCTCAGTGCTTCTGGCAGATTAGTCTTGCACTGGTTTTTTTGGAGAACAGTTCGATTTTTATTCCGTGGCCGTGGCTGTAGCTGCAGTGCACCCAGGACAGCACAGTTCAGTTGGATGTCGACTAGGTGGCAGCATGGTGTTTGGAACGGACACAAACTGCTTTTCGGCTCGCTGAAACACCCCTGGTTTCATCCTGTGCCGGTAAAATTTGGCTAAACTTGACTTTTGCTAATGGACACAAACTGCTTTTCGGCTCGCTGAAACACCCCTGGTTTCATCCTGTGCCGGTAAAATTTGGGTAAACTTGACTTTTGCTAATGGACACAAACTGCTTTTCGGCTCGCTGAAACACCCCTGGTTTCATCCTGTGCCGGTAAAATTTGGGTAAACTTGACTTTTGCTAAGGGACACAAACTGCTTTTTGGCTCGCTGAAACACCCCTGGTTTCATCCTGTGCCGGTAAAATTTGGGTAAACTTGACTTTTGCTAATGGACACAAACTGCTTTTTGGCTCGCTGAAACACCCCTGGTTTCATCCTGTGCCGGTAAAATTTGGGTAAACTTGACTTCTGCTAATGGACACAAACTGCTTTTCGGCTCGCTGAAACACCCCTGGTTTCATCCTGTGCCGGTACAATCTGGGTAAACCTGACTTCTGTCAATCCCTTCCTCACTTCATGTCTCTACACTAATAGCTAAGAGGATGCTGACTAAGTACTGAAAGGTATTAGGATAGAAAGGCTAGGGAGGAGAATTTAATCCCACAGGCAAACATGCTGTAAGCAGAAAACAGTTTTACAGTTTTAATCAGAGTGCTGCTGTTTATGGCTTCCTCTTTTAATTTGAGCTGAAATGAGTTAAAATATCTTTTGCTAGTTTATTAGTAATATTTTACTTGTGGTTGAAAAAAAATTCAGTTATTATTTATGGTCTTACTATAGTAATGTCCTATAAAAGACAAATGTAATATGTAATTATTTTTGATTACAGAAAGTAAGGATCCTGATAATATATATCTGTGTTAGCTCTACTAACCAAATTATATGATATGAAAACTTAATCACCTGTTCTTGGAACATGCTGGCTAGCTTGTGAAAGATTTTGTTTTCATCAAAAGAATTCAGATTACTGAAGGCAACCTCTTGTAGTGGGGACAAAAAGGCAGATCCCAAGCAATGCAGTACTTGGGCAAGCAGCTCCAGTCTTTTAAATTTCATCCAGAATTCAAGAGGCAGCTAACACAGACTTTGGAGCAACTGACAAAATTCTTTAAAACTTCACCTTTCAATTGCATTTTCTATAGCTCTGTATTTGATGGGAGCAATCTTTACTGCATTATGATCTCAGAAGCTGGTTTGAAGCAGTGCAATAATTTCTTGGAACCCCTGTTATCACAGCAACATGAAGTATTGCAGGTTGAATAAAAAAGGGCTCTCAGAGGGACTTTCCCATATGCTTTCTGGGTCATCAGTTTGCTCTCCTCAGGAATGTGTTGTTCAGCTTCCCTGTTTTTTTTTTTTTTTTTTTTTAATTCACATGTCGAAACAGAGCTGGAAATGTGGAGGGAAAAAAAAAAAACTAAAAAATCCACTTAAAAACTTCTAGGAAATCAGGAAAAGCAAAACAACCAACCAAGACCCACTTCTTCTTGACAAAGGAAACCTGAGGGTTCTAGCAGCTGAGTGTTCTTTGTTTAATGCTTTTCCCACCATTCTGTTAAAATCTGAGACTTTGAAAAGCATTTTGTCATCCAGCAGATTGTTTCAGGTTGCAGGAGCAATCTGTTTCAGCAGATTGTTTCAGAATCTTTTGTCAGCAAAGATTCCAAAGCAGGTTTTTAAGGACAATTGTTTTGCTCTCTTATGGGGCCAGTGTCGGTCTCCCAGCTCAAAAGGACACAATACTTTCCTAGGCTTTGAGAAAGGTAACTTCAGAACAAGTGTACAGCTTCCACACTTAAAATCTTCACACTTATCTAAAAGTTAAACAAATGCCATTGATTTTAGGCCAGAAACTGCTAGTACCAGAGATAAGGACAGTTTGATGTGACTAGGGCTGCTTTATCTTAGGAAAACAAGAAGCATGAGCATGTTCACAAATCTTTTCCTTGGATAAGATGTGCTGAATTGTAGGATATCTCTTATATGGAGTATACCTCTGTTATTTTAAGTCTTCAGCTGCTAGAGTGGCAAAGAACATCATCTTTGCTTTTTTTACTTTGTATTTTATACCCTGTTTCAGGGTTTCTGTCATGACCTCTCTGGATGATTCTGTCCTGTGTAGTTAAGGTAAGCTAATAAAAATATAAACAATATATATAGGGAAGATAATGGAAAAGGTAAATACACCTACTTTTTGAGAGTAGGTGCAGCAAAGTAGTATTAATGCACCAGTAAACGGTTGGAGAATGTTCTCCAGAAAAGCCCTGAAGAAGCAGTCTGGTCTCCAGTTTTGTCCCGGCACAAATTGCACACTGCTGGTCATGTTGTACATGACTCTTACAGGAGAAAAAGCAACATACCATCCAAATTTGTGCTCAGGAAAGATTTAAAAATCCCCAAGTTGCAAAGTCAAGGAAGAGAACTGCTGTTCACTTTAATTCAGTAGAAGAGACTTTTCACTGGATTTTTGTTCACTAGTGACGAGACAGGGAGGTAGAGAGACCTTTTACACAACTTGGGACAAGTGTTCTTACATTGTGTGTGCTTATATAATGTATGGATAAGAAAAGATTCTATGGAACAGTAGTATAAAACAATATTTAGAAAAAAAATTAGTATAAAGCAGTCCTTTAAAATAAGAACATTGCATTGACAATGCTGCCTGATTTACTGTAAAATTTAAAAAATCATATAATCCTCTGCTTTCAAAAGCCACAAGTCTGCCTCATCCCTCCTTCAAATAATAATTTTTGATTTAATATCATCTGACTACAGAAACAAAAATATTAGATTTTATTGTCTTCTGGTTTTGAGTATTTTTAAAGGGTCCACATCTTGATGTTCTATTTTTAAGAAGAACATAATTGTTTGTAAATGAACACCACAAGTGTATTGGTCTTAGCTTTTACAACAAATTGTTTTATAAGATTGGCAATATATTTTTGAAATCTGAAAAGCTTGTGGATATTTTGAAAAGTGATTAACTTCTAAAGTTTTTGAGGACTGCGAAGGAAATTTTTTTGTCTTGTATGAGTCTATAATGATTTGTAGATCATCATAATTGCAGATGACAATGAGTAAATACAGTGATATTTTTGATAAAACTGTAGAAGGGCATCTTTAAAATAGAAGTTGCATGGGAAATCCCCTTTTAGGAAGGAAGAATTTTTGTTAAATAGCCCCGTGTTGTATAGAGAGATGTAATTTCTGGAATTGCTAGAGATGTCGCTGCCTTTCTGAGAACCTGCACTCTTGTGGAAGGTTTAGCTCATTTGCTTTCATTTGTATGTGTGAATGGAGCCACTCTCAACTAAAACCTGAAAGAGCTGCAAAAGAAACTACCTCAAAGGAAACAAACCAGAGACTGAACCCAGCAGAGCTCACTGAAGAGGGTGTGTTACACCCCCTGATCTGGGGTGTGCCCCTCATGTCACCCCTTTCAGCCCTCTGCATCCCAAAATCAGCTCCTGGCGTGGTAGCTTTTTCACAGCTCAAAGGAGCTGCGCTCCTGGAGCTGTCCAGATGGACTCTGGGGTAATCCAGATGGACTCTGGGCAAACCCAGTCAGCTTGTTGGGTTTGGATGGTGTCTGGTGCACACAAATTGCTGCCTTTCCCACCAAAGATGGTATAATTCTTGTAGGAAGATGTGGGATGGAGGAGAAAATGAAAAATAACATTTGTCTATCAATCTCTAAATTGAAGGATCAAACTTCAGGCAAGGTCAAACATAACTGCGTTAAATATTTTTCAGCCTGAAGAAGTCTAAAAATAAATAACCCTACCTACAGAAAATCTCTGGATTTAAAGTAGAAAAAAAAAAGCACCAATAGTGATAGGGATAAAGCTGCCTTCAAAAATTATCCTTATTTTTTAAAATCAAATTGAGCCCAAGAAATTTAAGACCCAGTAAAATACATGTTAGGCTGCCTAAACCTTTACATACAGATTATTAGCAATGGTTCTTAAACAATGTAGCTTACTCTAGTTGTCTTTTTTGTAGTTGTCTTTACAGAGGCTGTGTACCCAGTTATTTTGTAGTCCACTTTTTATGACACTGGGTGCCAGTAGGTTTTCTTACCATTCAGGAGTCCCACCTGGCTTATGTGAGACAGACATGATGTGTGGAATCTGGAAAACAATGAACATCTGATTGGTTTTCCCAGTTCCTTCTGGTGAGCTCTTCCTGGCAGAATCATGGAATCTGGGCTTGTATGCCCCTTTGGCTGTTTTCTAATTCCTAAACTTACATCTGAGCTCTAACTTCAGAGAATGATAACAGAACTTAAGGATTTATCTTGTTTTTGGTTTTTTGATATAGCAATGGATTCTAGACAAATCTGCTTTTAGTTCTCTACAATACTAGATGGTGTTTGAACAGTATCAAAAAGACATTTCCTTGAAGAGTGAAATGTAAGACTTACTGTTTTGTTTTTTATCAAACAGGCAGAGCGGCTAAATGTATTTCAGC